>NW_028295630.1:600000-962918 GCF_964341445.2 Mesoplodon mirus
ACCTGGTGACAGTGCTAAATCGTGACAGTGCACATGCTGACAGTGCTCACGGTGATAGTGCCCATGGTGACAGTGCCCACGGTGATAATGGGTATTATTACAGTGTTCATCTTGACAGAGCCCAAGGTGGCAGTGGCCATGGTGACAGTGCCCACAATGACAGTGCCCATGGTAACAGTGCCGACAGTGACAGTGCCCATGGTGACACTTCTCACAGTGAATGTGCCCATGGGGACAGTTACCATGATGAGATTTCTCACGGTGATAGTGCCCGTTGTGACAGTGCTCACACTGACAATGCCCATGGTGCCACTGCCCATAGAGACATTCCGCACGGTCACTTTTCTCACGGTGAAAGTACCTATGGTGACACTGCACCTGGTGGCAGTGCAAAATGGTGACAGTGCCCATGGTGACATTGCTCATAGTGACTTTGCTTACAGTGATAGTCCTTACGGTGACAGTGTGCATGGTGACACTGCACACAGTTGCAGTGTTCATGGTGACAGTGTTCACGGTGATACTTTCCATGGTGATAGTGCCCATGGTGACACTGCACATGGTGGCAGTGAAAAATGGTGACAGTGCCCCTGTTGTCAGTTCTCATGGTGACCGTGCACATGGTGACAACCCGTGCAGACTGTACTCATGGTGACAGTACTCACGGTGACAGTTCTCATGTTTGCAGTATCCATGGTGACAGTGCTCACAGTGATAGTGCCCATGGTGAGAGTGCCCATGATGACAGGGCCCATGGTGCCATTGCCTATGGTGACAGTGCTCATGGTAACAGTGCCCAAGGTGACAGTGACCATGGTGAGAGTGCTCACACTGATGGTGCCCATGGTGACAGTGCTCATGGTGTCTGTCTACATTGTGCCAGTACCCATGGCAACAGTGCTCATGGTGACAGGGACCACAGTGAGAGAGCTCACGGTGAGAGTGCTCACGGTAATAGTGCTCATGGTGACAGTGCAAATGGTGACAATACCATGGTGACAGTACTCATGTTGAAAATACCCATGGTGGCAGTTCTCATAGCGACAGATCTCATGGTGACATTGCTCATAATAGCAGTGCCCAGGTGCCAGTGCTCGTGGTGACGGTGCTAATGGTGACAGTGCTCTTGGTGGCAGTTCCCATCGGGACAATACTGATGGTGACACTGTGCATTGTTACAGTGCCCATGGTAACCGTGTTCACGGTGATAGTGCACATCGTGACAGTGCCCATGGTGGTAGTTCACCTGGTGACAGTGCTAAATAGTGACAGTGCACATGCTGACAGTGCTCACGGTGATAGTGCCCATGGTGACAGTGCACACGGTCATAATGGGCATTGTTACAGAGTTCATGGTGACAGCACACGGTGGCAGTGGCCATGGAGACAGTGCCCACAATGACAGTGCCCATGGTGACAGTGCCGACAGTGACAGTGCCCATGGTGACACTTCTCATGGTGACAGTGCCCATGGGGACAGTTAGCATGGTGAGATTTCTAACGGTGATAGTGCCCGTTGTGCCAGTGCTCACAGTAACAATGCCCATGGGGCCAGTGCCCATAGAGTCATTCCGCACGGTCACATTTCTCACGGTGAAAGTGCCTATGTTGATATTAACCATGGTGACACTGCACATGGTGGCAGAGCAAAATGGTGACAGTGCCCATGGTGACATTGCTCATGGTGACTTTGCTTACGGTGATAGTCCTTACAGTGACAGTACGCATGGTGACACTGCACACAGTGACAGTGTTCATGGTGAAAGTGTTCACGGTGATAGTTCCCATGGTGAGATTGTCCTGGTAACAGTGCCCATAGTCACAATTCTCATGGTGTAGTGCTCACAGTGACAGTGCCCATGGTGTCATGCCCATGGTGACAGTGCTCATGGTGACAGTGCTCATGTTGGCAGAGCCATAAATAAGAGTGCTCATTGTGGCAGTGCTCATGGTGTCCGTGCTCATGGTGACAGTGCCCATGATTACAGTGTTTATGGTGATAGATGTCACGGTGTCAGTGCCCACGCGGAGAGTGCCAAGGCTGACAAAGCCCAGGGTGATACTTCCCATTGTGACAGTGCCCACGGTGACAGTGCCCATGGTGACAGCACCCAGTGTGACAAGGCGCATGGTGACAGTGCTCACGGTGACAGTGCCCATGGTGACAGTGCCGATGGTGAGAGTGCCAATAGTGACAGTGCTCATGGTGAAACTGCCCACAGAGACATCGCCCATGGTGATAGTGTTCATGGTGACAACCCCACGGTGACAGTGCCAATGTTGATAGTCCCAGTGGTGACAGGTCTTACATTGAATGTGACCATGGTGTCTGTGCTCATGGTGACAGTGCTCAAGGTTATAGTCTCCATGTTGACAGTGCCGATGGTGACAATTCTCACGGTGACAGGGCCTGTGGTGAAAATTCTCATAGTGACAGTGTTCACGGTGACAGTGCCCATGGTGCTATTACCCATGGTGACAGTTCTCATAGTGAAACTGCCCATGTTGACACTGCCCATGGTGGCAGTGCAAAATGGTGACAGTGCCCATGGTGATATTGCTCATGGTGACATTGCTTATGGTGATAGTGTGTATGGTGAAACTGCACACAGTGACTTTGCTCATGGTGACAGTGTTCATGGCGTTAGTTCCTATGGTGAATGTGACCATGGGGACAGTGCCCATAGTCACAATTCTCATGGGGTAGTGCTCACGGTGACAGTGCCCATGGCGACAATACACAGGGTGACAGTATTCCTGGTGACATTGCTCATGGTGAGAGTGCCCATGTTCACAACTGTCACGGTGATAGTTCCCATGGTGACAATACCCAGGGTAACAGAGCTGATGGTAAAAGTGTTCACGGTGACAGTGCCCATGGTGACAGTACCTAAGGTGACAATTCCCATGGTGAGACTGCTCATAGACAGTGCCCATGGTGACAATACCCAGCGTGTCCTGTCCATGGTGACAGTGATCATGGTAACACATCTCATGAGGACAGTGCCATAAGTGACAGTGCTCATTGTGGCAGTGCACATGGTGACAGTGCCCATGGTGACAGTGCCTATGGTGATAGATATCATGGTGGCTGTGCCCAGGGAGACATTGCCCACGCTGACAAGACCCATGGTGATACTTCCCATTGTGACAGTGCCATCGGTGGCAGAGCCCATGGTGACAGTGCCCAAGATCACAGAGCCCATGGTGCGAGTGCTAACGGTGACTGTGCCCATGGTGACAGCACCCAGTGTGACAATGCCCATTGTGACAGTGCTCACGGTGACCATGCCAATGGTGATAGTGCCAATAGTGAGAGTGCTCACGGTGACACTGCCCATGGACACACTGCCCATTGTGATAGTGCCCATCATGACAACCCCTCGGAGGCAGTGCCAATGGTGAGAGTCCCCGTGGTGACAGTTCTCATGGTGAAAGTGATCCTTTTGAAATTGCTCATGGTGACAGTGCTCATGGTGACAGTGCTCAAGGTGATAGTCTCCATGTTGACAGTGTGCATGGTGACTGTTCTCATGGTGACAGTGCCTATGGTGATTATGCTCTTAGTGACAGTGCTCATGGTGACAGTGCCCATGGTGACAGTGACCACGGTGACTGTTCTCACCGTGGTAGTGCCCATGGTGACAGTGTTCATGATGACAGTCCGCATTAAGGCTGTGCCCGTGGTGACATTGCTAATGGTGATAATTCTCACGGTGATAGTACGCACGTTGAAAATGACAAAGGTGACAACACCCAGGTGATAATAATCATGGTGAAAGTGCCCATGGTGGCAGTTCTCATACTGACAGTTCTTGTGACAGTGCTCATGGTGGCAGTGCTCGTGGTGACAGTGCTCTTGGTGACAGTGCTCATGGTGGCAGTGCCCATGGTGAGACTACCGATGGTGACCCTGCCCATGGTGACAGTGCACATGGTCATGGTGCCTCTGGTGGCAGTGCAATATAGTGAGAATGCCCATGATGATATTGCTCATGGTGATAGTGCCCATGGTGAGAGTGCCCATGGTTCCAGTGCTCATGGTGACAGTGCCCTTGGTGACAGTGCACACCATGAGAGTGCCCATGGTGTCTGTGCCCATGGTGACAGTTCTTATCATGAGAGTGTTCACGGTAGCAGTGTTCATGGTAATAGTGCTCACGGAGGCATTGCCCACAATGAGAGTGCCCACGGTGAGAATACTGACTGTGACAGTGCCCATGATGACTTTTCTCTCTGTGACAGTGCCCTTGGGGACATAGCACGGTGAGATTTCTCACAGTGATAGTGCACATTGTTTCAGTGCTCATAGTGACAAGACCCTAGGCGCCAGTGCCCATCATGGCATTGCTCACGGTGATATTTCTCACGGTGACAGTGCCCATGGTGATATTACCCATGGTGACAGTACTCAGTGATCAAGTGCTCATGGTGACATGGCATAAGGTGATAATGCTCACGGTGGCAGTGCAAAATGGTGACAGTGCCCATGGGGACATTGCTTAATGTGATAGTCCTTGTGGTGACATTGTGCATGGTGACATTGCCCACCATGACAGTGCTCTTGTTGACAGTGCTCATGGTGATAGTGCCAATGTTGGAAGTGCCCATCGTGAAAGTGTCCATGGTGACAGTTCTTATGATGAGAGTGGTCAGAGTGGCAGTGCTCATGGTGAAAGTGCCCATGGTGACAGACCCCACAGTGACAGTGTCCATAGTTATAGTGTCCATGGTGACAGTACTAACAGTGAAATTGTCCATGGGGACACTGCCCATGGTGAAAGTGCCCATGGTCACAACACTCACGGTGATAGTGCTCACGGTGAGAGTGGCCATGGTGACAGTGACCACGGTGACAGTTCTAATGGTGATACTGCCCATGATGACAGTGCTCATGGTGACAGTCCACATTGTACCAGTGCCCAAGGTGACAGTGCTCATGGTGACAGTGCCCAAAGTCCCAATACCCATGGTGACAGTGCCCAGGCTGACAGTTCTCAAGGTGATAGTGCCCATGGTGACAGTGCCCATGGTGATACAGAGAATGGGGACAGTGCTTATGGTGACAGTGGTCATGGTTGCAGTACCCATGGTGATAGTGCTGAAACTGACAGTGCCCTTGGGGATAGTGCCCATGGTGAGTGTGCTCGTGTTAATTGTGTCCATGGTGGCAGTTCCCATTGTGAAAGTGCTCATGATGACAGTGCCCATGTGGGTAGTTCCCATGGTGACAGTGCTCATGGTGATAGTGACCATGTTAAGAGTGCACATGGTGGCTGTGCCCTTGGTGACAGTGCCCATGATGACAGTATTCATGGTGACAGTGCTCACGGTGATAATGCCCATGGTGGCAGTGCACATGGTGGTAGTGCACATGGTGGCAGTGAAAAATGGGGACAGTTCCCATGCTGACAGTTCTCATTGTGACAATGCACACAGTCACAACCGATGCTGACACTGCTCATGGTAGCTGTACCCTTGGTGACAGTGCTCAGAGTGATAGTGCCCATGGTGGCAGTGTCCATGGTGACACTGCCCATGGTGACAATGCCCATGATGACAGTGCCCATGGAGTCAGTGCCCACGGAGCCATTGCCTATGGTAACAGTGCTCACAGTGACAGTACCCATGGTAACAGTGACCATGGTGAGAGTGCTCATGGTGATAGTGTCTATGGTGACAGATCACACTGTGACAGTCCGCATTGTGCCAGTACCAATAGTGACAGTACCCATGGTGACATTGACCACGGTGAGAGTGATCACGGTGCTAGTGCTCACAGTAATAGTGCTCATGGTGACAGTGCCGACAGTGAAGGTGCTCACGGTGACAGTGCCTCTGGTGATAGTGTCCATGGTGAGAGTCTGCCCATTGATAGTGTCCATGGTGGCAGTTCCCATTGTGAAAATGCTCATGATGACATTGCCCATGTTGGTAGTCCCCATGGTGACAGTGCTCACGGTGATAGTGACCTTGGTAACTGTGCACATGGTGGCCGTGCCCTTGGTGACAGTGCCAATGATGACAGTACTCATGGTGACAGTTCTCACGGTGATAGTGCCCATGGTGATATTGCACATGGTGGCAGTGAAAAATGGTGACAGTGCCCATGTTGACAGTTCTCATGGTGACAGTGCACACGGTGACAACCCATGCAGACAGTACTCACGGTGACAGTTCTCATGGTTGCAGTACCCATGGTGACAGTGCTCACAGTGATACTGCCCATGGTGGCAGTGCCCATGGTGACAGTGCCCATGGTGACACTGCCCATGATGACAGTGCCCATGGTGAAAGTTCCCACGGCGCCATTGCCTATGGTGACAGTGCTCATGGTAACAGTGCCCATGGTGACAGTGACCATGGTGAGAGTGCTCACACTGATAGTGCCCATGGTGACAGGGCTCATGGTGCCAGTCCGCATTGTGCCAGTACCCATGGCGACAGTGCTCATGGTGACACTGACCACAGTGAGAGTGCTCACTGTGATAGAGCTCACGGTAATAGTGCTCATGGTGACAGTGCAAATGGTGACAATACCCATGGTGACAGTACTCATGTTGAAAATACCCATGGTGGCAGTTCTCATGGTGACAGTGCTCATAATAGCAGTGCCCAAGGTGGCAGTCCTCGTGGTGACAGTGCTAATGGTGACAGTGCTCTTGGTGGCAGTTCCCATGGGGACATTACCGATGGTGACCCTGTGCATTGTTACAGTGCCCATGGTAACCGTGCTCACGGTGGTAGTGCACATCGTGACAGTGCCCATGGTGGCAGTTCACCTGGTGACAGTGCTAAATCGTGACAGTGCACATGCTGACAGTGCTCACGGTGATAGTGCCCATGGTGACAGTGCCCACGGTGATAATGGGTATTATTACAGTGTTCATCTTGACAGAGCCCAAGTTGGCAGTGGCCATGGTGACAGTGCCCACAATGACAGTGCCCATGGTAACAGTGCCGACAGTGACAGTGCCCATGGTGACACTTCTCACAGTGAATGTGCCCATGGGGACAGTTACCATGATGAGATTTCTCACGGTGATAGTGCCCGTTGTGACAGTGCTCACACTGACAATGCCCATGGTGCCACTGCCCATAGAGACATTCCGCACGGTCACTTTTCTCACGGTGAAAGTACCTATGGTGACACTGCACCTGGTGGCAGTGCAAAATGGTGACAGTGCCCATGGTGACATTGCTCATAGTGACTTTGCTTACAGTGATAGTCCTTACGGTGACAGTGTGCACGGTGACACTGCACACAGTTGCAGTGTTCATGGTGACAGTGTTCACGGTGATACTTTCCATGGTGATAGTGCCCATGGTGACACTGCACATGGTGGCAGTGAAAAATGGTGACAGTGCCCCTGTTGTCAGTTCTCATGGTGACCGTGCACATGGTGACAACCCGTGCAGACTGTACTCATGGTGACAGTACTCACGGTGACAGTTCTCATGTTTGCAGTATCCATGGTGACAGTGCTCACAGTGATAGTGCCCATGGTGAGAGTGCCCATGATGACAGGGCCCATGGTGCCATTGCCTATGGTGACAGTGCTCATGGTAACAGTGCCCAAGGTGACAGTGACCATGGTGAGAGTGCTCACACTGATGGTGCCCATGGTGACAGTGCTCATGGTGTCTGTCTACATTGTGCCAGTACCCATGGCAACAGTGCTCATGGTGACAGGGACCACAGTGAGAGAGCTCACGGTGAGAGTGCTCACGGTAATAGTGCTCATGGTGACAGTGCAAATGGTGACAATACCATGGTGACAGTACTCATGTTGAAAATACCCATGGTGGCAGTTCTCATAGCGACAGATCTCATGGTGACATTGCTCATAATAGCAGTGCCCAGGTGCCAGTGCTCGTGGTGACGGTGCTAATGGTGACAGTGCTCTTGGTGGCAGTTCCCATCGGGACAATACTGATGGTGACACTGTGCATTGTTACAGTGCCCATGGTAACCGTGTTCACGGTGATAGTGCACATCGTGACAGTGCCCATGGTGGTAGTTCACCTGGTGACAGTGCTAAATAGTGACAGTGCACATGCTGACAGTGCTCACGGTGATAGTGCCCATGGTGACAGTGCACACGGTCATAATGGGCATTGTTACAGAGTTCATGGTGACAGCACACGGTGGCAGTGGCCATGGAGACAGTGCCCACAATGACAGTGCCCATGGTGACAGTGCCGACAGTGACAGTGCCCATGGTGACACTTCTCATGGTGACAGTGCCCATGGGGACAGTTAGCATGGTGAGATTTCTAATGGTGATAGTGCCCGTTGTGCCAGTGCTCACAGTAACAATGCCCATGGGGCCAGTGCCCATAGAGTCATTCCGCACGGTCACATTTCTCACGGTGAAAGTGCCTATGGTGATATTAACCATGGTGACACTGCACATGGTGGCAGAGCAAAATGGTGACAGTGCCCATGGTGACATTGCTCATGGTGACTTTGCTTACGGTGATAGTCCTTACAGTGACAGTACGCATGGTGACACTGCACACAGTGACAGTGTTCATGGTGAAAGTGTTCACGGTGATAGTTCCCATGGTGAGATTGTCCTGGTAACAGTGCCCATAGTCACAATTCTCATGGTGTAGTGCTCACAGTGACAGTGCCCATGGTGTCATGCCCATGGTGACAGTGCTCATGGTGACAGTGCTCATGTTGGCAGAGCCATAAATAAGAGTGCTCATTGTGGCAGTGCTCATGGTGTCCGTGCTCATGGTGACAGTGCCCATGATTACAGTGTTTATGGTGATAGATGTCACGGTGTCAGTGCCCACGCGGAGAGTGCCAAGGCTGACAAAGCCCAGGGTGATACTTCCCATTGTGACAGTGCCCACGGTGACAGTGCCCATGGTGACAGCACCCAGTGTGACAAGGCGCATGGTGACAGTGCTCACGGTGACAGTGCCCATGGTGACAGTGCCGATGGTGAGAGTGCCAATAGTGACAGTGCTCATGGTGAAACTGCCCACAGAGACATCGCCCATGGTGATAGTGTTCATGGTGACAACCCCACGGTGACAGTGCCAATGTTGATAGTCCCAGTGGTGACAGGTCTTACACTGAATGTGACCATGGTGTCTGTGCTCATGGTGACAGTGCTCAAGGTTATAGTCTCCATGTTGACAGTGCCGATGGTGACAATTCTCACGGTGACAGGGCCTATGGTGAAAATTCTCATAGTGACAGTGTTCACGGTGACAGTGCCCATGGTGCTATTACCCATGGTGACAGTTCTCATAGTGAAACTGCCCATGTTGACACTGCCCATGGTGGCAGTGCAAAATGGTGACAGTGCCCATGGTGATATTGCTCATGGTGACATTGCTTATGGTGATAGTGTGTATGGTGAAACTGCACACAGTGACATTGCTCATGGTGACAGTGTTCACGGCGTTAGTTCCTATGGTGAATGTGACCATGGGGACAGTGCCCATAGTCACAATTCTCATGGTGTAGTGCTCACGGTGACAGTGCCCATGGTGACAATACACAGGGTGACAGTATTCATGGTGACATTGCTCATGGTGAGAGTGCCCATGTTCACAACTGTCACGGTGATAGTTCCCATGGTGACAATACCCAGGGTAACAGAGCTGATGGTAAAAGTGTTCACGGTGACAGTGCCCATGGTGACAGTACCTAAGGTGACAATTCCCATGGTGAGACTGCTCATAGACAGTGCCCATGGTGACAATACCCAGCGTGTCCTGTCCATGGTGACAGTGATCATGGTGACACATCTCATGAGGACAGTGCCATAAGTGACAGTGCTCATGGTGACAGTGCCCATGGTGACAGTGCCTATGGTGATAGATATCATGGTGGCTGTGCCCAGGGAGACATTGCCCACGCTGACAAGACCCATGGTGATACTTCCCATTGTGACAGTGCCATCGGTGGCAGAGCCCATGGTGACAGTGCCCAAGATCACAGAGCCCATGGTGAGAGTGCTAACGGTGACTGTGCCCATGGTGACAGCACCCAGTGTGAAAATGCCCATTGTGACAGTGCTCACGGTGACCATGCCAATGGTGATAGTGCCAATAGTGAGAGTGCTCACGGTGACACTGCCCATGGACACACTGCCCATTGTGATAGTGCCCATCATGACAACCCCTCGGAGGCAGTGCCAATGGTGAGAGTCCCCGTGGTGACAGTTCTCATGGTGAAAGTGATCCTTTTGAAATTGCTCATGGTGACAGTGCTCATGGTGACAGTGCTCAAGGTGATAGTCTCCATGTTGACAGTGTGCATGGTGACTGTTCTCACGGTGACAGTGCCTATGGTGATTATGCTCTTAGTGACAGTGCTCATGGTGACAGTGCCCATGGTGACAGTGACCACGGTGACTGTTCTCACCGTGGTAGTGCCCATGGTGACAGTGTTCATGATGACAGTCCGCATTAAGGCTGTGCCCGTGGTGACATTGCTAATGGTGATAATTCTCATGGTGATAGTACGCACGTTGAAAATGACAAAGGTGACAACACCCAGGTGATAATAATCATGGTGAAAGTGCCCATGGTGGCAGTTCTCATACTGACAGTTCTTGTGACAGTGCTCATGGTGGCAGTGCTCGTGGTGACAGTGCTCTTGGTGACAGTGCTCATGGTGGCAGTGCCCATGGTGAGACTACCGATGGTGACCCTGCCCATGGTGACAGTGCACATGGTCATGGTGCCTCTGGTGGCAGTGCAATATAGTGAGAATGCCCATGATGATATTGCTCATGGTGATAGTGCCCATGGTGAGAGTGCCCATGGTTCCAGTGCTCATGGTGACAGTGCCCATTGTGACAGTGCCCTTGGTGACAGTGCACACCATGAGAGTGCCCATGGTGTCTGTGCCCATGGTGACAGTTCTTATCATGAGAGTGTTCACGGTAGCAGTGTTCATGGTAATAGTGCTCACGGAGGCATTGCCCACAATGAGAGTGCCCACGGTGAGAATACTGACTGTGACAGTGCCCATGATGACTTTTCTCTCTGTGACAGTGCCCTTGGGGACAGTTAGCACGGTGAGATTTCTCACAGTGATAGTGCACATTGTTTCAGTGCTCATAGTGACAAGACCCTAGGCGCCAGTGCCCATCATGGCATTGCTCACGGTGATATTTCTCACGGTGACAGTGCCCATGGTGATATTACCCATGGTGACATTGCTTATGGTGATAGTGTGTATGGTGAAACTGCACACAGTGACATTGCTCATGGTGACAGTGCTCACGGCGTTAGTTCCTATGGTGAATGTGACCATGGGGACAGTGCCCATAGTCACAATTCTCATGGTGTAGTGCTCACGGTGACAGTGCCCATGGTGACAATACACAGGGTGACAGTATTCATGGTGACATTGCTCATGGTGAGAGTGCCCATGTTCACAACTGTCACGGTGATAGTTCCCATGGTGACAATACCCAGGGTAACAGAGCTGATGGTAAAAGTGTTCACGGTGACAGTGCCCATGGTGACAGTACCTAAGGTGACAATTCCCATGGTGAGACTGCTCATAGACAGTGCCTATGGTGACAATACCCAGCGTGTCCTGTCCATGGTGACAGTGATCATGGTGACACATCTCATGAGGACAGTGCCATAAGTGACAGTGCTCATTGTGGCAGTGCTCATGGTGACAGTGCCCATGGTGACAGTGCCTATGGTGATAGATATCATGGTGGCTGTGCCCAGGGAGACATTGCCCACGCTGACAAGACCCATGGTGATACTTCCCATTGTGACAGTGCCATCGGTGGCAGAGCCCATGGTGACAGTGCCCAAGATCACAGAGCCCATGGTGAGAGTGCTAACGGTGACTGTGCCCATGGTGACAGCACCCAGTGTGAAAATGCCCATTGTGACAGTGCTCACGGTGACCATGCCAATGGTGATAGTGCCAATAGTGAGAGTGCTCACGGTGACACTGCCCATGGACACACTGCCCATTGTGATAGTGCCCATCATGACAACCCCTCGGAGGCAGTGCCAATGGTGAGAGTCCCCGTGGTGACAGTTCTCATGGTGAAAGTGATCCTTTTGAAATTGCTCATGGTGACAGTGCTCATGGTGACAGTGCTCAAGGTGATAGTCTCCATGTTGACAGTGTGCATGGTGACTGTTCTCACGGTGACAGTGCCTATGGTGATTATGCTCTTAGTGACAGTGCTCATGGTGACAGTGCCCATGGTGACAGTGACCACGGTGACTGTTCTCACCGTGGTAGTGCCCATGGTGACAGTGTTCATGATGACAGTCCGCATTAAGGCTGTGCCCGTGGTGACATTGCTAATGGTGATAATTCTCACGGTGATAGTACGCACGTTGAAAATGACAAAGGTGACAACACCCAGGTGATAATAATCATGGTGAAAGTGCCCATGGTGGCAGTTCTCATACTGACAGTTCTTGTGACAGTGCTCATGGTGGCAGTGCTCGTGGTGACAGTGCTCTTGGTGACAGTGCTCATGGTGGCAGTGCCCATGGTGAGACTACCGATGGTGACCCTGCCCATGGTGACAGTGCACATGGTCATGGTGCCTCTGGTGGCAGTGCAATATAGTGAGAATGCCCATGATGATATTGCTCATGGTGATAGTGCCCATGGTGAGAGTGCCCATGGTTCCAGTGCTCATGGTGACAGTGCCCATTGTGACAGTGCCCTTGGTGACAGTGCACACCATGAGAGTGCCCATGGTGTCTGTGCCCATGGTGACAGTTCTTATCATGAGAGTGTTCACGGTAGCAGTGTTCATGGTAATAGTGCTCACGGAGGCATTGCCCACAATGAGAGTGCCCACGGTGAGAATACTGACTGTGACAGTGCCCATGATGACTTTTCTCTCTGTGACAGTGCCCTTGGGGACATAGCACGGTGAGATTTCTCACAGTGATAGTGCACATTGTTTCAGTGCTCATAGTGACAAGACCCTAGGCGCCAGTGCCCATCATGGCATTGCTCACGGTGATATTTCTCACGGTGACAGTGCCCATGGTGATATTACCCATGGTGACAGTACTCAGTGATCAAGTGCTCATGGTGACATGGCATAAGGTGATAATGCTCACGGTGGCAGTGCAAAATGGTGACAGTGCCCATGGGGACATTGCTTAATGTGATAGTCCTTGTGGTGACATTGTGCATGGTGACATTGCCCACCATGACAGTGCTCTTGTTGACAGTGCTCATGGTGATAGTGCCAATGTTGGAAGTGCCCATCGTGAAAGTGTCCATGGTGACAGTTCTTATGATGAGAGTGGTCAGAGTGGCAGTGCTCATGGTGAAAGTGCCCATGGTGACACAGCCCACGGTGACAGTGTCCATAGTTATAGTGTCCATGGTGACAGTACTAACAGTGAAATTGTCCATGGGGACACTGCCCATGGTGAAAGTGCCCATGGTCACAACACTCATGGTGATAGTGCTCACGGTGAGAGTGGCCATGGTGACAGTGACCACGGTGACAGTTCTAATGGTGATACTGCCCATGATGACAGTGCTCATGGTGACAGTCCACATTGTACCAGTGCCCAAGGTGACAGTGCTCATGGTGACAGTGCCCAAAGTCACAATACCCATGGTGACAGTGCCCAGGCTGACAGTTCTCAAGGTGATAGTGCCCATGGTGACAGTGCACATGGTGATACAGAGAATGGGGACAGTGCTTATGGTGACAGTGGTCATGGTTGCAGTACCCATGGTGATAGTGCTGAAACTGACAGTGCCCTTGGGGATAGTGCCCATGGTGAGTGTGCTCGTGTTAATTGTGTCCATGGTGGCAGTTCCCATTGTGAAAGTGCTCATGATGACAGTGCCCATGTGGGTAGTTCCCATGGTGACAGTGCTCATGGTGATAGTGACCATGTTAAGAGTGCACATGGTGGCTGTGCCCTTGGTGACAGTGCCCATGATGACAGTATTCATGGTGACAGTGCTCACGGTGATAAGGCCAATGTGGCAGTGCACATGGTGGTAGTGCACATGGTGGCAGTGAAAAATGGGGACAGTTCCCATGCTGACAGTTCTCATTGTGACAATGCACACGGTCACAACCGATGCTGACACTGCTCATGGTAGCTATACCCTTGGTGACAGTGCTCAGAGTGATAGTGCCCATGGTGGCAGTGTCCATGGTGACACTGCCCATGGTGACAATGCCCATGATGACAGTGCCCATGGAGTCAGTGCCCACGGAGCCATTGCCTATGGTAACAGTGCTCACAGTGACAGTACCCATGGTAACAGTGACCATGGTGAGAGTGCTCATGGTGATAGTGTCTATGGTGACAGATCACACTGTGACAGTCCGCATTGTGCCAGTACCAATAGTGACAGTGCCCATGGTGACATTGACCACGGTGAGAGTGATCACGGTGCTAGTGCTCACAGTAATAGTGCTCATGGTGACAGTGCCGACAGTGAAGGTGCTCACGGTGACAGTGCCTCTGGTGATAGTGCCCATGGTGAGAGTCCGCCCATTGATAGTGCCCATGGTGGCAGTTCCCATTGTGAAAATGCTCATGATGACATTGCCCATGTTGGTAGTCCCCATGGTGACAGTGCTCACGGTGATAGTGACCTTGGTAACTGTGCACATGGTGGCCGTGCCCTTGGTGACAGTGCCAATGATGACAGTACTCATGGTGACAGTTCTCACGGTGATAGTGCCCATGGTGATATTGCACATGGTGGCAGTGAAAAATGGTGACAGTGCCCATGTTGACAGTTCTCATGGTGACAGTGCACACGGTGACAACCCATGCAGACAGTACTCACGGTGACAGTTCTCATGGTTGCAGTACCCATGGTGACAGTGCTCACAGTGATACTGCCCATGGTGGCAGTGCCCATGGTGACAGTGCCCATGGTGACACTGCCCATGATGACAGTGCCCATGGTGAAAGTTCCCACGGCGCCATTGCCTATGGTGACAGTGCTCATGGTAACAGTGCCCATGGTGACAGTGACCATGGTGAGAGTGCTCACACTGATAGTGCCCATGGTGACAGGGCTCATGGTGCCAGTCCGCATTGTGCCAGTACCCATGGCGACAGTGCTCATGGTGACACTGACCACAGTGAGAGTGCTCACTGTGATAGAGCTCATGGTAATAGTGCTCATGGTTACAGTGCAAAGGGTGACAATACCCATGGTGACAGTACTCATGTTGAAAATACCCATGGTGGCAGTTCTCATGGTGACAGTGCTCATAATAGCAGTGCCCAAGGTGGCAGTCCTCGTGGTGACAGTGCTAATGGTGACAGTGCTCTTGGTGGCAGTTCCCATGGGGACAGTACCGATGGTGACCCTGTGCATTGTTACAGTGCCCATGGTAACCGTGCTCACGGTGGTAGTGCACATCGTGACAGTGCCCATGGTGGCAGTTCACCTGGTGACAGTGCTAAATCGTGACAGTGCACATGCTGACAGTGCTCACGGTGATAGTGCCCATGGTGACAGTGCCCACGGTGATAATGGGTATTATTACAGTGTTCATCTTGACAGAGCCCAAGGTGGCAGTGGCCATGGTGACAGTGCCCACAATGACAGTGCCCATGGTAACAGTGCCGACAGTGACAGTGCCCATGGTGACACTTCTCACAGTGAATGTGCCCATGGGGACAGTTACCATGATGAGATTTCTCACGGTGATAGTGCCCGTTGTGACAGTGCTCACACTGACAATGCCCATGGTGCCACTGCCCATAGAGACATTCCGCACGGTCACTTTTCTCACGGTGAAAGTACCTATGGTGACACTGCACCTGGTGGCAGTGCAAAATGGTGACAGTGCCCATGGGGACATTGCTCATAGTGACTTTGCTTACAGTGATAGTCCTTACGGTGACAGTGTGCATGGTGACACTGCACACAGTTGCAGTGTTCATGGTGACAGTGTTCACGGTGATACTTTCCATGGTGATAGTGCCCATGGTGACACTGCACATGGTGGCAGTGAAAAATGGTGACAGTGCCCCTGTTGTCAGTTCTCATGGTGACCGTGCACATGGTGACAACCCGTGCAGACTGTACTCATGGTGACAGTACTCACGGTGACAGTTCTCATGTTTGCAGTATCCATGGTGACAGTGCTCACAGTGATAGTGCCCATGGTGAGAGTGCCCATGATGACAGGGCCCATGGTGCCATTGCCTATGGTGACAGTGCTCATGGTAACAGTGCCCAAGGTGACAGTGACCATGGTGAGAGTGCTCACACTGATGGTGCCCATGGTGACAGTGCTCATGGTGTCTGTCTACATTGTGCCAGTACCCATGGCAACAGTGCTCATGGTGACAGGGACCACAGTGAGAGAGCTCACGGTGAGAGTGCTCACGGTAATAGTGCTCATGGTGACAGTGCAAATGGTGACAATACCATGGTGACAGTACTCATGTTGAAAATACCCATGGTGGCAGTTCTCATAGCGACAGATCTCATGGTGACATTGCTCATAATAGCAGTGCCCAGGTGCCAGTGCTCGTGGTGACGGTGCTAATGGTGACAGTGCTCTTGGTGGCAGTTCCCATCGGGACAATACTGATGGTGACACTGTGCATTGTTACAGTGCCCATGGTAACCGTGTTCACGGTGATAGTGCACATCGTGACAGTGCCCATGGTGGTAGTTCACCTGGTGACAGTGCTAAATAGTGACAGTGCACATGCTGACAGTGCTCACGGTGATAGTGCCCATGGTGACAGTGCACACGGTCATAATGGGCATTGTTACAGAGTTCATGGTGACAGCACACGGTGGCAGTGGCCATGGAGACAGTGCCCACAATGACAGTGCCCATGGTGACAGTGCCGACAGTGACAGTGCCCATGGTGACACTTCTCATGGTGACAGTGCCCATGGGGACAGTTAGCATGGTGAGATTTCTAACGGTGATAGTGCCCGTTGTGCCAGTGCTCACAGTAACAATGCCCATGGGGCCAGTGCCCATAGAGTCATTCCGCACGGTCACATTTCTCACGGTGAAAGTGCCTATGGTGATATTAACCATGGTGACACTGCACATGGTGGCAGAGCAAAATGGTGACAGTGCCCATGGTGACATTGCTCATGGTGACTTTGCTTACGGTGATAGTCCTTACAGTGACAGTACGCATGGTGACACTGCACACAGTGACAGTGTTCATGGTGAAAGTGTTCACGGTGATAGTTCCCATGGTGAGATTGTCCTGGTAACAGTGCCCATAGTCACAATTCTCATGGTGTAGTGCTCACAGTGACAGTGCCCATGGTGTCATGCCCATGGTGACAGTGCTCATGGTGACAGTGCTCATGTTGGCAGAGCCATAAATAAGAGTGCTCATTGTGGCAGTGCTCATGGTGTCCGTGCTCATGGTGACAGTGCCCATGATTACAGTGTTTATGGTGATAGATGTCACGGTGTCAGTGCCCACGCGGAGAGTGCCAAGGCTGACAAAGCCCAGGGTGATACTTCCCATTGTGACAGTGCCCACGGTGACAGTGCCCATGGTGACAGCACCCAGTGTGACAAGGCGCATGGTGACAGTGCTCACGGTGACAGTGCCCATGGTGACAGTGCCGATGGTGAGAGTGCCAATAGTGACAGTGCTCATGGTGAAACTGCCCACAGAGACATCGCCCGTGGTGATAGTGTTCATGGTGACAACCCCACGGTGACAGTGCCAATGTTGATAGTCCCAGTGGTGACAGGTCTTACATTGAATGTGACCATGGTGTCTGTGCTCATGGTGACAGTGCTCAAGGTTATAGTCTCCATGTTGACAGTGCCGATGGTGACAATTCTCACGGTGACAGGGCCTATGGTGATAATTCTCATAGTGACAGTGTTCACGGTGACAGTGCCCATGGTGCTATTACCCATGGTGACAGTTCTCATAGTGAAACTGCCCATGTTGACACTGCCCATGGTGGCAGTGCAAAATGGTGACAGTGCCCATGGTGATATTGCTCATGGTGACATTGCTTATGGTGATAGTGTGTATGGTGAAACTGCACACAGTGACTTTGCTCATGGTGACAGTGTTCATGGCGTTAGTTCCTATGGTGAATGTGACCATGGGGACAGTGCCCATAGTCACAATTCTCATGGGGTAGTGCTCACGGTGACAGTGCCCATGGCGACAATACACAGGGTGACAGTATTCCTGGTGACATTGCTCATGGTGAGAGTGCCCATGTTCACAACTGTCACGGTGATAGTTCCCATGGTGACAATACCCAGGGTAACAGAGCTGATGGTAAAAGTGTTCACGGTGACAGTGCCCATGGTGACAGTACCTAAGGTGACAATTCCCATGGTGAGACTGCTCATAGACAGTGCCCATGGTGACAATACCCAGCGTGTCCTGTCCATGGTGACAGTGATCATGGTGACACATCTCATGAGGACAGTGCCATAAGTGACAGTGCTCATTGTGGCAGTGCTCATGGTGACAGTGCCCATGGTGACAGTGCCTATGGTGATAGATATCATGGTGGCTGTGCCCAGGGAGACATTGCCCACGCTGACAAGACCCATGGTGATACTTCCCATTGTGACAGTGCCATCGGTGGCAGAGCCCATGGTGACAGTGCCCAAGATCACAGAGCCCATGGTGCGAGTGCTAACGGTGACTGTGCCCATGGTGACAGCACCCAGTGTGACAATGCCCATTGTGACAGTGCTCACGGTGACCATGCCAATGGTGATAGTGCCAATAGTGAGAGTGCTCACGGTGACACTGCCCATGGACACACTGCCCATTGTGATAGTGCCCATCATGACAACCCCTCGGAGGCAGTGCCAATGGTGAGAGTCCCCGTGGTGACAGTTCTCATGGTGAAAGTGATCCTTTTGAAATTGCTCATGGTGACAGTGCTCATGGTGACAGTGCTCAAGGTGATAGTCTCCATGTTGACAGTGTGCATGGTGACTGTTCTCACGGTGACAGTGCCTATGGTGATTATGCTCTTAGTGACAGTGCTCATGGTGACAGTGCCCATGGTGACAGTGACCACGGTGACTGTTCTCACCGTGGTAGTGCCCATGGTGACAGTGTTCATGATGACAGTCCGCATTAAGGCTGTGCCCGTGGTGACATTGCTAATGGTGATAATTCTCACGGTGATAGTACGCACGTTGAAAATGACAAAGGTGACAACACCCAGGTGATAATAATCATGGTGAAAGTGCCCATGGTGGCAGTTCTCATACTGACAGTTCTTGTGACAGTGCTCATGGTGGCAGTGCTCGTGGTGACAGTGCTCTTGGTGACAGTGCTCATGGTGGCAGTGCCCATGGTGAGACTACCGATGGTGACCCTGCCCATGGTGACAGTGCACATGGTCATGGTGCCTCTGGTGGCAGTGCAATATAGTGAGAATGCCCATGATGATATTGCTCATGGTGATAGTGCCCATGGTGAGAGTGCCCATGGTTCCAGTGCTCATGGTGACAGTGCCCTTGGTGACAGTGCACACCATGAGAGTGCCCATGGTGTCTGTGCCCATGGTGACAGTTCTTATCATGAGAGTGTTCACGGTAGCAGTGTTCATGGTAATAGTGCTCACGGAGGCATTGCCCACAATGAGAGTGCCCACGGTGAGAATACTGACTGTGACAGTGCCCATGATGACTTTTCTCTCTGTGACAGTGCCCTTGGGGACAGTTAGCACGGTGAGATTTCTCACAGTGATAGTGCACATTGTTTCAGTGCTCATAGTGACAAGACCCTAGGCGCCAGTGCCCATCATGGCATTGCTCACGGTGATATTTCTCACGGTGACAGTGCCCATGGTGATATTACCCATGGTGACAGTACTCAGTGATCAAGTGCTCATGGTGACATGGCATAAGGTGATAATGCTCACGGTGGCAGTGCAAAATGGTGACAGTGCCCATGGGGACATTGCTTAATGTGATAGTCCTTGTGGTGACATTGTGCATGGTGACATTGCCCACCATGACAGTGCTCTTGTTGACAGTGCTCATGGTGATAGTGCCAATGTTGGAAGTGCCCATCGTGAAAGTGTCCATGGTGACAGTTCTTATGATGAGAGTGGTCAGAGTGGCAGTGCTCATGGTGAAAGTGCCCATGGTGACAGAGCCCACGGTGACAGTGTCCATAGTTATAGTGTCCATGGTGACAGTACTAACAGTGAAATTGTCCATGGGGACACTGCCCATGGTGAAAGTGCCCATGGTCACAACACTCACGGTGATAGTGCTCACGGTGAGAGTGGCCATGGTGACAGTGACCACGGTGACAGTTCTAATGGTGATACTGCCCATGATGACAGTGCTCATGGTGACAGTCCACATTGTACCAGTGCCCAAGGTGACAGTGCTCATGGTGACAGTGCCCAAAGTCCCAATACCCATGGTGACAGTGCCCAGGCTGACAGTTCTCAAGGTGATAGTGCCCATGGTGACAGTGCCCATGGTGATACAGAGAATGGGGACAGTGCTTATGGTGACAGTGGTCATGGTTGCAGTACCCATGGTGATAGTGCTGAAACTGACAGTGCCCTTGGGGATAGTGCCCATGGTGAGTGTGCTCGTGTTAATTGTGTCCATGGTGGCAGTTCCCATTGTGAAAGTGCTCATGATGACAGTGCCCATGTGGGTAGTTCCCATGGTGACAGTGCTCATGGTGATAGTGACCATGTTAAGAGTGCACATGGTGGCTGTGCCCTTGGTGACAGTGCCCATGATGACAGTATTCATGGTGACAGTGCTCACGGTGATAATGCCCATGGTGGCAGTGCACATGGTGGTAGTGCACATGGTGGCAGTGAAAAATGGGGACAGTTCCCATGCTGACAGTTCTCATTGTGACAATGCACACAGTCACAACCGATGCTGACACTGCTCATGGTAGCTGTACCCTTGGTGACAGTGCTCAGAGTGATAGTGCCCATGGTGGCAGTGTCCATGGTGACACTGCCCATGGTGACAATGCCCATGATGACAGTGCCCATGGAGTCAGTGCCCACGGAGACATTGCCTATGGTAACAGTGCTCACAGTGACAGTACCCATGGTAACAGTGACCATGGTGAGAGTGCTCATGGTGATAGTGTCTATGGTGACAGATCACACTGTGACAGTCCGCATTGTGCCAGTACCAATAGTGACAGTACCCATGGTGACATTGACCACGGTGAGAGTGATCACGGTGCTAGTGCTCACAGTAATAGTGCTCATGGTGACAGTGCCGACAGTGAAGGTGCTCACGGTGACAGTGCCTCTGGTGATAGTGCCCATGGTGAGAGTCCGCCCATTGATAGTGTCCATGGTGGCAGTTCCCATTGTGAAAATGCTCATGATGACATTGCCCATGTTGGTAGTCCCCATGGTGACAGTGCTCACGGTGATAGTGACCTTGGTAACTGTGCACATGGTGGCCGTGCCCTTGGTGACAGTGCCAATGATGACAGTACTCATGGTGACAGTTCTCACGGTGATAGTGCCCATGGTGATATTGCACATGGTGGCAGTGAAAAATGGTGACAGTGCCCATGTTGACAGTTCTCATGGTGACAGTGCACACGGTGACAACCCATGCAGACAGTACTCACGGTGACAGTTCTCATGGTTGCAGTACCCATGGTGACAGTGCTCACAGTGATACTGCCCATGGTGGCAGTGCCCATGGTGACAGTGCCCATGGTGACACTGCCCATGATGACAGTGCCCATGGTGAAAGTTCCCACGGCGCCATTGCCTATGGTGACAGTGCTCATGGTAACAGTGCCCATGGTGACAGTGACCATGGTGAGAGTGCTCACACTGATAGTGCCCATGGTGACAGGGCTCATGGTGCCAGTCCGCATTGTGCCAGTACCCATGGCGACAGTGCTCATGGTGACACTGACCACAGTGAGAGTGCTCACTGTGATAGAGCTCACGGTAATAGTGCTCATGGTGACAGTGCAAATGGTGACAATACCCATGGTGACAGTACTCATGTTGAAAATACCCATGGTGGCAGTTCTCATGGTGACAGTGCTCATAATAGCAGTGCCCAAGGTGGCAGTCCTCGTGGTGACAGTGCTAATGGTGACAGTGCTCTTGGTGGCAGTTCCCATGGGGACATTACCGATGGTGACCCTGTGCATTGTTACAGTGCCCATGGTAACCGTGCTCACGGTGGTAGTGCACATCGTGACAGTGCCCATGGTGGCAGTTCACCTGGTGACAGTGCTAAATCGTGACAGTGCACATGCTGACAGTGCTCACGGTGATAGTGCCCATGGTGACAGTGCCCACGGTGATAATGGGTATTATTACAGTGTTCATCTTGACAGAGCCCAAGTTGGCAGTGGCCATGGTGACAGTGCCCACAATGACAGTGCCCATGGTAACAGTGCCGACAGTGACAGTGCCCATGGTGACACTTCTCACAGTGAATGTGCCCATGGGGACAGTTACCATGATGAGATTTCTCACGGTGATAGTGCCCGTTGTGACAGTGCTCACACTGACAATGCCCATGGTGCCACTGCCCATAGAGACATTCCGCACGGTCACTTTTCTCACGGTGAAAGTACCTATGGTGACACTGCACCTGGTGGCAGTGCAAAATGGTGACAGTGCCCATGGTGACATTGCTCATAGTGACTTTGCTTACAGTGATAGTCCTTACGGTGACAGTGTGCACGGTGACACTGCACACAGTTGCAGTGTTCATGGTGACAGTGTTCACGGTGATACTTTCCATGGTGATAGTGCCCATGGTGACACTGCACATGGTGGCAGTGAAAAATGGTGACAGTGCCCCTGTTGTCAGTTCTCATGGTGACCGTGCACATGGTGACAACCCGTGCAGACTGTACTCATGGTGACAGTACTCACGGTGACAGTTCTCATGTTTGCAGTATCCATGGTGACAGTGCTCACAGTGATAGTGCCCATGGTGAGAGTGCCCATGATGACAGGGCCCATGGTGCCATTGCCTATGGTGACAGTGCTCATGGTAACAGTGCCCAAGGTGACAGTGACCATGGTGAGAGTGCTCACACTGATGGTGCCCATGGTGACAGTGCTCATGGTGTCTGTCTACATTGTGCCAGTACCCATGGCAACAGTGCTCATGGTGACAGGGACCACAGTGAGAGAGCTCACGGTGAGAGTGCTCACGGTAATAGTGCTCATGGTGACAGTGCAAATGGTGACAATACCATGGTGACAGTACTCATGTTGAAAATACCCATGGTGGCAGTTCTCATAGCGACAGATCTCATGGTGACATTGCTCATAATAGCAGTGCCCAGGTGCCAGTGCTCGTGGTGACGGTGCTAATGGTGACAGTGCTCTTGGTGGCAGTTCCCATCGGGACAATACTGATGGTGACACTGTGCATTGTTACAGTGCCCATGGTAACCGTGTTCACGGTGATAGTGCACATTGTGACAGTGCCCATGGTGGTAGTTCACCTGGTGACAGTGCTAAATAGTGACAGTGCACATGCTGACAGTGCTCACGGTGATAGTGCCCATGGTGACAGTGCACACGGTCATAATGGGCATTGTTACAGAGTTCATGGTGACAGCACACGGTGGCAGTGGCCATGGAGACAGTGCCCACAATGACAGTGCCCATGGTGACAGTGCCGACAGTGACAGTGCCCATGGTGACACTTCTCATGGTGACAGTGCCCATGGGGACAGTTAGCATGGTGAGATTTCTAACGGTGATAGTGCCCGTTGTGCCAGTGCTCACAGTAACAATGCCCATGGGGCCAGTGCCCATAGAGTCATTCCGCACGGTCACATTTCTCACGGTGAAAGTGCCTATGGTGATATTAACCATGGTGACACTGCACATGGTGGCAGAGCAAAATGGTGACAGTGCCCATGGTGACATTGCTCATGGTGACTTTGCTTACGGTGATAGTCCTTACAGTGACAGTACGCATGGTGACACTGCACACAGTGACAGTGTTCATGGTGAAAGTGTTCACGGTGATAGTTCCCATGGTGAGATTGTCCTGGTAACAGTGCCCATAGTCACAATTCTCATGGTGTAGTGCTCACAGTGACAGTGCCCATGGTGTCATGCCCATGGTGACAGTGCTCATGGTGACAGTGCTCATGTTGGCAGAGCCATAAATAAGAGTGCTCATTGTGGCAGTGCTCATGGTGTCCGTGCTCATGGTGACAGTGCCCATGATTACAGTGTTTATGGTGATAGATGTCACGGTGTCAGTGCCCACGCGGAGAGTGCCAAGGCTGACAAAGCCCAGGGTGATACTTCCCATTGTGACAGTGCCCACGGTGACAGTGCCCATGGTGACAGCACCCAGTGTGACAAGGCGCATGGTGACAGTGCTCACGGTGACAGTGCCCATGGTGACAGTGCCGATGGTGAGAGTGCCAATAGTGACAGTGCTCATGGTGAAACTGCCCACAGAGACATCGCCCATGGTGATAGTGTTCATGGTGACAACCCCACGGTGACAGTGCCAATGTTGATAGTCCCAGTGGTGACAGGTCTTACACTGAATGTGACCATGGTGTCTGTGCTCATGGTGACAGTGCTCAAGGTTATAGTCTCCATGTTGACAGTGCCGATGGTGACAATTCTCACGGTGACAGGGCCTATGGTGAAAATTCTCATAGTGACAGTGTTCACGGTGACAGTGCCCATGGTGCTATTACCCATGGTGACAGTTCTCATAGTGAAACTGCCCATGTTGACACTGCCCATGGTGGCAGTGCAAAATGGTGACAGTGCCCATGGTGATATTGCTCATGGTGACATTGCTTATGGTGATAGTGTGTATGGTGAAACTGCACACAGTGACATTGCTCATGGTGACAGTGTTCACGGCGTTAGTTCGTATGGTGAATGTGACCATGGGGACAGTGCCCATATTCACAATTCTCATGGTGTAGTGCTCACGGTGACAGTGCCCATGGTGACAATACACAGGGTGACAGTATTCATGGTGACATTGCTCATGGTGAGAGTGCCCATGTTCACAACTGTCACGGTGATAGTTCCCATGGTGACAATACCCAGGGTAACAGAGCTGATGGTAAAAGTGTTCACGGTGACAGTGCCCATGGTGACAGTACCTAAGGTGACAATTCCCATGGTGAGACTGCTCATAGACAGTGCCCATGGTGACAATACCCAGCGTGTCCTGTCCATGGTGACAGTGATCATGGTGACACATCTCATGAGGACAGTGCCATAAGTGACAGTGCTCATGGTGACAGTGCCCATGGTGACAGTGCCTATGGTGATAGATATCATGGTGGCTGTGCCCAGGGAGACATTGCCCACGCTGACAAGACCCATGGTGATACTTCCCATTGTGACAGTGCCATCGGTGGCAGAGCCCATGGTGACAGTGCCCAAGATCACAGAGCCCATGGTGAGAGTGCTAACGGTGACTGTGCCCATGGTGACAGCACCCAGTGTGAAAATGCCCATTGTGACAGTGCTCACGGTGACCATGCCAATGGTGATAGTGCCAATAGTGAGAGTGCTCACGGTGACACTGCCCATGGACACACTGCCCATTGTGATAGTGCCCATCATGACAACCCCTCGGAGGCAGTGCCAATGGTGAGAGTCCCCGTGGTGACAGTTCTCATGGTGAAAGTGATCCTTTTGAAATTGCTCATGGTGACAGTGCTCATGGTGACAGTGCTCAAGGTGATAGTCTCCATGTTGACAGTGTGCATGGTGACTGTTCTCACGGTGACAGTGCCTATGGTGATTATGCTCTTAGTGACAGTGCTCATGGTGACAGTGCCCATGGTGACAGTGACCACAGTGACTGTTCTCACCGTGGTAGTGCCCATGGTGACAGTGTTCATGATGACAGTCCGCATTAAGGCTGTGCCCGTGGTGACATTGCTAATGGTGATAATTCTCATGGTGATAGTACGCACGTTGAAAATGACAAAGGTGACAACACCCAGGTGATAATAATCATGGTGAAAGTGCCCATGGTGGCAGTTCTCATACTGACAGTTCTTGTGACAGTGCTCATGGTGGCAGTGCTCGTGGTGACAGTGCTCTTGGTGACAGTGCTCATGGTGGCAGTGCCCATGGTGAGACTACCGATGGTGACCCTGCCCATGGTGACAGTGCACATGGTCATGGTGCCTCTGGTGGCAGTGCAATATAGTGAGAATGCCCATGATGATATTGCTCATGGTGATAGTGCCCATGGTGAGAGTGCCCATGGTTCCAGTGCTCATGGTGACAGTGCCCATTGTGACAGTGCCCTTGGTGACAGTGCACACCATGAGAGTGCCCATGGTGTCTGTGCCCATGGTGACAGTTCTTATCATGAGAGTGTTCACGGTAGCAGTGTTCATGGTAATAGTGCTCACGGAGGCATTGCCCACAATGAGAGTGCCCACGGTGAGAATACTGACTGTGACAGTGCCCATGATGACTTTTCTCTCTGTGACAGTGCCCTTGGGGACAGTTAGCACGGTGAGATTTCTCACAGTGATAGTGCACATTGTTTCAGTGCTCATAGTGACAAGACCCTAGGCGCCAGTGCCCATCATGGCATTGCTCACGGTGATATTTCTCACGGTGACAGTGCCCATGGTGATATTACCCATGGTGACATTGCTTATGGTGATAGTGTGTATGGTGAAACTGCACACAGTGACATTGCTCATGGTGACAGTGCTCACGGCGTTAGTTCCTATGGTGAATGTGACCATGGGGACAGTGCCCATAGTCACAATTCTCATGGTGTAGTGCTCACGGTGACAGTGCCCATGGTGACAATACACAGGGTGACAGTATTCATGGTGACATTGCTCATGGTGAGAGTGCCCATGTTCACAACTGTCACGGTGATAGTTCCCATGGTGACAATACCCAGGGTAACAGAGCTGATGGTAAAAGTGTTCACGGTGACAGTGCCCATGGTGACAGTACCTAAGGTGACAATTCCCATGGTGAGACTGCTCATAGACAGTGCCTATGGTGACAATACCCAGCGTGTCCTGTCCATGGTGACAGTGATCATGGTGACACATCTCATGAGGACAGTGCCATAAGTGACAGTGCTCATTGTGGCAGTGCTCATGGTGACAGTGCCCATGGTGACAGTGCCTATGGTGATAGATATCATGGTGGCTGTGCCCAGGGAGACATTGCCCACGCTGACAAGACCCATGGTGATACTTCCCATTGTGACAGTGCCATCGGTGGCAGAGCCCATGGTGACAGTGCCCAAGATCACAGAGCCCATGGTGAGAGTGCTAACGGTGACTGTGCCCATGGTGACAGCACCCAGTGTGAAAATGCCCATTGTGACAGTGCTCACGGTGACCATGCCAATGGTGATAGTGCCAATAGTGAGAGTGCTCACGGTGACACTGCCCATGGACACACTGCCCATTGTGATAGTGCCCATCATGACAACCCCTCGGAGGCAGTGCCAATGGTGAGAGTCCCCGTGGTGACAGTTCTCATGGTGAAAGTGATCCTTTTGAAATTGCTCATGGTGACAGTGCTCATGGTGACAGTGCTCAAGGTGATAGTCTCCATGTTGACAGTGTGCATGGTGACTGTTCTCACGGTGACAGTGCCTATGGTGATTATGCTCTTAGTGACAGTGCTCATGGTGACAGTGCCCATGGTGACAGTGACCACGGTGACTGTTCTCACCGTGGTAGTGCCCATGGTGACAGTGTTCATGATGACAGTCCGCATTAAGGCTGTGCCCGTGGTGACATTGCTAATGGTGATAATTCTCACGGTGATAGTACGCACGTTGAAAATGACAAAGGTGACAACACCCAGGTGATAATAATCATGGTGAAAGTGCCCATGGTGGCAGTTCTCATACTGACAGTTCTTGTGACAGTGCTCATGGTGGCAGTGCTCGTGGTGACAGTGCTCTTGGTGACAGTGCTCATGGTGGCAGTGCCCATGGTGAGACTACCGATGGTGACCCTGCCCATGGTGACAGTGCACATGGTCATGGTGCCTCTGGTGGCAGTGCAATATAGTGAGAATGCCCATGATGATATTGCTCATGGTGATAGTGCCCATGGTGAGAGTGCCCATGGTTCCAGTGCTCATGGTGACAGTGCCCATTGTGACAGTGCCCTTGGTGACAGTGCACACCATGAGAGTGCCCATGGTGTCTGTGCCCATGGTGACAGTTCTTATCATGAGAGTGTTCACGGTAGCAGTGTTCATGGTAATAGTGCTCACGGAGGCATTGCCCACAATGAGAGTGCCCACGGTGAGAATACTGACTGTGACAGTGCCCATGATGACTTTTCTCTCTGTGACAGTGCCCTTGGGGACATAGCACGGTGAGATTTCTCACAGTGATAGTGCACATTGTTTCAGTGCTCATAGTGACAAGACCCTAGGCGCCAGTGCCCATCATGGCATTGCTCACGGTGATATTTCTCACGGTGACAGTGCCCATGGTGATATTACCCATGGTGACAGTACTCAGTGATCAAGTGCTCATGGTGACATGGCATAAGGTGATAATGCTCACGGTGGCAGTGCAAAATGGTGACAGTGCCCATGGGGACATTGCTTAATGTGATAGTCCTTGTGGTGACATTGTGCATGGTGACATTGCCCACCATGACAGTGCTCTTGTTGACAGTGCTCATGGTGATAGTGCCAATGTTGGAAGTGCCCATCGTGAAAGTGTCCATGGTGACAGTTCTTATGATGAGAGTGGTCAGAGTGGCAGTGCTCATGGTGAAAGTGCCCATGGTGACACAGCCCACGGTGACAGTGTCCATAGTTATAGTGTCCATGGTGACAGTACTAACAGTGAAATTGTCCATGGGGACACTGCCCATGGTGAAAGTGCCCATGGTCACAACACTCATGGTGATAGTGCTCACGGTGAGAGTGGCCATGGTGACAGTGACCACGGTGACAGTTCTAATGGTGATACTGCCCATGATGACAGTGCTCATGGTGACAGTCCACATTGTACCAGTGCCCAAGGTGACAGTGCTCATGGTGACAGTGCCCAAAGTCACAATACCCATGGTGACAGTGCCCAGGCTGACAGTTCTCAAGGTGATAGTGCCCATGGTGACAGTGCACATGGTGATACAGAGAATGGGGACAGTGCTTATGGTGACAGTGGTCATGGTTGCAGTACCCATGGTGATAGTGCTGAAACTGACAGTGCCCTTGGGGATAGTGCCCATGGTGAGTGTGCTCGTGTTAATTGTGTCCATGGTGGCAGTTCCCATTGTGAAAGTGCTCGTGATGACAGTGCCCATGTGGGTAGTTCCCATGGTGACAGTGCTCATGGTGATAGTGACCATGTTAACAGTGCACATGGTGGCTGTGCCCTTGGTGACAGTGCCCATGATGACAGTATTCATGGTGACAGTGCTCACGGTGATAAGGCCAATGTGGCAGTGCACATGGTGGTAGTGCACATGGTGGCAGTGAAAAATGGGGACAGTTCCCATGCTGACAGTTCTCATTGTGACAATGCACACGGTCACAACCGATGCTGACACTGCTCATGGTAGCTATACCCTTGGTGACAGTGCTCAGAGTGATAGTGCCCATGGTGGCAGTGTCCATGGTGACACTGCCCATGGTGACAATGCCCATGATGACAGTGCCCATGGAGTCAGTGCCCACGGAGCCATTGCCTATGGTAACAGTGCTCACAGTGACAGTACCCATGGTAACAGTGACCATGGTGAGAGTGCTCATGGTGATAGTGTCTATGGTGACAGATCACACTGTGACAGTCCGCATTGTGCCAGTACCAATAGTGACAGTGCCCATGGTGACATTGACCACGGTGAGAGTGATCACGGTGCTAGTGCTCACAGTAATAGTGCTCATGGTGACAGTGCCGACAGTGAAGGTGCTCACGGTGACAGTGCCTCTGGTGATAGTGCCCATGGTGAGAGTCCGCCCATTGATAGTGCCCATGGTGGCAGTTCCCATTGTGAAAATGCTCATGATGACATTGCCCATGTTGGTAGTCCCCATGGTGACAGTGCTCACGGTGATAGTGACCTTGGTAACTGTGCACATGGTGGCCGTGCCCTTGGTGACAGTGCCAATGATGACAGTACTCATGGTGACAGTTCTCACGGTGATAGTGCCCATGGTGATATTGCACATGGTGGCAGTGAAAAATGGTGACAGTGCCCATGTTGACAGTTCTCATGGTGACAGTGCACACGGTGACAACCCATGCAGACAGTACTCACGGTGACAGTTCTCATGGTTGCAGTACCCATGGTGACAGTGCTCACAGTGATACTGCCCATGGTGGCAGTGCCCATGGTGACAGTGCCCATGGTGACACTGCCCATGATGACAGTGCCCATGGTGAAAGTTCCCACGGCGCCATTGCCTATGGTGACAGTGCTCATGGTAACAGTGCCCATGGTGACAGTGACCATGGTGAGAGTGCTCACACTGATAGTGCCCATGGTGACAGGGCTCATGGTGCCAGTCCGCATTGTGCCAGTACCCATGGCGACAGTGCTCATGGTGACACTGACCACAGTGAGAGTGCTCACTGTGATAGAGCTCATGGTAATAGTGCTCATGGTTACAGTGCAAAGGGTGACAATACCCATGGTGACAGTACTCATGTTGAAAATACCCATGGTGGCAGTTCTCATGGTGACAGTGCTCATAATAGCAGTGCCCAAGGTGGCAGTCCTCGTGGTGACAGTGCTAATGGTGACAGTGCTCTTGGTGGCAGTTCCCATGGGGACAGTACCGATGGTGACCCTGTGCATTGTTACAGTGCCCATGGTAACCGTGCTCACAGTGGTAGTGCACATCGTGACAGTGCCCATGGTGGCAGTTCACCTGGTGACAGTGCTAAATCGTGACAGTGCACATGCTGACAGTGCTCACGGTGATAGTGCCCATGGTGACAGTGCCCACGGTGATAATGGGTATTATTACAGTGTTCATCTTGACAGAGCCCAAGGTGGCAGTGGCCATGGTGACAGTGCCCACAATGACAGTGCCCATGGTAACAGTGCCGACAGTGACAGTGCCCATGGTGACACTTCTCACAGTGAATGTGCCCATGGGGACAGTTACCATGATGAGATTTCTCACGGTGATAGTGCCCGTTGTGACAGTGCTCACACTGACAATGCCCATGGTGCCACTGCCCATAGAGACATTCCGCACGGTCACTTTTCTCACGGTGAAAGTACCTATGGTGACACTGCACCTGGTGGCAGTGCAAAATGGTGACAGTGCCCATGGGGACATTGCTCATAGTGACTTTGCTTACAGTGATAGTCCTTACGGTGACAGTGTGCATGGTGACACTGCACACAGTTGCAGTGTTCATGGTGACAGTGTTCACGGTGATACTTTCCATGGTGATAGTGCCCATGGTGACACTGCACATGGTGGCAGTGAAAAATGGTGACAGTGCCCCTGTTGTCAGTTCTCATGGTGACCGTGCACATGGTGACAACCCGTGCAGACTGTACTCATGGTGACAGTACTCACGGTGACAGTTCTCATGTTTGCAGTATCCATGGTGACAGTGCTCACAGTGATAGTGCCCATGGTGAGAGTGCCCATGATGACAGGGCCCATGGTGCCATTGCCTATGGTGACAGTGCTCATGGTAACAGTGCCCAAGGTGACAGTGACCATGGTGAGAGTGCTCACACTGATGGTGCCCATGGTGACAGTGCTCATGGTGTCTGTCTACATTGTGCCAGTACCCATGGCAACAGTGCTCATGGTGACAGGGACCACAGTGAGAGAGCTCACGGTGAGAGTGCTCACGGTAATAGTGCTCATGGTGACAGTGCAAATGGTGACAATACCATGGTGACAGTACTCATGTTGAAAATACCCATGGTGGCAGTTCTCATAGCGACAGATCTCATGGTGACATTGCTCATAATAGCAGTGCCCAGGTGCCAGTGCTCGTGGTGACGGTGCTAATGGTGACAGTGCTCTTGGTGGCAGTTCCCATCGGGACAATACTGATGGTGACACTGTGCATTGTTACAGTGCCCATGGTAACCGTGTTCACGGTGATAGTGCACATCGTGACAGTGCCCATGGTGGTAGTTCACCTGGTGACAGTGCTAAATAGTGACAGTGCACATGCTGACAGTGCTCACGGTGATAGTGCCCATGGTGACAGTGCACACGGTCATAATGGGCATTGTTACAGAGTTCATGGTGACAGCACACGGTGGCAGTGGCCATGGAGACAGTGCCCACAATGACAGTGCCCATGGTGACAGTGCCGACAGTGACAGTGCCCATGGTGACACTTCTCATGGTGACAGTGCCCATGGGGACAGTTAGCATGGTGAGATTTCTAACGGTGATAGTGCCCGTTGTGCCAGTGCTCACAGTAACAATGCCCATGGGGCCAGTGCCCATAGAGTCATTCCGCATGGTCACATTTCTCACGGTGAAAGTGCCTATGGTGATATTAACCATGGTGACACTGCACATGGTGGCAGAGCAAAATGGTGACAGTGCCCATGGTGACATTGCTCATGGTGACTTTGCTTACGGTGATAGTCCTTACAGTGACAGTACGCATGGTGACACTGCACACAGTGACAGTGTTCATGGTGAAAGTGTTCACGGTGATAGTTCCCATGGTGAGATTGTCCTGGTAACAGTGCCCATAGTCACAATTCTCATGGTGTAGTGCTCACAGTGACAGTGCCCATGGTGTCATGCCCATGGTGACAGTGCTCATGGTGACAGTGCTCATGTTGGCAGAGCCATAAATAAGAGTGCTCATTGTGGCAGTGCTCATGGTGTCCGTGCTCATGGTGACAGTGCCCATGATTACAGTGTTTATGGTGATAGATGTCACGGTGTCAGTGCCCACGCGGAGAGTGCCAAGGCTGACAAAGCCCAGGGTGATACTTCCCATTGTGACAGTGCCCACGGTGACAGTGCCCATGGTGACAGCACCCAGTGTGACAAGGCGCATGGTGACAGTGCTCACGGTGACAGTGCCCATGGTGACAGTGCCGATGGTGAGAGTGCCAATAGTGACAGTGCTCATGGTGAAACTGCCCACAGAGACATCGCCCATGGTGATAGTGTTCATGGTGACAACCCCACGGTGACAGTGCCAATGTTGATAGTCCCAGTGGTGACAGGTCTTACATTGAATGTGACCATGGTGTCTGTGCTCATGGTGACAGTGCTCAAGGTTATAGTCTCCATGTTGACAGTGCCGATGGTGACAATTCTCACGGTGACAGGGCCTATGGTGATAATTCTCATAGTGACAGTGTTCACGGTGACAGTGCCCATGGTGCTATTACCCATGGTGACAGTTCTCATAGTGAAACTGCCCATGTTGACACTGCCCATGGTGGCAGTGCAAAATGGTGACAGTGCCCATGGTGATATTGCTCATGGTGACATTGCTTATGGTGATAGTGTGTATGGTGAAACTGCACACAGTGACTTTGCTCATGGTGACAGTGTTCATGGCGTTAGTTCCTATGGTGAATGTGACCATGGGGACAGTGCCCATAGTCACAATTCTCATGGGGTAGTGCTCACGGTGACAGTGCCCATGGCGACAATACACAGGGTGACAGTATTCCTGGTGACATTGCTCATGGTGAGAGTGCCCATGTTCACAACTGTCACGGTGATAGTTCCCATGGTGACAATACCCAGGGTAACAGAGCTGATGGTAAAAGTGTTCACGGTGACAGTGCCCATGGTGACAGTACCTAAGGTGACAATTCCCATGGTGAGACTGCTCATAGACAGTGCCCATGGTGACAATACCCAGCGTGTCCTGTCCATGGTGACAGTGATCATGGTGACACATCTCATGAGGACAGTGCCATAAGTGACAGTGCTCATTGTGGCAGTGCTCATGGTGACAGTGCCCATGGTGACAGTGCCTATGGTGATAGATATCATGGTGGCTGTGCCCAGGGAGACATTGCCCACGCTGACAAGACCCATGGTGATACTTCCCATTGTGACAGTGCCATCGGTGGCAGAGCCCATGGTGACAGTGCCCAAGATCACAGAGCCCATGGTGAGAGTGCTAACGGTGACTGTGCCCATGGTGACAGCACCCAGTGTGACAATGCCCATTGTGACAGTGCTCACGGTGACCATGCCAATGGTGATAGTGCCAATAGTGAGAGTGCTCACGGTGACACTGCCCATGGACACACTGCCCATTGTGATAGTGCCCATCATGACAACCCCTCGGAGGCAGTGCCAATGGTGAGAGTCCCCGTGGTGACAGTTCTCATGGTGAAAGTGATCCTTTTGAAATTGCTCATGGTGACAGTGCTCATGGTGACAGTGCTCAAGGTGATAGTCTCCATGTTGACAGTGTGCATGGTGACTGTTCTCACGGTGACAGTGCCTATGGTGATTATGCTCTTAGTGACAGTGCTCATGGTGACAGTGCCCATGGTGACAGTGACCACGGTGACTGTTCTCACCGTGGTAGTGCCCATGGTGACAGTGTTCATGATGACAGTCCGCATTAAGGCTGTGCCCGTGGTGACATTGCTAATGGTGATAATTCTCATGGTGATAGTACGCACGTTGAAAATGACAAAGGTGACAACACCCAGGTGATAATAATCATGGTGAAAGTGCCCATGGTGGCAGTTCTCATACTGACAGTTCTTGTGACAGTGCTCATGGTGGCAGTGCTCGTGGTGACAGTGCTCTTGGTGACAGTGCTCATGGTGGCAGTGCCCATGGTGAGACTACCGATGGTGACCCTGCCCATGGTGACAGTGCACATGGTCATGGTGCCTCTGGTGGCAGTGCAATATAGTGAGAATGCCCATGATGATATTGCTCATGGTGATAGTGCCCATGGTGAGAGTGCCCATGGTTCCAGTGCTCATGGTGACAGTGCCCATTGTGACAGTGCCCTTGGTGACAGTGCACACCATGAGAGTGCCCATGGTGTCTGTGCCCATGGTGACAGTTCTTATCATGAGAGTGTTCACGGTAGCAGTGTTCATGGTAATAGTGCTCACGGAGGCATTGCCCACAATGAGAGTGCCCACGGTGAGAATACTGACTGTGACAGTGCCCATGATGACTTTTCTCTCTGTGACAGTGCCCTTGGGGACAGTTAGCACGGTGAGATTTCTCACAGTGATAGTGCACATTGTTTCAGTGCTCATAGTGACAAGACCCTAGGCGCCAGTGCCCATCATGGCATTGCTCACGGTGATATTTCTCACGGTGACAGTGCCCATGGTGATATTACCCATGGTGACATTGCTTATGGTGATAGTGTGTATGGTGAAACTGCACACAGTGACATTGCTCATGGTGACAGTGCTCACGGCGTTAGTTCCTATGGTGAATGTGACCATGGGGACAGTGCCCATAGTCACAATTCTCATGGTGTAGTGCTCACGGTGACAGTGCCCATGGTGACAATACACAGGGTGACAGTATTCATGGTGACATTGCTCATGGTGAGAGTGCCCATGTTCACAACTGTCACGGTGATAGTTCCCATGGTGACAATACCCAGGGTAACAGAGCTGATGGTAAAAGTGTTCACGGTGACAGTGCCCATGGTGACAGTACCTAAGGTGACAATTCCCATGGTGAGACTGCTCATAGACAGTGCCTATGGTGACAATACCCAGCGTGTCCTGTCCATGGTGACAGTGATCATGGTGACACATCTCATGAGGACAGTGCCATAAGTGACAGTGCTCATTGTGGCAGTGCTCATGGTGACAGTGCCCATGGTGACAGTGCCTATGGTGATAGATATCATGGTGGCTGTGCCCAGGGAGACATTGCCCACGCTGACAAGACCCATGGTGATACTTCCCATTGTGACAGTGCCATCGGTGGCAGAGCCCATGGTGACAGTGCCCAAGATCACAGAGCCCATGGTGAGAGTGCTAACGGTGACTGTGCCCATGGTGACAGCACCCAGTGTGAAAATGCCCATTGTGACAGTGCTCACGGTGACCATGCCAATGGTGATAGTGCCAATAGTGAGAGTGCTCACGGTGACACTGCCCATGGACACACTGCCCATTGTGATAGTGCCCATCATGACAACCCCTCGGAGGCAGTGCCAATGGTGAGAGTCCCCGTGGTGACAGTTCTCATGGTGAAAGTGATCCTTTTGAAATTGCTCATGGTGACAGTGCTCATGGTGACAGTGCTCAAGGTGATAGTCTCCATGTTGACAGTGTGCATGGTGACTGTTCTCACGGTGACAGTGCCTATGGTGATTATGCTCTTAGTGACAGTGCTCATGGTGACAGTGCCCATGGTGACAGTGACCACGGTGACTGTTCTCACCGTGGTAGTGCCCATGGTGACAGTGTTCATGATGACAGTCCGCATTAAGGCTGTGCCCGTGGTGACATTGCTAATGGTGATAATTCTCACGGTGATAGTACGCACGTTGAAAATGACAAAGGTGACAACACCCAGGTGATAATAATCATGGTGAAAGTGCCCATGGTGGCAGTTCTCATACTGACAGTTCTTGTGACAGTGCTCATGGTGGCAGTGCTCGTGGTGACAGTGCTCTTGGTGACAGTGCTCATGGTGGCAGTGCCCATGGTGAGACTACCGATGGTGACCCTGCCCATGGTGACAGTGCACATGGTCATGGTGCCTCTGGTGGCAGTGCAATATAGTGAGAATGCCCATGATGATATTGCTCATGGTGATAGTGCCCATGGTGAGAGTGCCCATGGTTCCAGTGCTCATGGTGACAGTGCCCATTGTGACAGTGCCCTTGGTGACAGTGCACACCATGAGAGTGCCCATGGTGTCTGTGCCCATGGTGACAGTTCTTATCATGAGAGTGTTCACGGTAGCAGTGTTCATGGTAATAGTGCTCACGGAGGCATTGCCCACAATGAGAGTGCCCACGGTGAGAATACTGACTGTGACAGTGCCCATGATGACTTTTCTCTCTGTGACAGTGCCCTTGGGGACATAGCACGGTGAGATTTCTCACAGTGATAGTGCACATTGTTTCAGTGCTCATAGTGACAAGACCCTAGGCGCCAGTGCCCATCATGGCATTGCTCACGGTGATATTTCTCACGGTGACAGTGCCCATGGTGATATTACCCATGGTGACAGTACTCAGTGATCAAGTGCTCATGGTGACATGGCATAAGGTGATAATGCTCACGGTGGCAGTGCAAAATGGTGACAGTGCCCATGGGGACATTGCTTAATGTGATAGTCCTTGTGGTGACATTGTGCATGGTGACATTGCCCACCATGACAGTGCTCTTGTTGACAGTGCTCATGGTGATAGTGCCAATGTTGGAAGTGCCCATCGTGAAAGTGTCCATGGTGACAGTTCTTATGATGAGAGTGGTCAGAGTGGCAGTGCTCATGGTGAAAGTGCCCATGGTGACACAGCCCACGGTGACAGTGTCCATAGTTATAGTGTCCATGGTGACAGTACTAACAGTGAAATTGTCCATGGGGACACTGCCCATGGTGAAAGTGCCCATGGTCACAACACTCATGGTGATAGTGCTCACGGTGAGAGTGGCCATGGTGACAGTGACCACGGTGACAGTTCTAATGGTGATACTGCCCATGATGACAGTGCTCATGGTGACAGTCCACATTGTACCAGTGCCCAAGGTGACAGTGCTCATGGTGACAGTGCCCAAAGTCACAATACCCATGGTGACAGTGCCCAGGCTGACAGTTCTCAAGGTGATAGGGCCCATGGTGACAGTGCACATGGTGATACAGAGAATGGGGACAGTGCTTATGGTGACAGTGGTCATGGTTGCAGTACCCATGGTGATAGTGCTGAAACTGACAGTGCCCTTGGGGATAGTGCCCATGGTGAGTGTGCTCGTGTTAATTGTGTCCATGGTGGCAGTTCCCATTGTGAAAGTGCTCATGATGACAGTGCCCATGTGGGTAGTTCCCATGGTGACAGTGCTCATGGTGATAGTGACCATGTTAAGAGTGCACATGGTGGCTGTGCCCTTGGTGACAGTGCCCATGATGACAGTATTCATGGTGACAGTGCTCACGGTGATAAGGCCAATGTGGCAGTGCACATGGTGGTAGTGCACATGGTGGCAGTGAAAAATGGGGACAGTTCCCATGCTGACAGTTCTCATTGTGACAATGCACACGGTCACAACCGATGCTGACACTGCTCATGGTAGCTATACCCTTGGTGACAGTGCTCAGAGTGATAGTGCCCATGGTGGCAGTGTCCATGGTGACACTGCCCATGGTGACAATGCCCATGATGACAGTGCCCATGGAGTCAGTGCCCACGGAGCCATTGCCTATGGTAACAGTGCTCACAGTGACAGTACCCATGGTAACAGTGACCATGGTGAGAGTGCTCATGGTGATAGTGTCTATGGTGACAGATCACACTGTGACAGTCCGCATTGTGCCAGTACCAATAGTGACAGTGCCCATGGTGACATTGACCACGGTGAGAGTGATCACGGTGCTAGTGCTCACAGTAATAGTGCTCATGGTGACAGTGCCGACAGTGAAGGTGCTCACGGTGACAGTGCCTCTGGTGATAGTGCCCATGGTGAGAGTCCGCCCATTGATAGTGCCCATGGTGGCAGTTCCCATTGTGAAAATGCTCATGATGACATTGCCCATGTTGGTAGTCCCCATGGTGACAGTGCTCACGGTGATAGTGACCTTGGTAACTGTGCACATGGTGGCCGTGCCCTTGGTGACAGTGCCAATGATGACAGTACTCATGGTGACAGTTCTCACGGTGATAGTGCCCATGGTGATATTGCACATGGTGGCAGTGAAAAATGGTGACAGTGCCCATGTTGACAGTTCTCATGGTGACAGTGCACACGGTGACAACCCATGCAGACAGTACTCACGGTGACAGTTCTCATGGTTGCAGTACCCATGGTGACAGTGCTCACAGTGATACTGCCCATGGTGGCAGTGCCCATGGTGACAGTGCCCATGGTGACACTGCCCATGATGACAGTGCCCATGGTGAAAGTTCCCACGGCGCCATTGCCTATGGTGACAGTGCTCATGGTAACAGTGCCCATGGTGACAGTGACCATGGTGAGAGTGCTCACACTGATAGTGCCCATGGTGACAGGGCTCATGGTGCCAGTCCGCATTGTGCCAGTACCCATGGCGACAGTGCTCATGGTGACACTGACCACAGTGAGAGTGCTCACTGTGATAGAGCTCATGGTAATAGTGCTCATGGTTACAGTGCAAAGGGTGACAATACCCATGGTGACAGTACTCATGTTGAAAATACCCATGGTGGCAGTTCTCATGGTGACAGTGCTCATAATAGCAGTGCCCAAGGTGGCAGTCCTCGTGGTGACAGTGCTAATGGTGACAGTGCTCTTGGTGGCAGTTCCCATGGGGACAGTACCGATGGTGACCCTGTGCATTGTTACAGTGCCCATGGTAACCGTGCTCACGGTGGTAGTGCACATCGTGACAGTGCCCATGGTGGCAGTTCACCTGGTGACAGTGCTAAATCGTGACAGTGCACATGCTGACAGTGCTCACGGTGATAGTGCCCATGGTGACAGTGCCCACGGTGATAATGGGTATTATTACAGTGTTCATCTTGACAGAGCCCAAGGTGGCAGTGGCCATGGTGACAGTGCCCACAATGACAGTGCCCATGGTAACAGTGCCGACAGTGACAGTGCCCATGGTGACACTTCTCACAGTGAATGTGCCCATGGGGACAGTTACCATGATGAGATTTCTCACGGTGATAGTGCCCGTTGTGACAGTGCTCACACTGACAATGCCCATGGTGCCACTGCCCATAGAGACATTCCGCACGGTCACTTTTCTCACGGTGAAAGTACCTATGGTGACACTGCACCTGGTGGCAGTGCAAAATGGTGACAGTGCCCATGGGGACATTGCTCATAGTGACTTTGCTTACAGTGATAGTCCTTACGGTGACAGTGTGCATGGTGACACTGCACACAGTTGCAGTGTTCATGGTGACAGTGTTCACGGTGATACTTTCCATGGTGATAGTGCCCATGGTGACACTGCACATGGTGGCAGTGAAAAATGGTGACAGTGCCCCTGTTGTCAGTTCTCATGGTGACCGTGCACATGGTGACAACCCGTGCAGACTGTACTCATGGTGACAGTACTCACGGTGACAGTTCTCATGTTTGCAGTATCCATGGTGACAGTGCTCACAGTGATAGTGCCCATGGTGAGAGTGCCCATGATGACAGGGCCCATGGTGCCATTGCCTATGGTGACAGTGCTCATGGTAACAGTGCCCAAGGTGACAGTGACCATGGTGAGAGTGCTCACACTGATGGTGCCCATGGTGACAGTGCTCATGGTGTCTGTCTACATTGTGCCAGTACCCATGGCAACAGTGCTCATGGTGACAGGGACCACAGTGAGAGAGCTCACGGTGAGAGTGCTCACGGTAATAGTGCTCATGGTGACAGTGCAAATGGTGACAATACCATGGTGACAGTACTCATGTTGAAAATACCCATGGTGGCAGTTCTCATAGCGACAGATCTCATGGTGACATTGCTCATAATAGCAGTGCCCAGGTGCCAGTGCTCGTGGTGACGGTGCTAATGGTGACAGTGCTCTTGGTGGCAGTTCCCATCGGGACAATACTGATGGTGACACTGTGCATTGTTACAGTGCCCATGGTAACCGTGTTCACGGTGATAGTGCACATCGTGACAGTGCCCATGGTGGTAGTTCACCTGGTGACAGTGCTAAATAGTGACAGTGCACATGCTGACAGTGCTCACGGTGATAGTGCCCATGGTGACAGTGCACACGGTCATAATGGGCATTGTTACAGAGTTCATGGTGACAGCACACGGTGGCAGTGGCCATGGAGACAGTGCCCACAATGACAGTGCCCATGGTGACAGTGCCGACAGTGACAGTGCCCATGGTGACACTTCTCATGGTGACAGTGCCCATGGGGACAGTTAGCATGGTGAGATTTCTAACGGTGATAGTGCCCGTTGTGCCAGTGCTCACAGTAACAATGCCCATGGGGCCAGTGCCCATAGAGTCATTCCGCATGGTCACATTTCTCACGGTGAAAGTGCCTATGGTGATATTAACCATGGTGACACTGCACATGGTGGCAGAGCAAAATGGTGACAGTGCCCATGGTGACATTGCTCATGGTGACTTTGCTTACGGTGATAGTCCTTACAGTGACAGTACGCATGGTGACACTGCACACAGTGACAGTGTTCATGGTGAAAGTGTTCACGGTGATAGTTCCCATGGTGAGATTGTCCTGGTAACAGTGCCCATAGTCACAATTCTCATGGTGTAGTGCTCACAGTGACAGTGCCCATGGTGTCATGCCCATGGTGACAGTGCTCATGGTGACAGTGCTCATGTTGGCAGAGCCATAAATAAGAGTGCTCATTGTGGCAGTGCTCATGGTGTCCGTGCTCATGGTGACAGTGCCCATGATTACAGTGTTTATGGTGATAGATGTCACGGTGTCAGTGCCCACGCGGAGAGTGCCAAGGCTGACAAAGCCCAGGGTGATACTTCCCATTGTGACAGTGCCCACGGTGACAGTGCCCATGGTGACAGCACCCAGTGTGACAAGGCGCATGGTGACAGTGCTCACGGTGACAGTGCCCATGGTGACAGTGCCGATGGTGAGAGTGCCAATAGTGACAGTGCTCATGGTGAAACTGCCCACAGAGACATCGCCCATGGTGATAGTGTTCATGGTGACAACCCCACGGTGACAGTGCCAATGTTGATAGTCCCAGTGGTGACAGGTCTTACATTGAATGTGACCATGGTGTCTGTGCTCATGGTGACAGTGCTCAAGGTTATAGTCTCCATGTTGACAGTGCCGATGGTGACAATTCTCACGGTGACAGGGCCTATGGTGATAATTCTCATAGTGACAGTGTTCACGGTGACAGTGCCCATGGTGCTATTACCCATGGTGACAGTTCTCATAGTGAAACTGCCCATGTTGACACTGCCCATGGTGGCAGTGCAAAATGGTGACAGTGCCCATGGTGATATTGCTCATGGTGACATTGCTTATGGTGATAGTGTGTATGGTGAAACTGCACACAGTGACTTTGCTCATGGTGACAGTGTTCATGGCGTTAGTTCCTATGGTGAATGTGACCATGGGGACAGTGCCCATAGTCACAATTCTCATGGGGTAGTGCTCACGGTGACAGTGCCCATGGCGACAATACACAGGGTGACAGTATTCCTGGTGATATTGCTCATGGTGAGAGTGCCCATGTTCACAACTGTCACGGTGATAGTTCCCATGGTGACAATACCCAGGGTAACAGAGCTGATGGTAAAAGTGTTCACGGTGACAGTGCCCATGGTGACAGTACCTAAGGTGACAATTCCCATGGTGAGACTGCTCATAGACAGTGCCCATGGTGACAATACCCAGCGTGTCCTGTCCATGGTGACAGTGATCATGGTGACACATCTCATGAGGACAGTGCCATAAGTGACAGTGCTCATTGTGGCAGTGCTCATGGTGACAGTGCCCATGGTGACAGTGCCTATGGTGATAGATATCATGGTGGCTGTGCCCAGGGAGACATTGCCCACGCTGACAAGACCCATGGTGATACTTCCCATTGTGACAGTGCCATCGGTGGCAGAGCCCATGGTGACAGTGCCCAAGATCATAGAGCCCATGGTGAGAGTGCTAACGGTGACTGTGCCCATGGTGACAGCACCCAGTGTGACAATGCCCATTGTGACAGTGCTCACGGTGACCATGCCAATGGTGATAGTGCCAATAGTGAGAGTGCTCACGGTGACACTGCCCATGGACACACTGCCCATTGTGATAGTGCCCATCATGACAACCCCTCGGAGGCAGTGCCAATGGTGAGAGTCCCCGTGGTGACAGTTCTCATGGTGAAAGTGATCCTTTTGAAATTGCTCATGGTGACAGTGCTCATGGTGACAGTGCTCAAGGTGATAGTCTCCATGTTGACAGTGTGCATGGTGACTGTTCTCACGGTGACAGTGCCTATGGTGATTATGCTCTTAGTGACAGTGCTCATGGTGACAGTGCCCATGGTGACAGTGACCACGGTGACTGTTCTCACCGTGGTAGTGCCCATGGTGACAGTGTTCATGATGACAGTCCGCATTAAGGCTGTGCCCGTGGTGACATTGCTAATGGTGATAATTCTCATGGTGATAGTACGCACGTTGAAAATGACAAAGGTGACAACACCCAGGTGATAATAATCATGGTGAAAGTGCCCATGGTGGCAGTTCTCATACTGACAGTTCTTGTGACAGTGCTCATGGTGGCAGTGCTCGTGGTGACAGTGCTCTTGGTGACAGTGCTCATGGTGGCAGTGCCCATGGTGAGACTACCGATGGTGACCCTGCCCATGGTGACAGTGCACATGGTCATGGTGCCTCTGGTGGCAGTGCAATATAGTGAGAATGCCCATGATGATATTGCTCATGGTGATAGTGCCCATGGTGAGAGTGCCCATGGTTCCAGTGCTCATGGTGACAGTGCCCATTGTGACAGTGCCCTTGGTGACAGTGCACACCATGAGAGTGCCCATGGTGTCTGTGCCCATGGTGACAGTTCTTATCATGAGAGTGTTCACGGTAGCAGTGTTCATGGTAATAGTGCTCACGGAGGCATTGCCCACAATGAGAGTGCCCACGGTGAGAATACTGACTGTGACAGTGCCCATGATGACTTTTCTCTCTGTGACAGTGCCCTTGGGGACAGTTAGCACGGTGAGATTTCTCACAGTGATAGTGCACATTGTTTCAGTGCTCATAGTGACAAGACCCTAGGCGCCAGTGCCCATCATGGCATTGCTCACGGTGATATTTCTCACGGTGACAGTGCCCATGGTGATATTACCCATGGTGACATTGCTTATGGTGATAGTGTGTATGGTGAAACTGCACACAGTGACATTGCTCATGGTGACAGTGCTCACGGCGTTAGTTCCTATGGTGAATGTGACCATGGGGACAGTGCCCATAGTCACAATTCTCATGGTGTAGTGCTCACGGTGACAGTGCCCATGGTGACAATACACAGGGTGACAGTATTCATGGTGACATTGCTCATGGTGAGAGTGCCCATGTTCACAACTGTCACGGTGATAGTTCCCATGGTGACAATACCCAGGGTAACAGAGCTGATGGTAAAAGTGTTCACGGTGACAGTGCCCATGGTGACAGTACCTAAGGTGACAATTCCCATGGTGAGACTGCTCATAGACAGTGCCTATGGTGACAATACCCAGCGTGTCCTGTCCATGGTGACAGTGATCATGGTGACACATCTCATGAGGACAGTGCCATAAGTGACAGTGCTCATTGTGGCAGTGCTCATGGTGACAGTGCCCATGGTGACAGTGCCTATGGTGATAGATATCATGGTGGCTGTGCCCAGGGAGACATTGCCCACGCTGACAAGACCCATGGTGATACTTCCCATTGTGACAGTGCCATCGGTGGCAGAGCCCATGGTGACAGTGCCCAAGATCACAGAGCCCATGGTGAGAGTGCTAACGGTGACTGTGCCCATGGTGACAGCACCCAGTGTGAAAATGCCCATTGTGACAGTGCTCACGGTGACCATGCCAATGGTGATAGTGCCAATAGTGAGAGTGCTCACGGTGACACTGCCCATGGACACACTGCCCATTGTGATAGTGCCCATCATGACAACCCCTCGGAGGCAGTGCCAATGGTGAGAGTCCCCGTGGTGACAGTTCTCATGGTGAAAGTGATCCTTTTGAAATTGCTCATGGTGACAGTGCTCATGGTGACAGTGCTCAAGGTGATAGTCTCCATGTTGACAGTGTGCATGGTGACTGTTCTCACGGTGACAGTGCCTATGGTGATTATGCTCTTAGTGACAGTGCTCATGGTGACAGTGCCCATGGTGACAGTGACCACGGTGACTGTTCTCACCGTGGTAGTGCCCATGGTGACAGTGTTCATGATGACAGTCCGCATTAAGGCTGTGCCCGTGGTGACATTGCTAATGGTGATAATTCTCACGGTGATAGTACGCACGTTGAAAATGACAAAGGTGACAACACCCAGGTGATAATAATCATGGTGAAAGTGCCCATGGTGGCAGTTCTCATACTGACAGTTCTTGTGACAGTGCTCATGGTGGCAGTGCTCGTGGTGACAGTGCTCTTGGTGACAGTGCTCATGGTGGCAGTGCCCATGGTGAGACTACCGATGGTGACCCTGCCCATGGTGACAGTGCACATGGTCATGGTGCCTCTGGTGGCAGTGCAATATAGTGAGAATGCCCATGATGATATTGCTCATGGTGATAGTGCCCATGGTGAGAGTGCCCATGGTTCCAGTGCTCATGGTGACAGTGCCCATTGTGACAGTGCCCTTGGTGACAGTGCACACCATGAGAGTGCCCATGGTGTCTGTGCCCATGGTGACAGTTCTTATCATGAGAGTGTTCACGGTAGCAGTGTTCATGGTAATAGTGCTCACGGAGGCATTGCCCACAATGAGAGTGCCCACGGTGAGAATACTGACTGTGACAGTGCCCATGATGACTTTTCTCTCTGTGACAGTGCCCTTGGGGACATAGCACGGTGAGATTTCTCACAGTGATAGTGCACATTGTTTCAGTGCTCATAGTGACAAGACCCTAGGCGCCAGTGCCCATCATGGCATTGCTCACGGTGATATTTCTCACGGTGACAGTGCCCATGGTGATATTACCCATGGTGACAGTACTCAGTGATCAAGTGCTCATGGTGACATGGCATAAGGTGATAATGCTCACGGTGGCAGTGCAAAATGGTGACAGTGCCCATGGGGACATTGCTTAATGTGATAGTCCTTGTGGTGACATTGTGCATGGTGACATTGCCCACCATGACAGTGCTCTTGTTGACAGTGCTCATGGTGATAGTGCCAATGTTGGAAGTGCCCATCGTGAAAGTGTCCATGGTGACAGTTCTTATGATGAGAGTGGTCAGAGTGGCAGTGCTCATGGTGAAAGTGCCCATGGTGACACAGCCCACGGTGACAGTGTCCATAGTTATAGTGTCCATGGTGACAGTACTAACAGTGAAATTGTCCATGGGGACACTGCCCATGGTGAAAGTGCCCATGGTCACAACACTCATGGTGATAGTGCTCACGGTGAGAGTGGCCATGGTGACAGTGACCACGGTGACAGTTCTAATGGTGATACTGCCCATGATGACAGTGCTCATGGTGACAGTCCACATTGTACCAGTGCCCAAGGTGACAGTGCTCATGGTGACAGTGCCCAAAGTCACAATACCCATGGTGACAGTGCCCAGGCTGACAGTTCTCAAGGTGATAGTGCCCATGGTGACAGTGCACATGGTGATACAGAGAATGGGGACAGTGCTTATGGTGACAGTGGTCATGGTTGCAGTACCCATGGTGATAGTGCTGAAACTGACAGTGCCCTTGGGGATAGTGCCCATGGTGAGTGTGCTCGTGTTAATTGTGTCCATGGTGGCAGTTCCCATTGTGAAAGTGCTCGTGATGACAGTGCCCATGTGGGTAGTTCCCATGGTGACAGTGCTCATGGTGATAGTGACCATGTTAACAGTGCACATGGTGGCTGTGCCCTTGGTGACAGTGCCCATGATGACAGTATTCATGGTGACAGTGCTCACGGTGATAAGGCCAATGTGGCAGTGCACATGGTGGTAGTGCACATGGTGGCAGTGAAAAATGGGGACAGTTCCCATGCTGACAGTTCTCATTGTGACAATGCACACGGTCACAACCGATGCTGACACTGCTCATGGTAGCTATACCCTTGGTGACAGTGCTCAGAGTGATAGTGCCCATGGTGGCAGTGTCCATGGTGACACTGCCCATGGTGACAATGCCCATGATGACAGTGCCCATGGAGTCAGTGCCCACGGAGCCATTGCCTATGGTAACAGTGCTCACAGTGACAGTACCCATGGTAACAGTGACCATGGTGAGAGTGCTCATGGTGATAGTGTCTATGGTGACAGATCACACTGTGACAGTCCGCATTGTGCCAGTACCAATAGTGACAGTGCCCATGGTGACATTGACCACGGTGAGAGTGATCACGGTGCTAGTGCTCACAGTAATAGTGCTCATGGTGACAGTGCCGACAGTGAAGGTGCTCACGGTGACAGTGCCTCTGGTGATAGTGCCCATGGTGAGAGTCCGCCCATTGATAGTGCCCATGGTGGCAGTTCCCATTGTGAAAATGCTCATGATGACATTGCCCATGTTGGTAGTCCCCATGGTGACAGTGCTCACGGTGATAGTGACCTTGGTAACTGTGCACATGGTGGCCGTGCCCTTGGTGACAGTGCCAATGATGACAGTACTCATGGTGACAGTTCTCACGGTGATAGTGCCCATGGTGATATTGCACATGGTGGCAGTGAAAAATGGTGACAGTGCCCATGTTGACAGTTCTCATGGTGACAGTGCACACGGTGACAACCCATGCAGACAGTACTCACGGTGACAGTTCTCATGGTTGCAGTACCCATGGTGACAGTGCTCACAGTGATACTGCCCATGGTGGCAGTGCCCATGGTGACAGTGCCCATGGTGACACTGCCCATGATGACAGTGCCCATGGTGAAAGTTCCCACGGCGCCATTGCCTATGGTGACAGTGCTCATGGTAACAGTGCCCATGGTGACAGTGACCATGGTGAGAGTGCTCACACTGATAGTGCCCATGGTGACAGGGCTCATGGTGCCAGTCCGCATTGTGCCAGTACCCATGGCGACAGTGCTCATGGTGACACTGACCACAGTGAGAGTGCTCACTGTGATAGAGCTCATGGTAATAGTGCTCATGGTTACAGTGCAAAGGGTGACAATACCCATGGTGACAGTACTCATGTTGAAAATACCCATGGTGGCAGTTCTCATGGTGACAGTGCTCATAATAGCAGTGCCCAAGGTGGCAGTCCTCGTGGTGACAGTGCTAATGGTGACAGTGCTCTTGGTGGCAGTTCCCATGGGGACAGTACCGATGGTGACCCTGTGCATTGTTACAGTGCCCATGGTAACCGTGCTCACGGTGGTAGTGCACATCGTGACAGTGCCCATGGTGGCAGTTCACCTGGTGACAGTGCTAAATCGTGACAGTGCACATGCTGACAGTGCTCACGGTGATAGTGCCCATGGTGACAGTGCCCACGGTGATAATGGGTATTATTACAGTGTTCATCTTGACAGAGCCCAAGGTGGCAGTGGCCATGGTGACAGTGCCCACAATGACAGTGCCCATGGTAACAGTGCCGACAGTGACAGTGCCCATGGTGACACTTCTCACAGTGAATGTGCCCATGGGGACAGTTACCATGATGAGATTTCTCACGGTGATAGTGCCCGTTGTGACAGTGCTCACACTGACAATGCCCATGGTGCCACTGCCCATAGAGACATTCCGCACGGTCACTTTTCTCACGGTGAAAGTACCTATGGTGACACTGCACCTGGTGGCAGTGCAAAATGGTGACAGTGCCCATGGGGACATTGCTCATAGTGACTTTGCTTACAGTGATAGTCCTTACGGTGACAGTGTGCATGGTGACACTGCACACAGTTGCAGTGTTCATGGTGACAGTGTTCACGGTGATACTTTCCATGGTGATAGTGCCCATGGTGACACTGCACATGGTGGCAGTGAAAAATGGTGACAGTGCCCCTGTTGTCAGTTCTCATGGTGACCGTGCACATGGTGACAACCCGTGCAGACTGTACTCATGGTGACAGTACTCACGGTGACAGTTCTCATGTTTGCAGTATCCATGGTGACAGTGCTCACAGTGATAGTGCCCATGGTGAGAGTGCCCATGATGACAGGGCCCATGGTGCCATTGCCTATGGTGACAGTGCTCATGGTAACAGTGCCCAAGGTGACAGTGACCATGGTGAGAGTGCTCACACTGATGGTGCCCATGGTGACAGTGCTCATGGTGTCTGTCTACATTGTGCCAGTACCCATGGCAACAGTGCTCATGGTGACAGGGACCACAGTGAGAGAGCTCACGGTGAGAGTGCTCACGGTAATAGTGCTCATGGTGACAGTGCAAATGGTGACAATACCATGGTGACAGTACTCATGTTGAAAATACCCATGGTGGCAGTTCTCATAGCGACAGATCTCATGGTGACATTGCTCATAATAGCAGTGCCCAGGTGCCAGTGCTCGTGGTGACGGTGCTAATGGTGACAGTGCTCTTGGTGGCAGTTCCCATCGGGACAATACTGATGGTGACACTGTGCATTGTTACAGTGCCCATGGTAACCGTGTTCACGGTGATAGTGCACATCGTGACAGTGCCCATGGTGGTAGTTCACCTGGTGACAGTGCTAAATAGTGACAGTGCACATGCTGACAGTGCTCACGGTGATAGTGCCCATGGTGACAGTGCACACGGTCATAATGGGCATTGTTACAGAGTTCATGGTGACAGCACACGGTGGCAGTGGCCATGGAGACAGTGCCCACAATGACAGTGCCCATGGTGACAGTGCCGACAGTGACAGTGCCCATGGTGACACTTCTCATGGTGACAGTGCCCATGGGGACAGTTAGCATGGTGAGATTTCTAACGGTGATAGTGCCCGTTGTGCCAGTGCTCACAGTAACAATGCCCATGGGGCCAGTGCCCATAGAGTCATTCCGCATGGTCACATTTCTCACGGTGAAAGTGCCTATGGTGATATTAACCATGGTGACACTGCACATGGTGGCAGAGCAAAATGGTGACAGTGCCCATGGTGACATTGCTCATGGTGACTTTGCTTACGGTGATAGTCCTTACAGTGACAGTACGCATGGTGACACTGCACACAGTGACAGTGTTCATGGTGAAAGTGTTCACGGTGATAGTTCCCATGGTGAGATTGTCCTGGTAACAGTGCCCATAGTCACAATTCTCATGGTGTAGTGCTCACAGTGACAGTGCCCATGGTGTCATGCCCATGGTGACAGTGCTCATGGTGACAGTGCTCATGTTGGCAGAGCCATAAATAAGAGTGCTCATTGTGGCAGTGCTCATGGTGTCCGTGCTCATGGTGACAGTGCCCATGATTACAGTGTTTATGGTGATAGATGTCACGGTGTCAGTGCCCACGCGGAGAGTGCCAAGGCTGACAAAGCCCAGGGTGATACTTCCCATTGTGACAGTGCCCACGGTGACAGTGCCCATGGTGACAGCACCCAGTGTGACAAGGCGCATGGTGACAGTGCTCACGGTGACAGTGCCCATGGTGACAGTGCCGATGGTGAGAGTGCCAATAGTGACAGTGCTCATGGTGAAACTGCCCACAGAGACATCGCCCATGGTGATAGTGTTCATGGTGACAACCCCACGGTGACAGTGCCAATGTTGATAGTCCCAGTGGTGACAGGTCTTACATTGAATGTGACCATGGTGTCTGTGCTCATGGTGACAGTGCTCAAGGTTATAGTCTCCATGTTGACAGTGCCGATGGTGACAATTCTCACGGTGACAGGGCCTATGGTGATAATTCTCATAGTGACAGTGTTCACGGTGACAGTGCCCATGGTGCTATTACCCATGGTGACAGTTCTCATAGTGAAACTGCCCATGTTGACACTGCCCATGGTGGCAGTGCAAAATGGTGACAGTGCCCATGGTGATATTGCTCATGGTGACATTGCTTATGGTGATAGTGTGTATGGTGAAACTGCACACAGTGACTTTGCTCATGGTGACAGTGTTCATGGCGTTAGTTCCTATGGTGAATGTGACCATGGGGACAGTGCCCATAGTCACAATTCTCATGGGGTAGTGCTCACGGTGACAGTGCCCATGGCGACAATACACAGGGTGACAGTATTCCTGGTGACATTGCTCATGGTGAGAGTGCCCATGTTCACAACTGTCACGGTGATAGTTCCCATGGTGACAATACCCAGGGTAACAGAGCTGATGGTAAAAGTGTTCACGGTGACAGTGCCCATGGTGACAGTACCTAAGGTGACAATTCCCATGGTGAGACTGCTCATAGACAGTGCCCATGGTGACAATACCCAGCGTGTCCTGTCCATGGTGACAGTGATCATGGTGACACATCTCATGAGGACAGTGCCATAAGTGACAGTGCTCATTGTGGCAGTGCTCATGGTGACAGTGCCCATGGTGACAGTGCCTATGGTGATAGATATCATGGTGGCTGTGCCCAGGGAGACATTGCCCACGCTGACAAGACCCATGGTGATACTTCCCATTGTGACAGTGCCATCGGTGGCAGAGCCCATGGTGACAGTGCCCAAGATCACAGAGCCCATGGTGAGAGTGCTAACGGTGACTGTGCCCATGGTGACAGCACCCAGTGTGACAATGCCCATTGTGACAGTGCTCACGGTGACCATGCCAATGGTGATAGTGCCAATAGTGAGAGTGCTCACGGTGACACTGCCCATGGACACACTGCCCATTGTGATAGTGCCCATCATGACAACCCCTCGGAGGCAGTGCCAATGGTGAGAGTCCCCGTGGTGACAGTTCTCATGGTGAAAGTGATCCTTTTGAAATTGCTCATGGTGACAGTGCTCATGGTGACAGTGCTCAAGGTGATAGTCTCCATGTTGACAGTGTGCATGGTGACTGTTCTCACGGTGACAGTGCCTATGGTGATTATGCTCTTAGTGACAGTGCTCATGGTGACAGTGCCCATGGTGACAGTGACCACGGTGACTGTTCTCACCGTGGTAGTGCCCATGGTGACAGTGTTCATGATGACAGTCCGCATTAAGGCTGTGCCCGTGGTGACATTGCTAATGGTGATAATTCTCACGGTGATAGTACGCACGTTGAAAATGACAAAGGTGACAACACCCAGGTGATAATAATCATGGTGAAAGTGCCCATGGTGGCAGTTCTCATACTGACAGTTCTTGTGACAGTGCTCATGGTGGCAGTGCTCGTGGTGACAGTGCTCTTGGTGACAGTGCTCATGGTGGCAGTGCCCATGGTGAGACTACCGATGGTGACCCTGCCCATGGTGACAGTGCACATGGTCATGGTGCCTCTGGTGGCAGTGCAATATAGTGAGAATGCCCATGATGATATTGCTCATGGTGATAGTGCCCATGGTGAGAGTGCCCATGGTTCCAGTGCTCATGGTGACAGTGCCCATTGTGACAGTGCCCTTGGTGACAGTGCACACCATGAGAGTGCCCATGGTGTCTGTGCCCATGGTGACAGTTCTTATCATGAGAGTGTTCACGGTAGCAGTGTTCATGGTAATAGTGCTCACGGAGGCATTGCCCACAATGAGAGTGCCCACGGTGAGAATACTGACTGTGACAGTGCCCATGATGACTTTTCTCTCTGTGACAGTGCCCTTGGGGACAGTTAGCACGGTGAGATTTCTCACAGTGATAGTGCACATTGTTTCAGTGCTCATAGTGACAAGACCCTAGGCGCCAGTGCCCATCATGGCATTGCTCACGGTGATATTTCTCACGGTGACAGTGCCCATGGTGATATTACCCATGGTGACAGTACTCAGTGATCAAGTGCTCATGGTGACATGGCATAAGGTGATAATGCTCACGGTGGCAGTGCAAAATGGTGACAGTGCCCATGGGGACATTGCTTAATGTGATAGTCCTTGTGGTGACATTGTGCATGGTGACATTGCCCACCATGACAGTGCTCTTGTTGACAGTGCTCATGGTGATAGTGCCAATGTTGGAAGTGCCCATCGTGAAAGTGTCCATGGTGACAGTTCTTATGATGAGAGTGGTCAGAGTGGCAGTGCTCATGGTGAAAGTGCCCATGGTGACAGAGCCCACGGTGACAGTGTCCATAGTTATAGTGTCCATGGTGACAGTACTAACAGTGAAATTGTCCATGGGGACACTGCCCATGGTGAAAGTGCCCATGGTCACAACACTCACGGTGATAGTGCTCACGGTGAGAGTGGCCATGGTGACAGTGACCACGGTGACAGTTCTAATGGTGATACTGCCCATGATGACAGTGCTCATGGTGACAGTCCACATTGTACCAGTGCCCAAGGTGACAGTGCTCATGGTGACAGTGCCCAAAGTCACAATACCCATGGTGACAGTGCCCAGGCTGACAGTTCTCAAGGTGATAGTGCCCATGGTGACAGTGCCCATGGTGATACAGAGAATGGGGACAGTGCTTATGGTGACAGTGGTCATGGTTGCAGTACCCATGGTGATAGTGCTGAAACTGACAGTGCCCTTGGGGATAGTGCCCATGGTGAGTGTGCTCGTGTTAATTGTGTCCATGGTGGCAGTTCCCATTGTGAAAGTGCTCATGATGACAGTGCCCATGTGGGTAGTTCCCATGGTGACAGTGCTCATGGTGATAGTGACCATGTTAAGAGTGCACATGGTGGCTGTGCCCTTGGTGACAGTGCCCATGATGACAGTATTCATGGTGACAGTGCTCACGGTGATAATGCCCATGGTGGCAGTGCACATGGTGGTAGTGCCCATGGTGGCAGTGAAAAATGGGGACAGTTCCCATGCTGACAGTTCTCATTGTGACAATGCACACAGTCACAACCGATGCTGACACTGCTCATGGTAGCTGTACCCTTGGTGACAGTGCTCAGAGTGATAGTGCCCATGGTGGCAGTGTCCATGGTGACACTGCCCATGGTGACAATGCCCATGATGACAGTGCCCATGGAGTCAGTGCCCACGGAGCCATTGCCTATGGTAACAGTGCTCACAGTGACAGTACCCATGGTAACAGTGACCATGGTGAGAGTGCTCATGGTGATAGTGTCTATGGTGACAGATCACACTGTGACAGTCCGCATTGTGCCAGTACCAATAGTGACAGTACCCATGGTGACATTGACCACGGTGAGAGTGATCACGGTGCTAGTGCTCACAGTAATAGTGCTCATGGTGACAGTGCCGACAGTGAAGGTGCTCACGGTGACAGTGCCTCTGGTGATAGTGCCCATGGTGAGAGTCCGCCCATTGATAGTGCCCATGGTGGCAGTTCCCATTGTGAAAATGCTCATGATGACATTGCCCATGTTGGTAGTCCCCATGGTGACAGTGCTCACGGTGATAGTGACCTTGGTAACTGTGCACATGGTGGCCGTGCCCTTGGTGACAGTGCCAATGATGACAGTACTCATGGTGACAGTTCTCACGGTGATAGTGCCCATGGTGATATTGCACATGGTGGCAGTGAAAAATGGTGACAGTGCCCATGTTGACAGTTCTCATGGTGACAGTGCACACGGTGACAACCCATGCAGACAGTACTCACGGTGACAGTTCTCATGGTTGCAGTACCCATGGTGACAGTGCTCACAGTGATACTGCCCATGGTGGCAGTGCCCATGGTGACAGTGCCCATGGTGACACTGCCCATGATGACAGTGCCCATGGTGAAAGTTCCCACGGCGCCATTGCCTATGGTGACAGTGCTCATGGTAACAGTGCCCATGGTGACAGTGACCATGGTGAGAGTGCTCACACTGATAGTGCCCATGGTGACAGGGCTCATGGTGCCAGTCCGCATTGTGCCAGTACCCATGGCGACAGTGCTCATGGTGACACTGACCACAGTGAGAGTGCTCACTGTGATAGAGCTCACGGTAATAGTGCTCGTGGTGACAGTGCAAATGGTGACAATACCCATGGTGACAGTACTCATGTTGAAAATACCCATGGTGGCAGTTCTCATGGTGACAGTGCTCATAATAGCAGTGCCCAAGGTGGCAGTCCTCGTGGTGACAGTGCTAATGGTGACAGTGCTCTTGGTGGCAGTTCCCATGGGGACATTACCGATGGTGACCCTGTGCATTGTTACAGTGCCCATGGTAACCGTGCTCACGGTGGTAGTGCACATCGTGACAGTGCCCATGGTGGCAGTTCACCTGGTGACAGTGCTAAATCGTGACAGTGCACATGCTGACAGTGCTCACGGTGATAGTGCCCATGGTGACAGTGCCCACGGTGATAATGGGTATTATTACAGTGTTCATCTTGACAGAGCCCAAGTTGGCAGTGGCCATGGTGACAGTGCCCACAATGACAGTGCCCATGGTAACAGTGCCGACAGTGACAGTGCCCATGGTGACACTTCTCACAGTGAATGTGCCCATGGGGACAGTTACCATGATGAGATTTCTCACGGTGATAGTGCCCGTTGTGACAGTGCTCACACTGACAATGCCCATGGTGCCACTGCCCATAGAGACATTCCGCACGGTCACTTTTCTCACGGTGAAAGTACCTATGGTGACACTGCACCTGGTGGCAGTGCAAAATGGTGACAGTGCCCATGGTGACATTGCTCATAGTGACTTTGCTTACAGTGATAGTCCTTACGGTGACAGTGTGCACAGTGACACTGCACACAGTTGCAGTGTTCATGGTGACAGTGTTCACGGTGATACTTTCCATGGTGATAGTGCCCATGGTGACACTGCACATGGTGGCAGTGAAAAATGGTGACAGTGCCCCTGTTGTCAGTTCTCATGGTGACCGTGCACATGGTGACAACCCGTGCAGACTGTACTCATGGTGACAGTACTCACGGTGACAGTTCTCATGTTTGCAGTATCCATGGTGACAGTGCTCACAGTGATAGTGCCCATGGTGAGAGTGCCCATGATGACAGGGCCCATGGTGCCATTGCCTATGGTGACAGTGCTCATGGTAACAGTGCCCAAGGTGACAGTGACCATGGTGAGAGTGCTCACACTGATGGTGCCCATGGTGACAGTGCTCATGGTGTCTGTCTACATTGTGCCAGTACCCATGGCAACAGTGCTCATGGTGACAGGGACCACAGTGAGAGAGCTCACGGTGAGAGTGCTCACGGTAATAGTGCTCATGGTGACAGTGCAAATGGTGACAATACCATGGTGACAGTACTCATGTTGAAAATACCCATGGTGGCAGTTCTCATAGCGACAGATCTCATGGTGACATTGCTCATAATAGCAGTGCCCAGGTGCCAGTGCTCGTGGTGATGGTGCTAATGGTGACAGTGCTCTTGGTGGCAGTTCCCATCGGGACAATACTGATGGTGACACTGTGCATTGTTACAGTGCCCATGGTAACCGTGTTCACGGTGATAGTGCACATCGTGACAGTGCCCATGGTGGTAGTTCACCTGGTGACAGTGCTAAATAGTGACAGTGCACATGCTGACAGTGCTCACGGTGATAGTGCCCATGGTGACAGTGCACACGGTCATAATGGGCATTGTTACAGAGTTCATGGTGACAGCACACGGTGGCAGTGGCCATGGAGACAGTGCCCACAATGACAGTGCCCATGGTGACAGTGCCGACAGTGACAGTGCCCATGGTGACACTTCTCATGGTGACAGTGCCCATGGGGACAGTTAGCATGGTGAGATTTCTAACGGTGATAGTGCCCGTTGTGCCAGTGCTCACAGTAACAATGCCCATGGGGCCAGTGCCCATAGAGTCATTCCGCACGGTCACATTTCTCACGGTGAAAGTGCCTATGGTGATATTAACCATGGTGACACTGCACATGGTGGCAGAGCAAAATGGTGACAGTGCCCATGGTGACATTGCTCATGGTGACTTTGCTTACGGTGATAGTCCTTACAGTGACAGTACGCATGGTGACACTGCACACAGTGACAGTGTTCATGGTGAAAGTGTTCACGGTGATAGTTCCCATGGTGAGATTGTCCTGGTAACAGTGCCCATAGTCACAATTCTCATGGTGTAGTGCTCACAGTGACAGTGCCCATGGTGTCATGCCCATGGTGACAGTGCTCATGGTGACAGTGCTCATGTTGGCAGAGCCATAAATAAGAGTGCTCATTGTGGCAGTGCTCATGGTGTCCGTGCTCATGGTGACAGTGCCCATGATTACAGTGTTTATGGTGATAGATGTCACGGTGTCAGTGCCCACGCGGAGAGTGCCAAGGCTGACAAAGCCCAGGGTGATACTTCCCATTGTGACAGTGCCCACGGTGACAGTGCCCATGGTGACAGCACCCAGTGTGACAAGGCGCATGGTGACAGTGCTCACGGTGACAGTGCCCATGGTGACAGTGCCGATGGTGAGAGTGCCAATAGTGACAGTGCTCATGGTGAAACTGCCCACAGAGACATCGCCCATGGTGATAGTGTTCATGGTGACAACCCCACGGTGACAGTGCCAATGTTGATAGTCCCAGTGGTGACAGGTCTTACATTGAATGTGACCATGGTGTCTGTGCTCATGGTGACAGTGCTCAAGGTTATAGTCTCCATGTTGACAGTGCCGATGGTGACAATTCTCACGGTGACAGGGCCTATGGTGAAAATTCTCATAGTGACAGTGTTCACGGTGACAGTGCCCATGGTGCTATTACCCATGGTGACAGTACTCATAGTGAAACTGCCCATGTTGACACTGCCCATGGTGGCAGTGCAAAATGGTGACAGTGCCCATGGTGATATTGCTCATGGTGACATTGCTTATGGTGATAGTGTGTATGGTGAAACTGCACACAGTGACTTTGCTCATGGTGACAGTGTTCATGGCGTTAGTTCCTATGGTGAATGTGACCATGGGGACAGTGCCCATAGTCACAATTCTCATGGGGTAGTGCTCACGGTGACAGTGCCCATGGCGACAATACACAGGGTGACAGTATTCCTGGTGACATTGCTCATGGTGAGAGTGCCCATGTTCACAACTGTCACGGTGATAGTTCCCATGGTGACAATACCCAGGGTAACAGAGCTGATGGTAAAAGTGTTCACGGTGACAGTGCCCATGGTGACAGTACCTAAGGTGACAATTCCCATGGTGAGACTGCTCATAGACAGTGCCCATGGTGACAATACCCAGCGTGTCCTGTCCATGGTGACAGTGATCATGGTGACACATCTCATGAGGACAGTGCCATAAGTGACAGTGCTCATTGTGGCAGTGCTCATGGTGACAGTGCCCATGGTGACAGTGCCTATGGTGATAGATATCATGGTGGCTGTGCCCAGGGAGACATTGCCCACGCTGACAAGACCCATGGTGATACTTCCCATTGTGACAGTGCCATCGGTGGCAGAGCCCATGGTGACAGTGCCCAAGATCACAGAGCCCATGGTGAGAGTGCTAACGGTGACTGTGCCCATGGTGACAGCACCCAGTGTGACAATGCCCATTGTGACAGTGCTCACGGTGACCATGCCAATGGTGATAGTGCCAATAGTGAGAGTGCTCACGGTGACACTGCCCATGGACACACTGCCCATTGTGATAGTGCCCATCATGACAACCCCTCGGAGGCAGTGCCAATGGTGAGAGTCCCCGTGGTGACAGTTCTCATGGTGAAAGTGATCCTTTTGAAATTGCTCATGGTGACAGTGCTCATGGTGACAGTGCTCAAGGTGATAGTCTCCATGTTGACAGTGTGCATGGTGACTGTTCTCACGGTGACAGTGCCTATGGTGATTATGCTCTTAGTGACAGTGCTCATGGTGACAGTGCCCATGGTGACAGTGACCACGGTGACTGTTCTCACCGTGGTAGTGCCCATGGTGACAGTGTTCATGATGACAGTCCGCATTAAGGCTGTGCCCGTGGTGACATTGCTAATGGTGATAATTCTCACGGTGATAGTACGCACGTTGAAAATGACAAAGGTGACAACACCCAGGTGATAATAATCATGGTGAAAGTGCCCATGGTGGCAGTTCTCATACTGACAGTTCTTGTGACAGTGCTCATGGTGGCAGTGCTCGTGGTGACAGTGCTCTTGGTGACAGTGCTCATGGTGGCAGTGCCCATGGTGAGACTACCGATGGTGACCCTGCCCATGGTGACAGTGCACATGGTCATGGTGCCTCTGGTGGCAGTGCAATATAGTGAGAATGCCCATGATGATATTGCTCATGGTGATAGTGCCCATGGTGAGAGTGCCCATGGTTCCAGTGCTCATGGTGACAGTGCCCATTGTGACAGTGCCCTTGGTGACAGTGCACACCATGAGAGTGCCCATGGTGTCTGTGCCCATGGTGACAGTTCTTATCATGAGAGTGTTCACGGTAGCAGTGTTCATGGTAATAGTGCTCACGGAGGCATTGCCCACAATGAGAGTGCCCACGGTGAGAATACTGACTGTGACAGTGCCCATGATGACTTTTCTCTCTGTGACAGTGCCCTTGGGGACAGTTAGCACGGTGAGATTTCTCACAGTGATAGTGCACATTGTTTCAGTGCTCATAGTGACAAGACCCTAGGCGCCAGTGCCCATCATGGCATTGCTCACGGTGATATTTCTCACGGTGACAGTGCCCATGGTGATATTACCCATGGTGACATTGCTTATGGTGATAGTGTGTATGGTGAAACTGCACACAGTGACATTGCTCATGGTGACAGTGCTCACGGCGTTAGTTCCTATGGTGAATGTGACCATGGGGACAGTGCCCATAGTCACAATTCTCATGGTGTAGTGCTCACGGTGACAGTGCCCATGGTGACAATACACAGGGTGACAGTATTCATGGTGACATTGCTCATGGTGAGAGTGCCCATGTTCACAACTGTCACGGTGATAGTTCCCATGGTGACAATACCCAGGGTAACAGAGCTGATGGTAAAAGTGTTCACGGTGACAGTGCCCATGGTGACAGTACCTAAGGTGACAATTCCCATGGTGAGACTGCTCATAGACAGTGCCCATGGTGACAATACCCAGCGTGTCCTGTCCATGGTGACAGTGATCATGGTGACACATCTCATGAGGACAGTGCCATAAGTGACAGTGCTCATTGTGGCAGTGCTCATGGTGACAGTGCCCATGGTGACAGTGCCTATGGTGATAGATATCATGGTGGCTGTGCCCAGGGAGACATTGCCCACGCTGACAAGACCCATGGTGATACTTCCCATTGTGACAGTGCCATCGGTGGCAGAGCCCATGGTGACAGTGCCCAAGATCACAGAGCCCATGGTGAGAGTGCTAACGGTGACTGTGCCCATGGTGACAGCACCCAGTGTGAAAATGCCCATTGTGACAGTGCTCACGGTGACCATGCCAATGGTGATAGTGCCAATAGTGAGAGTGCTCACGGTGACACTGCCCATGGACACACTGCCCATTGTGATAGTGCCCATCATGACAACCCCTCGGAGGCAGTGCCAATGGTGAGAGTCCCCGTGGTGACAGTTCTCATGGTGAAAGTGATCCTTTTGAAATTGCTCATGGTGACAGTGCTCATGGTGACAGTGCTCAAGGTGATAGTCTCCATGTTGACAGTGTGCATGGTGACTGTTCTCACGGTGACAGTGCCTATGGTGATTATGCTCTTAGTGACAGTGCTCATGGTGACAGTGCCCATGGTGACAGTGACCACGGTGACTGTTCTCACCGTGGTAGTGCCCATGGTGACAGTGTTCATGATGACAGTCCGCATTAAGGCTGTGCCCGTGGTGACATTGCTAATGGTGATAATTCTCACGGTGATAGTACGCACGTTGAAAATGACAAAGGTGACAACACCCAGGTGATAATAATCATGGTGAAAGTGCCCATGGTGGCAGTTCTCATACTGACAGTTCTTGTGACAGTGCTCATGGTGGCAGTGCTCGTGGTGACAGTGCTCTTGGTGACAGTGCTCATGGTGGCAGTGCCCATGGTGAGACTACCGATGGTGACCCTGCCCATGGTGACAGTGCACATGGTCATGGTGCCTCTGGTGGCAGTGCAATATAGTGAGAATGCCCATGATGATATTGCTCATGGTGATAGTGCCCATGGTGAGAGTGCCCATGGTTCCAGTGCTCATGGTGACAGTGCCCATTGTGACAGTGCCCTTGGTGACAGTGCACACCATGAGAGTGCCCATGGTGTCTGTGCCCATGGTGACAGTTCTTATCATGAGAGTGTTCACGGTAGCAGTGTTCATGGTAATAGTGCTCACGGAGGCATTGCCCACAATGAGAGTGCCCACGGTGAGAATACTGACTGTGACAGTGCCCATGATGACTTTTCTCTCTGTGACAGTGCCCTTGGGGACATAGCACGGTGAGATTTCTCACAGTGATAGTGCACATTGTTTCAGTGCTCATAGTGACAAGACCCTAGGCGCCAGTGCCCATCATGGCATTGCTCACGGTGATATTTCTCACGGTGACAGTGCCCATGGTGATATTACCCATGGTGACAGTACTCAGTGATCAAGTGCTCATGGTGACATGGCATAAGGTGATAATGCTCACGGTGGCAGTGCAAAATGGTGACAGTGCCCATGGGGACATTGCTTAATGTGATAGTCCTTGTGGTGACATTGTGCATGGTGACATTGCCCACCATGACAGTGCTCTTCTTGACAGTGCTCATGGTGATAGTGCCAATGTTGGAAGTGCCCATCGTGAAAGTGTCCATGGTGACAGTTCTTATGATGAGAGTGGTCAGAGTGGCAGTGCTCATGGTGAAAGTGCCCATGGTGACACAGCCCACGGTGACAGTGTCCATAGTTATAGTGTCCATGGTGACAGTACTAACAGTGAAATTGTCCATGGGGACACTGCCCATGGTGAAAGTGCCCATGGTCACAACACTCATGGTGATAGTGCTCACGGTGAGAGTGGCCATGGTGACAGTGACCACGGTGACAGTTCTAATGGTGATACTGCCCATGATGACAGTGCTCATGGTGACAGTCCACATTGTACCAGTGCCCAAGGTGACAGTGCTCATGGTGACAGTGCCCAAAGTCACAATACCCATGGTGACAGTGCCCAGGCTGACAGTTCTCAAGGTGATAGTGCCCATGGTGACAGTGCACATGGTGATACAGAGAATGGGGACAGTGCTTATGGTGACAGTGGTCATGGTTGCAGTACCCATGGTGATAGTGCTGAAACTGACAGTGCCCTTGGGGATAGTGCCCATGGTGAGTGTGCTCGTGTTAATTGTGTCCATGGTGGCAGTTCCCATTGTGAAAGTGCTCGTGATGACAGTGCCCATGTGGGTAGTTCCCATGGTGACAGTGCTCATGGTGATAGTGACCATGTTAACAGTGCACATGGTGGCTGTGCCCTTGGTGACAGTGCCCATGATGACAGTATTCATGGTGACAGTGCTCACGGTGATAAGGCCAATGTGGCAGTGCACATGGTGGTAGTGCACATGGTGGCAGTGAAAAATGGGGACAGTTCCCATGCTGACAGTTCTCATTGTGACAATGCACACGGTCACAACCGATGCTGACACTGCTCATGGTAGCTATACCCTTGGTGACAGTGCTCAGAGTGATAGTGCCCATGGTGGCAGTGTCCATGGTGACACTGCCCATGGTGACAATGCCCATGATGACAGTGCCCATGGAGTCAGTGCCCACGGAGCCATTGCCTATGGTAACAGTGCTCACAGTGACAGTACCCATGGTAACAGTGACCATGGTGAGAGTGCTCATGGTGATAGTGTCTATGGTGACAGATCACACTGTGACAGTCCGCATTGTGCCAGTACCAATAGTGACAGTGCCCATGGTGACATTGACCACGGTGAGAGTGATCACGGTGCTAGTGCTCACAGTAATAGTGCTCATGGTGACAGTGCCGACAGTGAAGGTGCTCACGGTGACAGTGCCTCTGGTGATAGTGCCCATGGTGAGAGTCCGCCCATTGATAGTGCCCATGGTGGCAGTTCCCATTGTGAAAATGCTCATGATGACATTGCCCATGTTGGTAGTCCCCATGGTGACAGTGCTCACGGTGATAGTGACCTTGGTAACTGTGCACATGGTGGCCGTGCCCTTGGTGACAGTGCCAATGATGACAGTACTCATGGTGACAGTTCTCACGGTGATAGTGCCCATGGTGATATTGCACATGGTGGCAGTGAAAAATGGTGACAGTGCCCATGTTGACAGTTCTCATGGTGACAGTGCACACGGTGACAACCCATGCAGACAGTACTCACGGTGACAGTTCTCATGGTTGCAGTACCCATGGTGACAGTGCTCACAGTGATACTGCCCATGGTGGCAGTGCCCATGGTGACAGTGCCCATGGTGACACTGCCCATGATGACAGTGCCCATGGTGAAAGTTCCCACGGCGCCATTGCCTATGGTGACAGTGCTCATGGTAACAGTGCCCATGGTGACAGTGACCATGGTGAGAGTGCTCACACTGATAGTGCCCATGGTGACAGGGCTCATGGTGCCAGTCCGCATTGTGCCAGTACCCATGGCGACAGTGCTCATGGTGACACTGACCACAGTGAGAGTGCTCACTGTGATAGAGCTCACGGTAATAGTGCTCATGGTGACAGTGCAAATGGTGACAATACCCATGGTGACAGTACTCATGTTGAAAATACCCATGGTGGCAGTTCTCATGGTGACAGTGCTCATAATAGCAGTGCCCAAGGTGGCAGTCCTCGTGGTGACAGTGCTAATGGTGACAGTGCTCTTGGTGGCAGTTCCCATGGGGACAGTACCGATGGTGACCCTGTGCATTGTTACAGTGCCCATGGTAACCGTGCTCACGGTGGTAGTGCACATCGTGACAGTGCCCATGGTGGCAGTTCACCTGGTGACAGTGCTAAATCGTGACAGTGCACATGCTGACAGTGCTCACGGTGATAGTGCCCATGGTGACAGTGCCCACGGTGATAATGGGTATTATTACAGTGTTCATCTTGACAGAGCCCAAGTTGGCAGTGGCCATGGTGACAGTGCCCACAATGACAGTGCCCATGGTAACAGTGCCGACAGTGACAGTGCCCATGGTGACACTTCTCACAGTGAATGTGCCCATGGGGACAGTTACCATGATGAGATTTCTCACGGTGATAGTGCCCGTTGTGACAGTGCTCACACTGACAATGCCCATGGTGCCACTGCCCATAGAGACATTCCGCACGGTCACTTTTCTCACGGTGAAAGTACCTATGGTGACACTGCACCTGGTGGCAGTGCAAAATGGTGACAGTGCCCATGGGGACATTGCTCATAGTGACTTTGCTTACAGTGATAGTCCTTACGGTGACAGTGTGCATGGTGACACTGCACACAGTTGCAGTGTTCATGGTGACAGTGTTCACGGTGATACTTTCCATGGTGATAGTGCCCATGGTGACACTGCACATGGTGGCAGTGAAAAATGGTGACAGTGCCCCTGTTGTCAGTTCTCATGGTGACCGTGCACATGGTGACAACCCGTGCAGACTGTACTCATGGTGACAGTACTCACGGTGACAGTTCTCATGTTTGCAGTATCCATGGTGACAGTGCTCACAGTGATAGTGCCCATGGTGAGAGTGCCCATGATGACAGGGCCCATGGTGCCATTGCCTATGGTGACAGTGCTCATGGTAACAGTGCCCAAGGTGACAGTGACCATGGTGAGAGTGCTCACACTGATGGTGCCCATGGTGACAGTGCTCATGGTGTCTGTCTACATTGTGCCAGTACCCATGGCAACAGTGCTCATGGTGACAGGGACCACAGTGAGAGAGCTCACGGTGAGAGTGCTCACGGTAATAGTGCTCATGGTGACAGTGCAAATGGTGACAATACCATGGTGACAGTACTCATGTTGAAAATACCCATGGTGGCAGTTCTCATAGCGACAGATCTCATGGTGACATTGCTCATAATAGCAGTGCCCAGGTGCCAGTGCTCGTGGTGACGGTGCTAATGGTGACAGTGCTCTTGGTGGCAGTTCCCATCGGGACAATACTGATGGTGACACTGTGCATTGTTACAGTGCCCATGGTAACCGTGTTCACGGTGATAGTGCACATCGTGACAGTGCCCATGGTGGTAGTTCACCTGGTGACAGTGCTAAATAGTGACAGTGCACATGCTGACAGTGCTCACGGTGATAGTGCCCATGGTGACAGTGCACACGGTCATAATGGGCATTGTTACAGAGTTCATGGTGACAGCACACGGTGGCAGTGGCCATGGAGACAGTGCCCACAATGACAGTGCCCATGGTGACAGTGCCGACAGTGACAGTGCCCATGGTGACACTTCTCATGGTGACAGTGCCCATGGGGACAGTTAGCATGGTGAGATTTCTAACGGTGATAGTGCCCGTTGTGCCAGTGCTCACAGTAACAATGCCCATGGGGCCAGTGCCCATAGAGTCATTCCGCATGGTCACATTTCTCACGGTGAAAGTGCCTATGGTGATATTAACCATGGTGACACTGCACATGGTGGCAGAGCAAAATGGTGACAGTGCCCATGGTGACATTGCTCATGGTGACTTTGCTTACGGTGATAGTCCTTACAGTGACAGTACGCATGGTGACACTGCACACAGTGACAGTGTTCATGGTGAAAGTGTTCACGGTGATAGTTCCCATGGTGAGATTGTCCTGGTAACAGTGCCCATAGTCACAATTCTCATGGTGTAGTGCTCACAGTGACAGTGCCCATGGTGTCATGCCCATGGTGACAGTGCTCATGGTGACAGTGCTCATGTTGGCAGAGCCATAAATAAGAGTGCTCATTGTGGCAGTGCTCATGGTGTCCGTGCTCATGGTGACAGTGCCCATGATTACAGTGTTTATGGTGATAGATGTCACGGTGTCAGTGCCCACGCGGAGAGTGCCAAGGCTGACAAAGCCCAGGGTGATACTTCCCATTGTGACAGTGCCCACGGTGACAGTGCCCATGGTGACAGCACCCAGTGTGACAAGGCGCATGGTGACAGTGCTCACGGTGACAGTGCCCATGGTGACAGTGCCGATGGTGAGAGTGCCAATAGTGACAGTGCTCATGGTGAAACTGCCCACAGAGACATCGCCCATGGTGATAGTGTTCATGGTGACAACCCCACGGTGACAGTGCCAATGTTGATAGTCCCAGTGGTGACAGGTCTTACATTGAATGTGACCATGGTGTCTGTGCTCATGGTGACAGTGCTCAAGGTTATAGTCTCCATGTTGACAGTGCCGATGGTGACAATTCTCACGGTGACAGGGCCTATGGTGATAATTCTCATAGTGACAGTGTTCACGGTGACAGTGCCCATGGTGCTATTACCCATGGTGACAGTTCTCATAGTGAAACTGCCCATGTTGACACTGCCCATGGTGGCAGTGCAAAATGGTGACAGTGCCCATGGTGATATTGCTCATGGTGACATTGCTTATGGTGATAGTGTGTATGGTGAAACTGCACACAGTGACTTTGCTCATGGTGACAGTGTTCATGGCGTTAGTTCCTATGGTGAATGTGACCATGGGGACAGTGCCCATAGTCACAATTCTCATGGGGTAGTGCTCACGGTGACAGTGCCCATGGCGACAATACACAGGGTGACAGTATTCCTGGTGACATTGCTCATGGTGAGAGTGCCCATGTTCACAACTGTCACGGTGATAGTTCCCATGGTGACAATACCCAGGGTAACAGAGCTGATGGTAAAAGTGTTCACGGTGACAGTGCCCATGGTGACAGTACCTAAGGTGACAATTCCCATGGTGAGACTGCTCATAGACAGTGCCCATGGTGACAATACCCAGCGTGTCCTGTCCATGGTGACAGTGATCATGGTGACACATCTCATGAGGACAGTGCCATAAGTGACAGTGCTCATTGTGGCAGTGCTCATGGTGACAGTGCCCATGGTGACAGTGCCTATGGTGATAGATATCATGGTGGCTGTGCCCAGGGAGACATTGCCCACGCTGACAAGACCCATGGTGATACTTCCCATTGTGACAGTGCCATCGGTGGCAGAGCCCATGGTGACAGTGCCCAAGATCACAGAGCCCATGGTGAGAGTGCTAACGGTGACTGTGCCCATGGTGACAGCACCCAGTGTGACAATGCCCATTGTGACAGTGCTCACGGTGACCATGCCAATGGTGATAGTGCCAATAGTGAGAGTGCTCACGGTGACACTGCCCATGGACACACTGCCCATTGTGATAGTGCCCATCATGACAACCCCTCGGAGGCAGTGCCAATGGTGAGAGTCCCCGTGGTGACAGTTCTCATGGTGAAAGTGATCCTTTTGAAATTGCTCATGGTGACAGTGCTCATGGTGACAGTGCTCAAGGTGATAGTCTCCATGTTGACAGTGTGCATGGTGACTGTTCTCACGGTGACAGTGCCTATGGTGATTATGCTCTTAGTGACAGTGCTCATGGTGACAGTGCCCATGGTGACAGTGACCACGGTGACTGTTCTCACCGTGGTAGTGCCCATGGTGACAGTGTTCATGATGACAGTCCGCATTAAGGCTGTGCCCGTGGTGACATTGCTAATGGTGATAATTCTCACGGTGATAGTACGCATGTTGAAAATGACAAAGGTGACAACACCCAGGTGATAATAATCATGGTGAAAGTGCCCATGGTGGCAGTTCTCATACTGACAGTTCTTGTGACAGTGCTCATGGTGGCAGTGCTCGTGGTGACAGTGCTCTTGGTGACAGTGCTCATGGTGGCAGTGCCCATGGTGAGACTACCGATGGTGACCCTGCCCATGGTGACAGTGCACATGGTCATGGTGCCTCTGGTGGCAGTGCAATATAGTGAGAATGCCCATGATGATATTGCTCATGGTGATAGTGCCCATGGTGAGAGTGCCCATGGTTCCAGTGCTCATGGTGACAGTGCCCATTGTGACAGTGCCCTTGGTGACAGTGCACACCATGAGAGTGCCCATGGTGTCTGTGCCCATGGTGACAGTTCTTATCATGAGAGTGTTCACGGTAGCAGTGTTCATGGTAATAGTGCTCACGGAGGCATTGCCCACAATGAGAGTGCCCACGGTGAGAATACTGACTGTGACAGTGCCCATGATGACTTTTCTCTCTGTGACAGTGCCCTTGGGGACAGTTAGCACGGTGAGATTTCTCACAGTGATAGTGCACATTGTTTCAGTGCTCATAGTGACAAGACCCTAGGCGCCAGTGCCCATCATGGCATTGCTCACGGTGATATTTCTCACGGTGACAGTGCCCATGGTGATATTACCCATGGTGACAGTACTCAGTGATCAAGTGCTCATGGTGACATGGCATAAGGTGATAATGCTCACGGTGGCAGTGCAAAATGGTGACAGTGCCCATGGGGACATTGCTTAATGTGATAGTCCTTGTGGTGACATTGTGCATGGTGACATTGCCCACCATGACAGTGCTCTTGTTGACAGTGCTCATGGTGATAGTGCCAATGTTGGAAGTGCCCATCGTGAAAGTGTCCATGGTGACAGTTCTTATGATGAGAGTGGTCAGAGTGGCAGTGCTCATGGTGAAAGTGCCCATGGTGACAGAGCCCACGGTGACAGTGTCCATAGTTATAGTGTCCATGGTGACAGTACTAACAGTGAAATTGTCCATGGGGACACTGCCCATGGTGAAAGTGCCCATGGTCACAACACTCACGGTGATAGTGCTCACGGTGAGAGTGGCCATGGTGACAGTGACCACGGTGACAGTTCTAATGGTGATACTGCCCATGATGACAGTGCTCATGGTGACAGTCCACATTGTACCAGTGCCCAAGGTGACAGTGCTCATGGTGACAGTGCCCAAAGTCACAATACCCATGGTGACAGTGCCCAGGCTGACAGTTCTCAAGGTGATAGTGCCCATGGTGACAGTGCCCATGGTGATACAGAGAATGGGGACAGTGCTTATGGTGACAGTGGTCATGGTTGCAGTACCCATGGTGATAGTGCTGAAACTGACAGTGCCCTTGGGGATAGTGCCCATGGTGAGTGTGCTCGTGTTAATTGTGTCCATGGTGGCAGTTCCCATTGTGAAAGTGCTCATGATGACAGTGCCCATGTGGGTAGTTCCCATGGTGACAGTGCTCATGGTGATAGTGACCATGTTAAGAGTGCACATGGTGGCTGTGCCCTTGGTGACAGTGCCCATGATGACAGTATTCATGGTGACAGTGCTCACGGTGATAATGCCCATGGTGGCAGTGCACATGGTGGTAGTGCCCATGGTGGCAGTGAAAAATGGGGACAGTTCCCATGCTGACAGTTCTCATTGTGACAATGCACACAGTCACAACCGATGCTGACACTGCTCATGGTAGCTGTACCCTTGGTGACAGTGCTCAGAGTGATAGTGCCCATAGTGGCAGTGTCCATGGTGACACTGCCCATGGTGACAATGCCCATGATGACAGTGCCCATGGAGTCAGTGCCCACGGAGCCATTGCCTATGGTAACAGTGCTCACAGTGACAGTACCCATGGTAACAGTGACCATGGTGAGAGTGCTCATGGTGATAGTGTCTATGGTGACAGATCACACTGTGACAGTCCGCATTGTGCCAGTACCAATAGTGACAGTACCCATGGTGACATTGACCACGGTGAGAGTGATCACGGTGCTAGTGCTCACAGTAATAGTGCTCATGGTGACAGTGCCGACAGTGAAGGTGCTCACGGTGACAGTGCCTCTGGTGATAGTGCCCATGGTGAGAGTCCGCCCATTGATAGTGCCCATGGTGGCAGTTCCCATTGTGAAAATGCTCATGATGACATTGCCCATGTTGGTAGTCCCCATGGTGACAGTGCTCACGGTGATAGTGACCTTGGTAACTGTGCACATGGTGGCCGTGCCCTTGGTGACAGTGCCAATGATGACAGTACTCATGGTGACAGTTCTCACGGTGATAGTGCCCATGGTGATATTGCACATGGTGGCAGTGAAAAATGGTGACAGTGCCCATGTTGACAGTTCTCATGGTGACAGTGCACACGGTGACAACCCATGCAGACAGTACTCACGGTGACAGTTCTCATGGTTGCAGTACCCATGGTGACAGTGCTCACAGTGATACTGCCCATGGTGGCAGTGCCCATGGTGACAGTGCCCATGGTGACACTGCCCATGATGACAGTGCCCATGGTGAAAGTTCCCACGGCGCCATTGCCTATGGTGACAGTGCTCATGGTAACAGTGCCCATGGTGACAGTGACCATGGTGAGAGTGCTCACACTGATAGTGCCCATGGTGACAGGGCTCATGGTGCCAGTCCGCATTGTGCCAGTACCCATGGCGACAGTGCTCATGGTGACACTGACCACAGTGAGAGTGCTCACTGTGATAGAGCTCACGGTAATAGTGCTCGTGGTGACAGTGCAAATGGTGACAATACCCATGGTGACAGTACTCATGTTGAAAATACCCATGGTGGCAGTTCTCATGGTGACAGTGCTCATAATAGCAGTGCCCAAGGTGGCAGTCCTCGTGGTGACAGTGCTAATGGTGACAGTGCTCTTGGTGGCAGTTCCCATGGGGACATTACCGATGGTGACCCTGTGCATTGTTACAGTGCCCATGGTAACCGTGCTCACGGTGGTAGTGCACATCGTGACAGTGCCCATGGTGGCAGTTCACCTGGTGACAGTGCTAAATCGTGACAGTGCACATGCTGACAGTGCTCACGGTGATAGTGCCCATGGTGACAGTGCCCACGGTGATAATGGGTATTATTACAGTGTTCATCTTGACAGAGCCCAAGTTGGCAGTGGCCATGGTGACAGTGCCCACAATGACAGTGCCCATGGTAACAGTGCCGACAGTGACAGTGCCCATGGTGACACTTCTCACAGTGAATGTGCCCATGGGGACAGTTACCATGATGAGATTTCTCACGGTGATAGTGCCCGTTGTGACAGTGCTCACACTGACAATGCCCATGGTGCCACTGCCCATAGAGACATTCCGCACGGTCACTTTTCTCACGGTGAAAGTACCTATGGTGACACTGCACCTGGTGGCAGTGCAAAATGGTGACAGTGCCCATGGTGACATTGCTCATAGTGACTTTGCTTACAGTGATAGTCCTTACGGTGACAGTGTGCACAGTGACACTGCACACAGTTGCAGTGTTCATGGTGACAGTGTTCACGGTGATACTTTCCATGGTGATAGTGCCCATGGTGACACTGCACATGGTGGCAGTGAAAAATGGTGACAGTGCCCCTGTTGTCAGTTCTCATGGTGACCGTGCACATGGTGACAACCCGTGCAGACTGTACTCATGGTGACAGTACTCACGGTGACAGTTCTCATGTTTGCAGTATCCATGGTGACAGTGCTCACAGTGATAGTGCCCATGGTGAGAGTGCCCATGATGACAGGGCCCATGGTGCCATTGCCTATGGTGACAGTGCTCATGGTAACAGTGCCCAAGGTGACAGTGACCATGGTGAGAGTGCTCACACTGATGGTGCCCATGGTGACAGTGCTCATGGTGTCTGTCTACATTGTGCCAGTACCCATGGCAACAGTGCTCATGGTGACAGGGACCACAGTGAGAGAGCTCACGGTGAGAGTGCTCACGGTAATAGTGCTCATGGTGACAGTGCAAATGGTGACAATACCATGGTGACAGTACTCATGTTGAAAATACCCATGGTGGCAGTTCTCATAGCGACAGATCTCATGGTGACATTGCTCATAATAGCAGTGCCCAGGTGCCAGTGCTCGTGGTGATGGTGCTAATGGTGACAGTGCTCTTGGTGGCAGTTCCCATCGGGACAATACTGATGGTGACACTGTGCATTGTTACAGTGCCCATGGTAACCGTGTTCACGGTGATAGTGCACATCGTGACAGTGCCCATGGTGGTAGTTCACCTGGTGACAGTGCTAAATAGTGACAGTGCACATGCTGACAGTGCTCACGGTGATAGTGCCCATGGTGACAGTGCACACGGTCATAATGGGCATTGTTACAGAGTTCATGGTGACAGCACACGGTGGCAGTGGCCATGGAGACAGTGCCCACAATGACAGTGCCCATGGTGACAGTGCCGACAGTGACAGTGCCCATGGTGACACTTCTCATGGTGACAGTGCCCATGGGGACAGTTAGCATGGTGAGATTTCTAATGGTGATAGTGCCCGTTGTGCCAGTGCTCACAGTAACAATGCCCATGGGGCCAGTGCCCATAGAGTCATTCCGCACGGTCACATTTCTCACGGTGAAAGTGCCTATGGTGATATTAACCATGGTGACACTGCACATGGTGGCAGAGCAAAATGGTGACAGTGCCCATGGTGACATTGCTCATGGTGACTTTGCTTACGGTGATAGTCCTTACAGTGACAGTACGCATGGTGACACTGCACACAGTGACAGTGTTCATGGTGAAAGTGTTCACGGTGATAGTTCCCATGGTGAGATTGTCCTGGTAACAGTGCCAATAGTCACAATTCTCATGGTGTAGTGCTCACAGTGACAGTGCCCATGGTGTCATGCCCATGGTGACAGTGCTCATGGTGACAGTGCTCATGTTGGCAGAGCCATAAATAAGAGTGCTCATTGTGGCAGTGCTCATGGTGTCCGTGCTCATGGTGACAGTGCCCATGATTACAGTGTTTATGGTGATAGATGTCACGGTGTCAGTGCCCACGCGGAGAGTGCCAAGGCTGACAAAGCCCAGGGTGATACTTCCCATTGTGACAGTGCCCACGGTGACAGTGCCCATGGTGACAGCACCCAGTGTGACAAGGCGCATGGTGACAGTGCTCACGGTGACAGTGCCCATGGTGACAGTGCCGATGGTGAGAGTGCCAATAGTGACAGTGCTCATGGTGAAACTGCCCACAGAGACATCGCCCATGGTGATAGTGTTCATGGTGACAACCCCACGGTGACAGTGCCAATGTTGATAGTCCCAGTGGTGACAGGTCTTACACTGAATGTGACCATGGTGTCTGTGCTCATGGTGACAGTGCTCAAGGTTATAGTCTCCATGTTGACAGTGCCGATGGTGACAATTCTCACGGTGACAGGGCCTATGGTGAAAATTCTCATAGTGACAGTGTTCACGGTGACAGTGCCCATGGTGCTATTACCCATGGTGACAGTTCTCATAGTGAAACTGCCCATGTTGACACTGCCCATGGTGGCAGTGCAAAATGGTGACAGTGCCCATGGTGATATTGCTCATGGTGACATTGCTTATGGTGATAGTGTGTATGGTGAAACTGCACACAGTGACATTGCTCATGGTGACAGTGTTCATGGCGTTAGTTCCTATGGTGAATATGACCATGGGGACAGTGCCCATAGTCACAATTCTCATGGGGTAGTGCTCACGGTGACAGTGCCCATGGTGACAATACACAGGGTGACAGTATTCATGGTGACATTGCTCATGGTGAGAGTGCCCATGTTCACAACTGTCACGGTGATAGTTCCCATGGTGACAATACCCAGGGTAACAGAGCTGATGGTAAAAGTGTTCACGGTGACAGTGCCCATGGTGACAGTACCTAAGGTGACAATTCCCATGGTGAGACTGCTCATAGACAGTGCCCATGGTGACAATACCCAGCGTGTCCTGTCCATGGTGACAGTGATCATGGTGACACATCTCATGAGGACAGTGCCATAAGTGACAGTGCTCATGGTGACAGTGCCCATGGTGACAGTGCCTATGGTGATAGATATCATGGTGGCTGTGCCCAGGGAGACATTGCCCACGCTGACAAGACCCATGGTGATACTTCCCATTGTGACAGTGCCATCGGTGGCAGAGCCCATGGTGACAGTGCCCAAGATCACAGAGCCCATGGTGAGAGTGCTAACGGTGACTGTGCCCATGGTGACAGCACCCAGTGTGAAAATGCCCATTGTGACAGTGCTCACGGTGACCATGCCAATGGTGATAGTGCCAATAGTGAGAGTGCTCACGGTGACACTGCCCATGGACACACTGCCCATTGTGATAGTGCCCATCATGACAACCCCTCGGAGGCAGTGCCAATGGTGAGAGTCCCCGTGGTGACAGTTCTCATGGTGAAAGTGATCCTTTTGAAATTGCTCATGGTGACAGTGCTCATGGTGACAGTGCTCAAGGTGATAGTCTCCATGTTGACAGTGTGCATGGTGACTGTTCTCACGGTGACAGTGCCTATGGTGATTATGCTCTTAGTGACAGTGCTCATGGTGACAGTGCCCATGGTGACAGTGACCACGGTGACTGTTCTCACCGTGGTAGTGCCCATGGTGACAGTGTTCATGATGACAGTCCGCATTAAGGCTGTGCCCGTGGTGACATTGCTAATGGTGATAATTCTCACGGTGATAGTACGCACGTTGAAAATGACAAAGGTGACAACACCCAGGTGATAATAATCATGGTGAAAGTGCCCATGGTGTCAGTTCTCATACTGACAGTTCTTGTGACAGTGCTCATGGTGGCAGTGCTCGTGGTGACAGTGCTCTTGGTGACAGTGCTCATGGTGGCAGTGCCCATGGTGAGACTACCGATGGTGACCCTGCCCATGGTGACAGTGCACATGGTCATGGTGCCTCTGGTGGCAGTGCAATATAGTGAGAATGCCCATGATGATATTGCTCATGGTGATAGTGCCCATGGTGAGAGTGCCCATGGTTCCAGTGCTCATGGTGACAGTGCCCATTGTGACAGTGCCCTTGGTGACAGTGCACACCATGAGAGTGCCCATGGTGTCTGTGCCCATGGTGACAGTTCTTATCATGAGAGTGTTCACGGTAGCAGTGTTCATGGTAATAGTGCTCACGGAGGCATTGCCCACAATGAGAGTGCCCACGGTGAGAATACTGACTGTGACAGTGCCCATGATGACTTTTCTCTCTGTGACAGTGCCCTTGGGGACAGTTAGCACGGTGAGATTTCTCACAGTGATAGTGCACATTGTTTCAGTGCTCATAGTGACAAGACCCTAGGCGCCAGTGCCCATCATGGCATTGCTCACGGTGATATTTCTCACGGTGACAGTGCCCATGGTGATATTACCCATGGTGACAGTACTCAGTGATCAAGTGCTCATGGTGACATGGCATAAGGTGATAATGCTCACGGTGGCAGTGCAAAATGGTGACAGTGCCCATGGGGACATTGCTCATAGTGACTTTGCTTACAGTGATAGTCCTTACGGTGACACTGTGCATAGTGACACTGCACACAGTTGCAGTGTTCATCGTGACAGTGTTCACGGTGATACTTTCCATGGTGATAGTGCCCATGGTGACACTGCACATGGTGGCAGTGAAAAATGGTGACAGTGCCCCTGTTGTCAGTTCTCATGGTGACTGTGCACATGGTGACAACCCGTGCAGACTGTACTCATGGTGACAGTACTCACGGTGACAGTTCCCATGTTTGCAGTATCCATGGTGACAGTGCTCACAGTGATAGTGCCCATGGTGAGAGTGCCCATGATGACAGGGCCCATGGTGCCATTGCCTATGGTGACAGTGCTCATGGTAACAGTGCCCAAGGTGACAGTGACCATGGTGAGAGTGCTCACACTGATGGTGCCCATGGTGACAGTGCTCATGGTGTCTGTCTACATTGTGCCAGTACCCATGGCAACAGTGCTCATGGTGACAGGGACCACAGTGAGAGAGCTCACGGTGAGAGTGCTCACGGTAATAGTGCTCATGGTGACAGTGCAAATGGTGACAATACCATGGTGACAGTACTCATGTTGAAAATACCCATGGTGGCAGTTCTCATAGCGACAGATCTCATGGTGACATTGCTCATAATAGCAGTGCCCAGGTGCCAGTGCTCGTGGTGACGGTGCTAATGGTGACAGTGCTCTTGGTGGCAGTTCCCATCGGGACAATACTGATGGTGACACTGTGCATTGTTACAGTGCCCATGGTAACCGTGTTCACGGTGATAGTGCACATCGTGACAGTGCCCATGGTGGTAGTTCACCTGGTGACAGTGCTAAATAGTTACAGTGCACATGCTGACAGTGCTCACGGTGATAGTGCCCATGGTGACAGTGCACACGGTCATAATGGGCATTGTTACAGAGTTCATGGTGACAGCACACGGTGGCAGTGGCCATGGAGACAGTGCCCACAATGACAGTGCCCATGGTGACAGTGCCAACAGTGACAGTGCCCATGGTGACACTTCTCATGGTGACAGTGCCCATGGGGACAGTTAGCATGGTGAGATTTCTAACGGTGATAGTGCCCGTTGTGCCAGTGCTCACAGTAACAATGCCCATGGGGCCAGTGCCCATAGAGTCATTCCGCACGGTCACATTTCTCACGGTGAAAGTGCCTATGGTGATCTTAACCATGGTGACACTGCACATGGTGGCAGAGCAAAATGGCGACAGTGCCCATGGTGACATTGCTTATGGTGACTTTGCTTACAGTGATAGTCCTTACAGTGACAGTACGCATGGTGACACTGCACACAGTGACAGTGTTCATGGTGAAAGTGTTCACGGTGATAGTTCCCATGGTGAGATTGTCCTGGTAACAGTGCCCATAGTCACAATTCTCATGGTGTAGTGCTCACAGTGACAGTGCCCATGGTGTCATGCCCATGGTGACAGTGCTCATGGTGACAGTGCTCATGTTGGCAGAGCCATAAATAAGAGTGCTCATTGTGGCAGTGCTCATGGTGTCCGTGCTCATGGTGACAGTGCCCATGATTACAGTGTTTATGGTGATAGATGTCACGGTGTCAGTGCCCACGCGGAGAGTGCCAAGGCTGACAAAGCCCAGGGTGATACTTCCCATTGGGACAGTGCCCACGGTGACAGTGCCCATGGTGACAGCACCCAGTGTGACAAGGCGCATGGTGACAGTGCTCACGGTGACAGTGCCCATGGTGACAGTGCCGATGGTGAGAGTGCCAATAGTGACAGTGCTCATGGTGAAACTGCCCACAGAGACATCGCCCATGGTGATAGTGTTCATGGTGACAACCCCACGGTGACAGTGCCAATGTTGATAGTCCCAGTGGTGACAGGTCTTACATTGAATGTGACCATGGTGTCTGTGCTCATGGTGACAGTGCTCAAGGTTATAGTCTCCATGTTGACAGTGCCGATGGTGACAATTCTCACGGTGACAGGGCCTATGGTGAAAATTCTCATAGTGACAGTGTTCACGGTGACAGTGCCCATGGTGCTATTACCCATGGTGACAGTTCTCATAGTGAAACTGCCCATGTTGACACTGCCCATGGTGGCAGTGCAAAATGGTGACAGTGCCCATGGTGATATTGCTCATGGTGACATTGCTTATGGTGATAGTGTGTATGGTGAAACTGCACACAGTGACATTGCTCATGGTGACAGTGTTCACGGCGTTAGTTCCTATGGTGAATGTGACCATGGGGACAGTGCCCATAGTCACAATTCTCATGGTGTAGTGCTCACGGTGACAGTGCCCATGGTGACAATACACAGGGTGACAGTATTCATGGTGACATTGCTCATGGTGAGAGTGCCCATGTTCACAACTGTCACGGTGATAGTTCCCATGGTGACAATACCCAGGGTAACAGAGCTGATGGTAAAAGTGTTCACGGTGACAGTGCCCATGGTGACAGTACCTAAGGTGACAATTCCCATGGTGAGACTGCTCATAGACAGTGCCCATGGTGACAATACCCAGCGTGTCCTGTCCATGGTGACAGTGATCATGGTGACACATCTCATGAGGACAGTGCCATAAGTGACAGTGCTCATTGTGGCAGTGCTCATGGTGACAGTGCCCATGGTGACAGTGCCTATGGTGATAGATATCATGGTGGCTGTGCCCAGGAAGACATTGCCCACGCTGACAAGACCCATGGTGATACTTCCCATTGTGACAGTGCCATCGGTGGCAGAGCCCATGGTGACAGTGCCCAAGATCACAGAGCCCATGGTGAGAGTGCTAACGGTGACTGTGCCCATGGTGACAGCACCCAGTGTGAAAATGCCCATTGTGACAGTGCTCACGGTGACCATGCCAATGGTGATAGTGCCAATAGTGAGAGTGCTCACGGTGACACTGCCCATGGACACACTGCCCATTGTGATAGTGCCCATCATGACAACCCCTCGGAGGCAGTGCCAATGGTGAGAGTCCCCGTGGTGACAGTTCTCATGGTGAAAGTGATCCTTTTGAAATTGCTCATGGTGACAGTGCTCATGGTGACAGTGCTCAAGGTGATAGTCTCCATGTTGACAGTGTGCATGGTGACTGTTCTCACGGTGACAGTGCCTATGGTGATTATGCTCTTAGTGACAGTGCTCATGGTGACAGTGCCCATGGTGACAGTGACCACGGTGACTGTTCTCACCGTGGTAGTGCCCATGGTGACAGTGTTCATGATGACAGTCCGCATTAAGGCTGTGCCCGTGGTGACATTGCTAATGGTGATAATTCTCACGGTGATAGTTCGCACGTTGAAAATGACAAAGGTGACAACACCCAGGTGATAATAATCATGGTGAAAGTGCCCATGGTGGCAGTTCTCATACTGACAGTTCTTGTGACAGTGCTCATGGTGGCAGTGCTCGTGGTGACAGTGCTCTTGGTGACAGTGCTCATGGTGGCAGTGCCCATGGTGAGACTACCGATGGTGACCCTGCCCATGGTGACAGTGCACATGGTCATGGTGCCTCTGGTGGCAGTGCAATATAGTGAGAATGCCCATGATGATATTGCTCATGGTGATAGTGCCCATGGTGAGAGTGCCCATGGTTCCAGTGCTCATGGTGACAGTGCCCATTGTGACAGTGCCCTTGGTGACAGTGCACACCATGAGAGTGCCCATGGTGTCTGTGCCCATGGTGACAGTTCTTATCATGAGAGTGTTCACGGTAGCAGTGTTCATGGTAATAGTGCTCACGGAGGCATTGCCCACAATGAGAGTGCCCACGGTGAGAATACTGACTGTGACAGTGCCCATGATGACTTTTCTCTCTGTGACAGTGCCCTTGGGGACAGTTAGCACGGTGAGATTTCTCACAGTGATAGTGCACATTGTTTCAGTGCTCATAGTGACAAGACCCTAGGCGCCAGTGCCCATCATGGCATTGCTCACGGTGATATTTCTCACGGTGACAGTGCCCATGGTGATATTACCCATGGTGACAGTACTCAGTGATCAAGTGCTCATGGTGACATGGCATAAGGTGATAATGCTCACGGTGGCAGTGCAAAATGGTGACAGTGCCCATGGGGACATTGCTCATAGTGACTTTGCTTACAGTGATAGTCCTTACGGTGACACTGTGCATAGTGACACTGCACACAGTTGCAGTGTTCATGGTGACAGTGTTCACGGTGATACTTTCCATGGTGATAGTGCCCATGGTGACACTGCACATGGTGGCAGTGAAAAATGGTGACAGTGCCCCTGTTGTCAGTTCTCATGGTGACTGTGCACATGGTGACAACCCGTGCAGACTGTACTCATGGTGACAGTACTCACGGTGACAGTTCCCATGTTTGCAGTATCCATGGTGACAGTGCTCACAGTGATAGTGCCCATGGTGAGAGTGCCCATGATGACAGGGCCCATGGTGCCATTGCCTATGGTGACAGTGCTCATGGTAACAGTGCCCAAGGTGACAGTGACCATGGTGAGAGTGCTCACACTGATGGTGCCCATGGTGACAGTGCTCATGGTGTCTGTCTACATTGTGCCAGTACCCATGGCAACAGTGCTCATGGTGACAGGGACCACAGTGAGAGAGCTCACGGTGAGAGTGCTCACGGTAATAGTGCTCATGGTGACAGTGCAAATGGTGACAATACCATGGTGACAGTACTCATGTTGAAAATACCCATGGTGGCAGTTCTCATAGCGACAGATCTCATGGTGACATTGCTCATAATAGCAGTGCCCAGGTGCCAGTGCTCGTGGTGACGGTGCTAATGGTGACAGTGCTCTTGGTGGCAGTTCCCATCGGGACAATACTGATGGTGACACTGTGCATTGTTACAGTGCCCATGGTAACCGTGTTCACGGTGATAGTGCACATCGTGACAGTGCCCATGGTGGTAGTTCACCTGGTGACAGTGCTAAATAGTTACAGTGCACATGCTGACAGTGCTCACGGTGATAGTGCCCATGGTGACAGTGCACACGGTCATAATGGGCATTGTTACAGAGTTCATGGTGACAGCACACGGTGGCAGTGGCCATGGAGACAGTGCCCACAATGACAGTGCCCATGGTGACAGTGCCAACAGTGACAGTGCCCATGGTGACACTTCTCATGGTGACAGTGCCCATGGGGACAGTTAGCATGGTGAGATTTCTAACGGTGATAGTGCCCGTTGTGCCAGTGCTCACAGTAACAATGCCCATGGGGCCAGTGCCCATAGAGTCATTCCGCACGGTCACATTTCTCACGGTGAAAGTGCCTATGGTGATCTTAACCATGGTGACACTGCACATGGTGGCAGAGCAAAATGGCGACAGTGCCCATGGTGACATTGCTTATGGTGACTTTGCTTACAGTGATAGTCCTTACAGTGACAGTACGCATGGTGACACTGCACACAGTGACAGTGTTCATGGTGAAAGTGTTCACGGTGATAGTTCCCATGGTGAGATTGTCCTGGTAACAGTGCCCATAGTCACAATTCTCATGGTGTAGTGCTCACAGTGACAGTGCCCATGGTGTCATGCCCATGGTGACAGTGCTCATGGTGACAGTGCTCATGTTGGCAGAGCCATAAATAAGAGTGCTCATTGTGGCAGTGCTCATGGTGTCCGTGCTCATGGTGACAGTGCCCATGATTACAGTGTTTATGGTGATAGATGTCACGGTGTCAGTGCCCACGCGGAGAGTGCCAAGGCTGACAAAGCCCAGGGTGATACTTCCCATTGGGACAGTGCCCACGGTGACAGTGCCCATGGTGACAGCACCCAGTGTGACAAGGCGCATGGTGACAGTGCTCACGGTGACAGTGCCCATGGTGACAGTGCCGATGGTGAGAGTGCCAATAGTGACAGTGCTCATGGTGAAACTGCCCACAGAGACATCGCCCATGGTGATAGTGTTCATGGTGACAACCCCACGGTGACAGTGCCAATGTTGATAGTCCCAGTGGTGACAGGTCTTACACTGAATGTGACCATGGTGTCTGTGCTCATGGTGACAGTGCTCAAGGTTATAGTCTCCATGTTGACAGTGCCGATGGTGACAATTCTCACGGTGACAGGGCCTATGGTGAAAATTCTCATAGTGACAGTGTTCACGGTGACAGTGCCCATGGTGCTATTACCCATGGTGACAGTTCTCATAGTGAAACTGCCCATGTTGACACTGCCCATGGTGGCAGTGCAAAATGGTGACAGTGCCCATGGTGATATTGCTCATGGTGACATTGCTTATGGTGATAGTGTGTATGGTGAAACTGCACACAGTGACATTGCTCATGGTGACAGTGTTCACGGCGTTAGTTCCTATGGTGAATGTGACCATGGGGACAGTGCCCATAGTCACAATTCTCATGGTGTAGTGCTCACGGTGACAGTGCCCATGGTGACAATACACAGGGTGACAGTATTCATGGTGACATTGCTCATGGTGAGAGTGCCCATGTTCACAACTGTCACGGTGATAGTTCCCATGGTGACAATACCCAGGGTAACAGAGCTGATGGTAAAAGTGTTCACGGTGACAGTGCCCATGGTGACAGTACCTAAGGTGACAATTCCCATGGTGAGACTGCTCATAGACAGTGCCCATGGTGACAATACCCAGCGTGTCCTGTCCATGGTGACAGTGATCATGGTGACACATCTCATGAGGACAGTGCCATAAGTGACAGTGCTCATTGTGGCAGTGCTCATGGTGACAGTGCCCATGGTGACAGTGCCTATGGTGATAGATATCATGGTGGCTGTGCCCAGGGAGACATTGCCCACGCTGACAAGACCCATGGTGATACTTCCCATTGTGACAGTGCCATCGGTGGCAGAGCCCATGGTGACAGTGCCCAAGATCACAGAGCCCATGGTGAGAGTGCTAACGGTGACTGTGCCCATGGTGACAGCACCCAGTGTGAAAATGCCCATTGTGACAGTGCTCACGGTGACCATGCCAATGGTGATAGTGCCAATAGTGAGAGTGCTCACGGTGACACTGCCCATGGACACACTGCCCATTGTGATAGTGCCCATCATGACAACCCCTCGGAGGCAGTGCCAATGGTGAGAGTCCCCGTGGTGACAGTTCTCATGGTGAAAGTGATCCTTTTGAAATTGCTCATGGTGACAGTGCTCATGGTGACAGTGCTCAAGGTGATAGTCTCCATGTTGACAGTGTGCATGGTGACTGTTCTCACGGTGACAGTGCCTATGGTGATTATGCTCTTAGTGACAGTGCTCATGGTGACAGTGCCCATGGTGACAGTGACCACGGTGACTGTTCTCACCGTGGTAGTGCCCATGGTGACAGTGTTCATGATGACAGTCCGCATTAAGGCTGTGCCCGTGGTGACATTGCTAATGGTGATAATTCTCACGGTGATAGTACGCACGTTGAAAATGACAAAGGTGACAACACCCAGGTGATAATAATCATGGTGAAAGTGCCCATGGTGGCAGTTCTCATACTGACAGTTCTTGTGACAGTGCTCATGGTGGCAGTGCTCGTGGTGACAGTGCTCTTGGTGACAGTGCTCATGGTGGCAGTGCCCATGGTGAGACTACCGATGGTGACCCTGCCCATGGTGACAGTGCACATGGTCATGGTGCCTCTGGTGGCAGTGCAATATAGTGAGAATGCCCATGATGATATTGCTCATGGTGATAGTGCCCATGGTGAGAGTGCCCATGGTTCCAGTGCTCATGGTGACAGTGCCCATTGTGACAGTGCCCTTGGTGACAGTGCACACCATGAGAGTGCCCATGGTGTCTGTGCCCATGGTGACAGTTCTTATCATGAGAGTGTTCACGGTAGCAGTGTTCATGGTAATAGTGCTCACGGAGGCATTGCCCACAATGAGAGTGCCCACGGTGAGAATACTGACTGTGACAGTGCCCATGATGACTTTTCTCTCTGTGACAGTGCCCTTGGGGACATAGCACGGTGAGATTTCTCACAGTGATAGTGCACATTGTTTCAGTGCTCATAGTGACAAGACCCTAGGCGCCAGTGCCCATCATGGCATTGCTCACGGTGATATTTCTCACGGTGACAGTGCCCATGGTGATATTACCCATGGTGACAGTACTCAGTGATCAAGTGCTCATGGTGACATGGCATAAGGTGATAATGCTCACGGTGGCAGTGCAAAATGGTGACAGTGCCCATGGGGACATTGCTCATAGTGACTTTGCTTACAGTGATAGTCCTTACGGTGACACTGTGCATAGTGACACTGCACACAGTTGCAGTGTTCATGGTGACAGTGTTCACGGTGATACTTTCCATGGTGATAGTGCCCATGGTGACACTGCACATGGTGGCAGTGAAAAATGGTGACAGTGCCCCTGTTGTCAGTTCTCATGGTGACTGTGCACATGGTGACAACCCGTGCAGACTGTACTCATGGTGACATTACTCACGGTGACAGTTCCCATGTTTGCAGTATCCATGGTGACAGTGCTCACAGTGATAGTGCCCATGGTGAGAGTGCCCATGATGACAGGGCCCATGGTGCCATTGCCTATGGTGACAGTGCTCATGGTAACAGTGCCCAAGGTGACAGTGACCATGGTGAGAGTGCTCACACTGATGGTGCCCATGGTGACAGTGCTCATGGTGTCTGTCTACATTGTGCCAGTACCCATGGCAACAGTGCTCATGGTGACAGGGACCACAGTGAGAGAGCTCACGGTGAGAGTGCTCACGGTAATAGTGCTCATGGTGACAGTGCAAATGGTGACAATACCATGGTGACAGTACTCATGTTGAAAATACCCATGGTGGCAGTTCTCATAGCGACAGATCTCATGGTGACATTGCTCATAATAGCAGTGCCCAGGTGCCAGTGCTCGTGGTGACGGTGCTAATGGTGACAGTGCTCTTGGTGGCAGTTCCCATCGGGACAATACTGATGGTGACACTGTGCATTGTTACAGTGCCCATGGTAACCGTGTTCACGGTGATAGTGCACATCGTGACAGTGCCCATGGTGGTAGTTCACCTGGTGACAGTGCTAAATAGTTACAGTGCACATGCTGACAGTGCTCACGGTGATAGTGCCCATGGTGACAGTGCACACGGTCATAATGGGCATTGTTACAGAGTTCATGGTGACAGCACACGGTGGCAGTGGCCATGGAGACAGTGCCCACAATGACAGTGCCCATGGTGACAGTGCCAACAGTGACAGTGCCCATGGTGACACTTCTCATGGTGACAGTGCCCATGGGGACAGTTAGCATGGTGAGATTTCTAACGGTGATAGTGCCCGTTGTGCCAGTGCTCACAGTAACAATGCCCATGGGGCCAGTGCCCATAGAGTCATTCCGCACGGTCACATTTCTCACGGTGAAAGTGCCTATGGTGATCTTAACCATGGTGACACTGCACATGGTGGCAGAGCAAAATGGCGACAGTGCCCATGGTGACATTGCTTATGGTGACTTTGCTTACAGTGATAGTCCTTACAGTGACAGTACGCATGGTGACACTGCACACAGTGACAGTGTTCATGGTGAAAGTGTTCACGGTGATAGTTCCCATGGTGAGATTGTCCTGGTAACAGTGCCCATAGTCACAATTCTCATGGTGTAGTGCTCACAGTGACAGTGCCCATGGTGTCATGCCCATGGTGACAGTGCTCATGGTGACAGTGCTCATGTTGGCAGAGCCATAAATAAGAGTGCTCATTGTGGCAGTGCTCATGGTGTCCGTGCTCATGGTGACAGTGCCCATGATTACAGTGTTTATGGTGATAGATGTCACGGTGTCAGTGCCCACGCGGAGAGTGCCAAGGCTGACAAAGCCCAGGGTGATACTTCCCATTGGGACAGTGCCCACGGTGACAGTGCCCATGGTGACAGCACCCAGTGTGACAAGGCGCATGGTGACAGTGCTCACGGTGACAGTGCCCATGGTGACAGTGCCGATGGTGAGAGTGCCAATAGTGACAGTGCTCATGGTGAAACTGCCCACAGAGACATCGCCCATGGTGATAGTGTTCATGGTGACAACCCCACGGTGACAGTGCCAATGTTGATAGTCCCAGTGGTGACAGGTCTTACACTGAATGTGACCATGGTGTCTGTGCTCATGGTGACAGTGCTCAAGGTTATAGTCTCCATGTTGACAGTGCCGATGGTGACAATTCTCACGGTGACAGGGCCTATGGTGAAAATTCTCATAGTGACAGTGTTCACGGTGACAGTGCCCATGGTGCTATTACCCATGGTGACAGTTCTCATAGTGAAACTGCCCATGGTGACACTGCCCATGGTGGCAGTGCAAAATGGTGACAGTGCCCATGGTGATATTGCTCATGGTGACATTGCTTATGGTGATAGTGTGTATGGTGAAACTGCACACAGTGACATTGCTCATGGTGACAGTGTTCACGGCGTTAGTTCCTATGGTGAATGTGACCATGGGGACAGTGCCCATAGTCACAATTCTCATGGTGTAGTGCTCACGGTGACAGTGCCCATGGTGACAATACACAGGGTGACAGTATTCATGGTGACATTGCTCATGGTGAGAGTGCCCATGTTCACAACTGTCACGGTGATAGTTCCCATGGTGACAATACCCAGGGTAACAGAGCTGATGGTAAAAGTGTTCACGGTGACAGTGCCCATGGTGACAGTACCTAAGGTGACAATTCCCATGGTGAGACTGCTCATAGACAGTGCCCATGGTGACAATACCCAGCGTGTCCTGTCCATGGTGACAGTGATCATGGTGACACATCTCATGAGGACAGTGCCATAAGTGACAGTGCTCATTGTGGCAGTGCTCATGGTGACAGTGCCCATGGTGACAGTGCCTATGGTGATAGATATCATGGTGGCTGTGCCCAGGGAGACATTGCCCACGCTGACAAGACCCATGGTGATACTTCCCATTGTGACAGTGCCATCGGTGGCAGAGCCCATGGTGACAGTGCCCAAGATCACAGAGCCCATGGTGAGAGTGCTAACGGTGACTGTGCCCATGGTGACAGCACCCAGTGTGAAAATGCCCATTGTGACAGTGCTCACGGTGACCATGCCAATGGTGATAGTGCCAATAGTGAGAGTGCTCACGGTGACACTGCCCATGGACACACTGCCCATTGTGATAGTGCCCATCATGACAACCCCTCGGAGGCAGTGCCAATGGTGAGAGTCCCCGTGGTGACAGTTCTCATGGTGAAAGTGATCCTTTTGAAATTGCTCATGGTGACAGTGCTCATGGTGACAGTGCTCAAGGTGATAGTCTCCATGTTGACAGTGTGCATGGTGACTGTTCTCACGGTGACAGTGCCTATGGTGATTATGCTCTTAGTGACAGTGCTCATGGTGACAGTGCCCATGGTGACAGTGACCACGGTGACTGTTCTCACCGTGGTAGTGCCCATGGTGACAGTGTTCATGATGACAGTCCGCATTAAGGCTGTGCCCGTGGTGACATTGCTAATGGTGATAATTCTCACGGTGATAGTACGCACGTTGAAAATGACAAAGGTGACAACACCCAGGTGATAATAATCATGGTGAAAGTGCCCATGGTGGCAGTTCTCATACTGACAGTTCTTGTGACAGTGCTCATGGTGGCAGTGCTCGTGGTGACAGTGCTCTTGGTGACAGTGCTCATGGTGGCAGTGCCCATGGTGAGACTACCGATGGTGACCCTGCCCATGGTGACAGTGCACATGGTCATGGTGCCTCTGGTGGCAGTGCAATATAGTGAGAATGCCCATGATGATATTGCTCATGGTGATAGTGCCCATGGTGAGAGTGCCCATGGTTCCAGTGCTCATGGTGACAGTGCCCATTGTGACAGTGCCCTTGGTGACAGTGCACACCATGAGAGTGCCCATGGTGTCTGTGCCCATGGTGACAGTTCTTATCATGAGAGTGTTCACGGTAGCAGTGTTCATGGTAATAGTGCTCACGGAGGCATTGCCCACAATGAGAGTGCCCACGGTGAGAATACTGACTGTGACAGTGCCCATGATGACTTTTCTCTCTGTGACAGTGCCCTTGGGGACATAGCACGGTGAGATTTCTCACAGTGATAGTGCACATTGTTTCAGTGCTCATAGTGACAAGACCCTAGGCGCCAGTGCCCATCATGGCATTGCTCACGGTGATATTTCTCACGGTGACAGTGCCCATGGTGATATTACCCATGGTGACAGTACTCAGTGATCAAGTGCTCATGGTGACATGGCATAAGGTGATAATGCTCACGGTGGCAGTGCAAAATGGTGACAGTGCCCATGGGGACATTGCTTAATGTGATAGTCCTTGTGGTGACATTGTGCATGGTGACATTGCCCACCATGACAGTGCTCTTGTTGACAGTGCTCATGGTGATAGTGCCAATGTTGGAAGTGCCCATCGTGAAAGTGTCCATGGTGACAGTTCTTATGATGAGAGTGGTCAGAGTGGCAGTGCTCATGGTGAAAGTGCCCATGGTGACACAGCCCACGGTGACAGTGTCCATAGTTATAGTGTCCATGGTGACAGTACTAACAGTGAAATTGTCCATGGGGACACTGCCCATGGTGAAAGTGCCCATGGTCACAACACTCATGGTGATAGTGCTCACGGTGAGAGTGGCCATGGTGACAGTGACCACGGTGACAGTTCTAATGGTGATACTGCCCATGATGACAGTGCTCATGGTGACAGTCCACATTGTACCAGTGCCCAAGGTGACAGTGCTCATGGTGACAGTGCCCAAAGTCACAATACCCATGGTGACAGTGCCCAGGCTGACAGTTCTCAAGGTGATAGTGCCCATGGTGACAGTGCACATGGTGATACAGAGAATGGGGACAGTGCTTATGGTGACAGTGGTCATGGTTGCAGTACCCATGGTGATAGTGCTGAAACTGACAGTGCCCTTGGGGATAGTGCCCATGGTGAGTGTGCTCGTGTTAATTGTGTCCATGGTGGCAGTTCCCATTGTGAAAGTGCTCATGATGACAGTGCCCATGTGGGTAGTTCCCATGGTGACAGTGCTCATGGTGATAGTGACCATGTTAAGAGTGCACATGGTGGCTGTGCCCTTGGTGACAGTGCCCATGATGACAGTATTCATGGTGACAGTGCTCACGGTGATAAGGCCAATGTGGCAGTGCACATGGTGGTAGTGCACATGGTGGCAGTGAAAAATGGGGACAGTTCCCATGCTGACAGTTCTCATTGTGACAATGCACACGGTCACAACCGATGCTGACACTGCTCATGGTAGCTATACCCTTGGTGACAGTGCTCAGAGTGATAGTGCCCATGGTGGCAGTGTCCATGGTGACACTGCCCATGGTGACAATGCCCATGATGACAGTGCCCATGGAGTCAGTGCCCACGGAGCCATTGCCTATGGTAACAGTGCTCACAGTGACAGTACCCATGGTAACAGTGACCATGGTGAGAGTGCTCATGGTGATAGTGTCTATGGTGACAGATCACACTGTGACAGTCCGCATTGTGCCAGTACCAATAGTGACAGTGCCCATGGTGACATTGACCACGGTGAGAGTGATCACGGTGCTAGTGCTCACAGTAATAGTGCTCATGGTGACAGTGCCGACAGTGAAGGTGCTCACGGTGACAGTGCCTCTGGTGATAGTGCCCATGGTGAGAGTCCGCCCATTGATAGTGCCCATGGTGGCAGTTCCCATTGTGAAAATGCTCATGATGACATTGCCCATGTTGGTAGTCCCCATGGTGACAGTGCTCACGGTGATAGTGACCTTGGTAACTGTGCACATGGTGGCCGTGCCCTTGGTGACAGTGCCAATGATGACAGTACTCATGGTGACAGTTCTCACGGTGATAGTGCCCATGGTGATATTGCACATGGTGGCAGTGAAAAATGGTGACAGTGCCCATGTTGACAGTTCTCATGGTGACAGTGCACACGGTGACAACCCATGCAGACAGTACTCACGGTGACAGTTCTCATGGTTGCAGTACCCATGGTGACAGTGCTCACAGTGATACTGCCCATGGTGGCAGTGCCCATGGTGACAGTGCCCATGGTGACACTGCCCATGATGACAGTGCCCATGGTGAAAGTTCCCACGGCGCCATTGCCTATGGTGACAGTGCTCATGGTAACAGTGCCCATGGTGACAGTGACCATGGTGAGAGTGCTCACACTGATAGTGCCCATGGTGACAGGGCTCATGGTGCCAGTCCGCATTGTGCCAGTACCCATGGCGACAGTGCTCATGGTGACACTGACCACAGTGAGAGTGCTCACTGTGATAGAGCTCACGGTAATAGTGCTCATGGTGACAGTGCAAAGGGTGACAATACCCATGGTGACAGTACTCATGTTGAAAATACCCATGGTGGCAGTTCTCATGGTGACAGTGCTCATAATAGCAGTGCCCAAGGTGGCAGTCCTCGTGGTGACAGTGCTAATGGTGACAGTGCTCTTGGTGGCAGTTCCCATGGGGACAGTACCGATGGTGACCCTGTGCATTGTTACAGTGCCCATGGTAACCGTGCTCACGGTGGTAGTGCACATCGTGACAGTGCCCATGGTGGCAGTTCACCTGGTGACAGTGCTAAATCGTGACAGTGCACATGCTGACAGTGCTCACGGTGATAGTGCCCATGGTGACAGTGCCCACGGTGATAATGGGTATTATTACAGTGTTCATCTTGACAGAGCCCAAGGTGGCAGTGGCCATGGTGACAGTGCCCACAATGACAGTGCCCATGGTAACAGTGCCGACAGTGACAGTGCCCATGGTGACACTTCTCACAGTGAATGTGCCCATGGGGACAGTTACCATGATGAGATTTCTCACGGTGATAGTGCCCGTTGTGACAGTGCTCACACTGACAATGCCCATGGTGCCACTGCCCATAGAGACATTCCGCACGGTCACTTTTCTCACGGTGAAAGTACCTATGGTGACACTGCACCTGGTGGCAGTGCAAAATGGTGACAGTGCCCATGGTGACATTGCTCATAGTGACTTTGCTTACAGTGATAGTCCTTACGGTGACAGTGTGCATGGTGACACTGCACACAGTTGCAGTGTTCATGGTGACAGTGTTCACGGTGATACTTTCCATGGTGATAGTGCCCATGGTGACACTGCACATGGTGGCAGTGAAAAATGGTGACAGTGCCCCTGTTGTCAGTTCTCATGGTGACCGTGCACATGGTGACAACCCGTGCAGACTGTACTCATGGTGACAGTACTCACGGTGACAGTTCTCATGTTTGCAGTATCCATGGTGACAGTGCTCACAGTGATAGTGCCCATGGTGAGAGTGCCCATGATGACAGGGCCCATGGTGCCATTGCCTATGGTGACAGTGCTCATGGTAACAGTGCCCAAGGTGACAGTGACCATGGTGAGAGTGCTCACACTGATGGTGCCCATGGTGACAGTGCTCATGGTGTCTGTCTACATTGTGCCAGTACCCATGGCAACAGTGCTCATGGTGACAGGGACCACAGTGAGAGAGCTCACGGTGAGAGTGCTCACGGTAATAGTGCTCATGGTGACAGTGCAAATGGTGACAATACCATGGTGACAGTACTCATGTTGAAAATACCCATGGTGGCAGTTCTCATAGCGACAGATCTCATGGTGACATTGCTCATAATAGCAGTGCCCAGGTGCCAGTGCTCGTGGTGACGGTGCTAATGGTGACAGTGCTCTTGGTGGCAGTTCCCATCGGGACAATACTGATGGTGACACTGTGCATTGTTACAGTGCCCATGGTAACCGTGTTCACGGTGATAGTGCACATCGTGACAGTGCCCATGGTGGTAGTTCACCTGGTGACAGTGCTAAATAGTGACAGTGCACATGCTGACAGTGCTCACGGTGATAGTGCCCATGGTGACAGTGCACACGGTCATAATGGGCATTGTTACAGAGTTCATGGTGACAGCACACGGTGGCAGTGGCCATGGAGACAGTGCCCACAATGACAGTGCCCATGGTGACAGTGCCGACAGTGACAGTGCCCATGGTGACACTTCTCATGGTGACAGTGCCCATGGGGACAGTTAGCATGGTGAGATTTCTAACGGTGATAGTGCCCGTTGTGCCAGTGCTCACAGTAACAATGCCCATGGGGCCAGTGCCCATAGAGTCATTCCGCACGGTCACATTTCTCACGGTGAAAGTGCCTATGGTGATATTAACCATGGTGACACTGCACATGGTGGCAGAGCAAAATGGTGACAGTGCCCATGGTGACATTGCTCATGGTGACTTTGCTTACGGTGATAGTCCTTACAGTGACAGTACGCATGGTGACACTGCACACAGTGACAGTGTTCATGGTGAAAGTGTTCACGGTGATAGTTCCCATGGTGAGATTGTCCTGGTAACAGTGCCCATAGTCACAATTCTCATGGTGTAGTGCTCACAGTGACAGTGCCCATGGTGTCATGCCCATGGTGACAGTGCTCATGGTGACAGTGCTCATGTTGGCAGAGCCATAAATAAGAGTGCTCATTGTGGCAGTGCTCATGGTGTCCGTGCTCATGGTGACAGTGCCCATGATTACAGTGTTTATGGTGATAGATGTCACGGTGTCAGTGCCCACGCGGAGAGTGCCAAGGCTGACAAAGCCCAGGGTGATACTTCCCATTGTGACAGTGCCCACGGTGACAGTGCCCATGGTGACAGCACCCAGTGTGACAAGGCGCATGGTGACAGTGCTCACGGTGACAGTGCCCATGGTGACAGTGCCGATGGTGAGAGTGCCAATAGTGACAGTGCTCATGGTGAAACTGCCCACAGAGACATCGCCCATGGTGATAGTGTTCATGGTGACAACCCCACGGTGACAGTGCCAATGTTGATAGTCCCAGTGGTGACAGGTCTTACATTGAATGTGACCATGGTGTCTGTGCTCATGGTGACAGTGCTCAAGGTTATAGTCTCCATGTTGACAGTGCCGATGGTGACAATTCTCACGGTGACAGGGCCTATGGTGATAATTCTCATAGTGACAGTGTTCACGGTGACAGTGCCCATGGTGCTATTACCCATGGTGACAGTTCTCATAGTGAAACTGCCCATGTTGACACTGCCCATGGTGGCAGTGCAAAATGGTGACAGTGCCCATGGTGATATTGCTCATGGTGACATTGCTTATGGTGATAGTGTGTATGGTGAAACTGCACACAGTGACTTTGCTCATGGTGACAGTGTTCATGGCGTTAGTTCCTATGGTGAATGTGACCATGGGGACAGTGCCCATAGTCACAATTCTCATGAGGTAGTGCTCACGGTGACAGTGCCCATGGCGACAATACACAGGGTGACAGTATTCATGGTGACATTGCTCATGGTGAGAGTGCCCATGTTCACAACTGTCACGGTGATAGTTCCCATGGTGACAATACCCAGGGTAACAGAGCTGATGGTAAAAGTGTTCACGGTGACAGTGCCCATGGTGACAGTACCTAAGGTGACAATTCCCATGGTGAGACTGCTCATAGACAGTGCCCATGGTGACAATACCCAGCGTGTCCTGTCCATGGTGACAGTGATCATGGTGACACATCTCATGAGGACAGTGCCATAAGTGACAGTGCTCATTGTGGCAGTGCTCATGGTGACAGTGCCCATGGTGACAGTGCCTATGGTGATAGATATCATGGTGGCTGTGCCCAGGGAGACATTGCCCACGCTGACAAGACCCATGGTGATACTTCCCATTGTGACAGTGCCATCGGTGGCAGAGCCCATGGTGACAGTGCCCAAGATCACAGAGCCCATGGTGAGAGTGCTAACGGTGACTGTGCCCATGGTGACAGCACCCAGTGTGACAATGCCCATTGTGACAGTGCTCACGGTGACCATGCCAATGGTGATAGTGCCAATAGTGAGAGTGCTCACGGTGACACTGCCCATGGACACACTGCCCATTGTGATAGTGCCCATCATGACAACCCCTCGGAGGCAGTGCCAATGGTGAGAGTCCCCGTGGTGACAGTTCTCATGGTGAAAGTGATCCTTTTGAAATTGCTCATGGTGACAGTGCTCATGGTGACAGTGCTCAAGGTGATAGTCTCCATGTTGACAGTGTGCATGGTGACTGTTCTCACGGTGACAGTGCCTATGGTGATTATGCTCTTAGTGACAGTGCTCATGGTGACAGTGCCCATGGTGACAGTGACCACGGTGACTGTTCTCACCGTGGTAGTGCCCATGGTGACAGTGTTCATGATGACAGTCCGCATTAAGGCTGTGCCCGTGGTGACATTGCTAATGGTGATAATTCTCACGGTGATAGTACGCACGTTGAAAATGACAAAGGTGACAACACCCAGGTGATAATAATCATGGTGAAAGTGCCCATGGTGGCAGTTCTCATACTGACAGTTCTTGTGACAGTGCTCATGGTGGCAGTGCTCGTGGTGACAGTGCTCTTGGTGACAGTGCTCATGGTGGCAGTGCCCATGGTGAGACTACCGATGGTGACCCTGCCCATGGTGACAGTGCACATGGTCATGGTGCCTCTGGTGGCAGTGCAATATAGTGAGAATGCCCATGATGATATTGCTCATGGTGATAGTGCCCATGGTGAGAGTGCCCATGGTTCCAGTGCTCATGGTGACAGTGCCCATTGTGACAGTGCCCTTGGTGACAGTGCACACCATGAGAGTGCCCATGGTGTCTGTGCCCATGGTGACAGTTCTTATCATGAGAGTGTTCACGGTAGCAGTGTTCATGGTAATAGTGCTCACGGAGGCATTGCCCACAATGAGAGTGCCCACGGTGAGAATACTGACTGTGACAGTGCCCATGATGACTTTTCTCTCTGTGACAGTGCCCTTGGGGACAGTTAGCACAGTGAGATTTCTCACAGTGATAGTGCACATTGTTTCAGTGCTCATAGTGACAAGACCCTAGGCGCCAGTGCCCATCATGGCATTGCTCACGGTGATATTTCTCACGGTGACAGTGCCCATGGTGATATTACCCATGGTGACAGTACTCAGTGATCAAGTGCTCATGGTGACATGGCATAAGGTGATAATGCTCACGGTGGCAGTGCAAAATGGTGACAGTGCCCATGGGGACATTGCTTAATGTGATAGTCCTTGTGGTGACATTGTGCATGGTGACATTGCCCACCATGACAGTGCTCTTGTTGACAGTGCTCATGGTGATAGTGCCAATGTTGGAAGTGCCCATCGTGAAAGTGTCCATGGTGACAGTTCTTATGATGAGAGTGGTCAGAGTGGCAGTGCTCATGGTGAAAGTGCCCATGGTGACAGAGCCCACGGTGACAGTGTCCATAGTTATAGTGTCCATGGTGACAGTACTAACAGTGAAATTGTCCATGGGGACACTGCCCATGGTGAAAGTGCCCATGGTCACAACACTCACGGTGATAGTGCTCACGGTGAGAGTGGCCATGGTGACAGTGACCACGGTGACAGTTCTAATGGTGATACTGCCCATGATGACAGTGCTCATGGTGACAGTCCACATTGTACCAGTGCCCAAGGTGACAGTGCTCATGGTGACAGTGCCCAAAGTCACAATACCCATGGTGACAGTGCCCAGGCTGACAGTTCTCAAGGTGATAGTGCCCATGGTGACAGTGCCCATGGTGATACAGAGAATGGGGACAGTGCTTATGGTGACAGTGGTCATGGTTGCAGTACCCATGGTGATAGTGCTGAAACTGACAGTGCCCTTGGGGATAGTGCCCATGGTGAGTGTGCTCGTGTTAATTGTGTCCATGGTGGCAGTTCCCATTGTGAAAGTGCTCATGATGACAGTGCCCATGTGGGTAGTTCCCATGGTGACAGTGCTCATGGTGATAGTGACCATGTTAAGAGTGCACATGGTGGCTGTGCCCTTGGTGACAGTGCCCATGATGACAGTATTCATGGTGACAGTGCTCACGGTGATAATGCCCATGGTGGCAGTGCACATGGTGGTAGTGCACATGGTGGTAGTGAAAAATGGGGACAGTTCCCATGCTGACAGTTCTCATTGTGACAATGCACACAGTCACAACCGATGCTGACACTGCTCATGGTAGCTGTACCCTTGGTGACAGTGCTCAGAGTGATAGTGCCCATGGTGGCAGTGTCCATGGTGACACTGCCCATGGTGACAATGCCCATGATGACAGTGCCCATGGAGTCAGTGCCCACGGAGCCATTGCCTATGGTAACAGTGCTCACAGTGACAGTACCCATGGTAACAGTGACCATGGTGAGAGTGCTCATGGTGATAGTGTCTATGGTGACAGATCACACTGTGACAGTCCGCATTGTGCCAGTACCAATAGTGACAGTACCCATGGTGACATTGACCACGGTGAGAGTGATCACGGTGCTAGTGCTCACAGTAATAGTGCTCATGGTGACAGTGCCGACAGTGAAGGTGCTCACGGTGACAGTGCCTCTGGTGATAGTGCCCATGGTGAGAGTCCGCCCATTGATAGTGCCCATGGTGGCAGTTCCCATTGTGAAAATGCTCATGATGACATTGCCCATGTTGGTAGTCCCCATGGTGACAGTGCTCACGGTGATAGTGACCTTGGTAACTGTGCACATGGTGGCCGTGCCCTTGGTGACAGTGCCAATGATGACAGTACTCATGGTGACAGTTCTCACGGTGATAGTGCCCATGGTGATATTGCACATGGTGGCAGTGAAAAATGGTGACAGTGCCCATGTTGACAGTTCTCATGGTGACAGTGCACACGGTGACAACCCATGCAGACAGTACTCACGGTGACAGTTCTCATGGTTGCAGTACCCATGGTGACAGTGCTCACAGTGATACTGCCCATGGTGGCAGTGCCCATGGTGACAGTGCCCATGGTGACACTGCCCATGATGACAGTGCCCATGGTGAAAGTTCCCACGGCGCCATTGCCTATGGTGACAGTGCTCATGGTAACAGTGCCCATGGTGACAGTGACCATGGTGAGAGTGCTCACACTGATAGTGCCCATGGTGACAGGGCTCATGGTGCCAGTCCGCATTGTGCCAGTACCCATGGCGACAGTGCTCATGGTGACACTGACCACAGTGAGAGTGCTCACTGTGATAGAGCTCACGGTAATAGTGCTCGTGGTGACAGTGCAAATGGTGACAATACCCATGGTGACAGTACTCATGTTGAAAATACCCATGGTGGCAGTTCTCATGGTGACAGTGCTCATAATAGCAGTGCCCAAGGTGGCAGTCCTCGTGGTGACAGTGCTAATGGTGACAGTGCTCTTGGTGGCAGTTCCCATGGGGACATTACCGATGGTGACCCTGTGCATTGTTACAGTGCCCATGGTAACCGTGCTCACGGTGGTAGTGCACATCGTGACAGTGCCCATGGTGGCAGTTCACCTGGTGACAGTGCTAAATCGTGACAGTGCACATGCTGACAGTGCTCACGGTGATAGTGCCCATGGTGACAGTGCCCACGGTGATAATGGGTATTATTACAGTGTTCATCTTGACAGAGCCCAAGTTGGCAGTGGCCATGGTGACAGTGCCCACAATGACAGTGCCCATGGTAACAGTGCCGACAGTGACAGTGCCCATGGTGACACTTCTCACAGTGAATGTGCCCATGGGGACAGTTACCATGATGAGATTTCTCACGGTGATAGTGCCCGTTGTGACAGTGCTCACACTGACAATGCCCATGGTGCCACTGCCCATAGAGACATTCCGCACGGTCACTTTTCTCACGGTGAAAGTACCTATGGTGACACTGCACCTGGTGGCAGTGCAAAATGGTGACAGTGCCCATGGTGACATTGCTCATAGTGACTTTGCTTACAGTGATAGTCCTTACGGTGACAGTGTGCATGGTGACACTGCACACAGTTGCAGTGTTCATGGTGACAGTGTTCACGGTGATACTTTCCATGGTGATAGTGCCCATGGTGACACTGCACATGGTGGCAGTGAAAAATGGTGACAGTGCCCCTGTTGTCAGTTCTCATGGTGACCGTGCACATGGTGACAACCCGTGCAGACTGTACTCATGGTGACAGTACTCACGGTGACAGTTCTCATGTTTGCAGTATCCATGGTGACAGTGCTCACAGTGATAGTGCCCATGGTGAGAGTGCCCATGATGACAGGGCCCATGGTGCCATTGCCTATGGTGACAGTGCTCATGGTAACAGTGCCCAAGGTGACAGTGACCATGGTGAGAGTGCTCACACTGATGGTGCCCATGGTGACAGTGCTCATGGTGTCTGTCTACATTGTGCCAGTACCCATGGCAACAGTGCTCATGGTGACAGGGACCACAGTGAGAGAGCTCACGGTGAGAGTGCTCACGGTAATAGTGCTCATGGTGACAGTGCAAATGGTGACAATACCATGGTGACAGTACTCATGTTGAAAATACCCATGGTGGCAGTTCTCATAGCGACAGATCTCATGGTGACATTGCTCATAATAGCAGTGCCCAGGTGCCAGTGCTCGTGGTGATGGTGCTAATGGTGACAGTGCTCTTGGTGGCAGTTCCCATCGGGACAATACTGATGGTGACACTGTGCATTGTTACAGTGCCCATGGTAACCGTGTTCACGGTGATAGTGCACATCGTGACAGTGCCCATGGTGGTAGTTCACCTGGTGACAGTGCTAAATAGTGACAGTGCACATGCTGACAGTGCTCACGGTGATAGTGCCCATGGTGACAGTGCACACGGTCATAATGGGCATTGTTACAGAGTTCATGGTGACAGCACACGGTGGCAGTGGCCATGGAGACAGTGCCCACAATGACAGTGCCCATGGTGACAGTGCCGACAGTGACAGTGCCCATGGTGACACTTCTCATGGTGACAGTGCCCATGGGGACAGTTAGCATGGTGAGATTTCTAATGGTGATAGTGCCCGTTGTGCCAGTGCTCACAGTAACAATGCCCATGGGGCCAGTGCCCATAGAGTCATTCCGCACGGTCACATTTCTCACGGTGAAAGTGCCTATGGTGATATTAACCATGGTGACACTGCACATGGTGGCAGAGCAAAATGGTGACAGTGCCCATGGTGACATTGCTCATGGTGACTTTGCTTACGGTGATAGTCCTTACAGTGACAGTACGCATGGTGACACTGCACACAGTGACAGTGTTCATGGTGAAAGTGTTCACGGTGATAGTTCCCATGGTGAGATTGTCCTGGTAACAGTGCCCATAGTCACAATTCTCATGGTGTAGTGCTCACAGTGACAGTGCCCATGGTGTCATGCCCATGGTGACAGTGCTCATGGTGACAGTGCTCATGTTGGCAGAGCCATAAATAAGAGTGCTCATTGTGGCAGTGCTCATGGTGTCCGTGCTCATGGTGACAGTGCCCATGATTACAGTGTTTATGGTGATAGATGTCACGGTGTCAGTGCCCACGCGGAGAGTGCCAAGGCTGACAAAGCCCAGGGTGATACTTCCCATTGTGACAGTGCCCACGGTGACAGTGCCCATGGTGACAGCACCCAGTGTGACAAGGCGCATGGTGACAGTGCTCACGGTGACAGTGCCCATGGTGACAGTGCCGATGGTGAGAGTGCCAATAGTGACAGTGCTCATGGTGAAACTGCCCACAGAGACATCGCCCATGGTGATAGTGTTCATGGTGACAACCCCACGGTGACAGTGCCAATGTTGATAGTCCCAGTGGTGACAGGTCTTACACTGAATGTGACCATGGTGTCTGTGCTCATGGTGACAGTGCTCAAGGTTATAGTCTCCATGTTGACAGTGCCGATGGTGACAATTCTCACGGTGACAGGGCCTATGGTGAAAATTCTCATAGTGACAGTGTTCACGGTGACAGTGCCCATGGTGCTATTACCCATGGTGACAGTTCTCATAGTGAAACTGCCCATGTTGACACTGCCCATGGTGGCAGTGCAAAATGGTGACAGTGCCCATGGTGATATTGCTCATGGTGACATTGCTTATGGTGATAGTGTGTATGGTGAAACTGCACACAGTGACATTGCTCATGGTGACAGTGTTCATGGCGTTAGTTCCTATGGTGAATGTGACCATGGGGACAGTGCCCATAGTCACAATTCTCATGGGGTAGTGCTCACGGTGACAGTGCCCATGGTGACAATACACAGGGTGACAGTATTCCTGGTGACATTGCTCATGGTGAGAGTGCCCATGTTCACAACTGTCACGGTGATAGTTCCCATGGTGACAATACCCAGGGTAACAGAGCTGATGGTAAAAGTGTTCACGGTGACAGTGCCCATGGTGACAGTACCTAAGGTGACAATTCCCATGGTGAGACTGCTCATAGACAGTGCCCATGGTGACAATACCCAGCGTGTCCTGTCCATGGTGACAGTGATCATGGTGACACATCTCATGAGGACAGTGCCATAAGTGACAGTGCTCATGGTGACAGTGCCCATGGTGACAGTGCCTATGGTGATAGATATCATGGTGGCTGTGCCCAGGGAGACATTGCCCACGCTGACAAGACCCATGGTGATACTTCCCATTGTGACAGTGCCATCGGTGGCAGAGCCCATGGTGACAGTGCCCAAGATCACAGAGCCCATGGTGAGAGTGCTAACGGTGACTGTGCCCATGGTGACAGCACCCAGTGTGAAAATGCCCATTGTGACAGTGCTCACGGTGACCATGCCAATGGTGATAGTGCCAATAGTGAGAGTGCTCACGGTGACACTGCCCATGGACACACTGCCCATTGTGATAGTGCCCATCATGACAACCCCTCGGAGGCAGTGCCAATGGTGAGAGTCCCCGTGGTGACAGTTCTCATGGTGAAAGTGATCCTTTTGAAATTGCTCATGGTGACAGTGCTCATGGTGACAGTGCTCAAGGTGATAGTCTCCATGTTGACAGTGTGCATGGTGACTGTTCTCACGGTGACAGTGCCTATGGTGATTATGCTCTTAGTGACAGTGCTCATGGTGACAGTGCCCATGGTGACAGTGACCACGGTGACTGTTCTCACCGTGGTAGTGCCCATGGTGACAGTGTTCATGATGACAGTCCGCATTAAGGCTGTGCCCGTGGTGACATTGCTAATGGTGATAATTCTCACGGTGATAGTACGCACGTTGAAAATGACAAAGGTGACAACACCCAGGTGATAATAATCATGGTGAAAGTGCCCATGGTGGCAGTTCTCATACTGACAGTTCTTGTGACAGTGCTCATGGTGGCAGTGCTCGTGGTGACAGTGCTCTTGGTGACAGTGCTCATGGTGGCAGTGCCCATGGTGAGACTACCGATGGTGACCCTGCCCATGGTGACAGTGCACATGGTCATGGTGCCTCTGGTGGCAGTGCAATATAGTGAGAATGCCCATGATGATATTGCTCATGGTGATAGTGCCCATGGTGAGAGTGCCCATGGTTCCAGTGCTCATGGTGACAGTGCCCATTGTGACAGTGCCCTTGGTGACAGTGCACACCATGAGAGTGCCCATGGTGTCTGTGCCCATGGTGACAGTTCTTATCATGAGAGTGTTCACGGTAGCAGTGTTCATGGTAATAGTGCTCACGGAGGCATTGCCCACAATGAGAGTGCCCACGGTGAGAATACTGACTGTGACAGTGCCCATGATGACTTTTCTCTCTGTGACAGTGCCCTTGGGGACAGTTAGCACGGTGAGATTTCTCACAGTGATAGTGCACATTGTTTCAGTGCTCATAGTGACAAGACCCTAGGCGCCAGTGCCCATCATGGCATTGCTCACGGTGATATTTCTCACGGTGACAGTGCCCATGGTGATATTACCCATGGTGACAGTACTCAGTGATCAAGTGCTCATGGTGACATGGCATAAGGTGATAATGCTCACGGTGGCAGTGCAAAATGGTGACAGTGCCCATGGGGACATTGCTCATAGTGACTTTGCTTACAGTGATAGTCCTTACGGTGACACTGTGCATAGTGACACTGCACACAGTTGCAGTGTTCATGGTGACAGTGTTCACGGTGATACTTTCCATGGTGATAGTGCCCATGGTGACACTGCACATGGTGGCAGTGAAAAATGGTGACAGTGCCCCTGTTGTCAGTTCTCATGGTGACTGTGCACATGGTGACAACCCGTGCAGACTGTACTCATGGTGACAGTACTCACGGTGACAGTTCCCATGTTTGCAGTATCCATGGTGACAGTGCTCACAGTGATAGTGCCCATGGTGAGAGTGCCCATGATGACAGGGCCCATGGTGCCATTGCCTATGGTGACAGTGCTCATGGTAACAGTGCCCAAGGTGACAGTGACCATGGTGAGAGTGCTCACACTGATGGTGCCCATGGTGACAGTGCTCATGGTGTCTGTCTACATTGTGCCAGTACCCATGGCAACAGTGCTCATGGTGACAGGGACCACAGTGAGAGAGCTCACGGTGAGAGTGCTCACGGTAATAGTGCTCATGGTGACAGTGCAAATGGTGACAATACCATGGTGACAGTACTCATGTTGAAAATACCCATGGTGGCAGTTCTCATAGCGACAGATCTCATGGTGACATTGCTCATAATAGCAGTGCCCAGGTGCCAGTGCTCGTGGTGACGGTGCTAATGGTGACAGTGCTCTTGGTGGCAGTTCCCATCGGGACAATACTGATGGTGACACTGTGCATTGTTACAGTGCCCATGGTAACCGTGTTCACGGTGATAGTGCACATCGTGACAGTGCCCATGGTGGTAGTTCACCTGGTGACAGTGCTAAATAGTTACAGTGCACATGCTGACAGTGCTCACGGTGATAGTGCCCATGGTGACAGTGCACACGGTCATAATGGGCATTGTTACAGAGTTCATGGTGACAGCACACGGTGGCAGTGGCCATGGAGACAGTGCCCACAATGACAGTGCCCATGGTGACAGTGCCAACAGTGACAGTGCCCATGGTGACACTTCTCATGGTGACAGTGCCCATGGGGACAGTTAGCATGGTGAGATTTCTAACGGTGATAGTGCCCGTTGTGCCAGTGCTCACAGTAACAATGCCCATGGGGCCAGTGCCCATAGAGTCATTCCGCACGGTCACATTTCTCACGGTGAAAGTGCCTATGGTGATCTTAACCATGGTGACACTGCACATGGTGGCAGAGCAAAATGGCGACAGTGCCCATGGTGACATTGCTCATGGTGACTTTGCTTACGGTGATAGTCCTTACAGTGACAGTACGCATGGTGACACTGCACACAGTGACAGTGTTCATGGTGAAAGTGTTCACGGTGATAGTTCCCATGGTGAGATTGTCCTGGTAACAGTGCCCATAGTCACAATTCTCATGGTGTAGTGCTCACAGTGACAGTGCCCATGGTGTCATGCCCATGGTGACAGTGCTCATGGTGACAGTGCTCATGTTGGCAGAGCCATAAATAAGAGTGCTCATTGTGGCAGTGCTCATGGTGTCCGTGCTCATGGTGACAGTGCCCATGATTACAGTGTTTATGGTGATAGATGTCACGGTGTCAGTGCCCACGCGGAGAGTGCCAAGGCTGACAAAGCCCAGGGTGATACTTCCCATTGGGACAGTGCCCACGGTGACAGTGCCCATGGTGACAGCACCCAGTGTGACAAGGCGCATGGTGACAGTGCTCACGGTGACAGTGCCCATGGTGACAGTGCCGATGGTGAGAGTGCCAATAGTGACAGTGCTCATGGTGAAACTGCCCACAGAGACATCGCCCATGGTGATAGTGTTCATGGTGACAACCCCACGGTGACAGTGCCAATGTTGATAGTCCCAGTGGTGACAGGTCTTACATTGAATGTGACCATGGTGTCTGTGCTCATGGTGACAGTGCTCAAGGTTATAGTCTCCATGTTGACAGTGCCGATGGTGACAATTCTCACGGTGACAGGGCCTATGGTGAAAATTCTCATAGTGACAGTGTTCACGGTGACAGTGCCCATGGTGCTATTACCCATGGTGACAGTTCTCATAGTGAAACTGCCCATGTTGACACTGCCCATGGTGGCAGTGCAAAATGGTGACAGTGCCCATGGTGATATTGCTCATGGTGACATTGCTTATGGTGATAGTGTGTATGGTGAAACTGCACACAGTGACATTGCTCATGGTGACAGTGTTCACGGCGTTAGTTCCTATGGTGAATGTGACCATGGGGACAGTGCCCATAGTCACAATTCTCATGGTGTAGTGCTCACGGTGACAGTGCCCATGGTGACAATACACAGGGTGACAGTATTCATGGTGACATTGCTCATGGTGAGAGTGCCCATGTTCACAACTGTCACGGTGATAGTTCCCATGGTGACAATACCCAGGGTAACAGAGCTGATGGTAAAAGTGTTCACGGTGACAGTGCCCATGGTGACAGTACCTAAGGTGACAATTCCCATGGTGAGACTGCTCATAGACAGTGCCCATGGTGACAATACCCAGCGTGTCCTGTCCATGGTGACAGTGATCATGGTGACACATCTCATGAGGACAGTGCCATAAGTGACAGTGCTCATTGTGGCAGTGCTCATGGTGACAGTGCCCATGGTGACAGTGCCTATGGTGATAGATATCATGGTGGCTGTGCCCAGGGAGACATTGCCCACGCTGACAAGACCCATGGTGATACTTCCCATTGTGACAGTGCCATCGGTGGCAGAGCCCATGGTGACAGTGCCCAAGATCACAGAGCCCATGGTGAGAGTGCTAACGGTGACTGTGCCCATGGTGACAGCACCCAGTGTGAAAATGCCCATTGTGACAGTGCTCACGGTGACCATGCCAATGGTGATAGTGCCAATAGTGAGAGTGCTCACGGTGACACTGCCCATGGACACACTGCCCATTGTGATAGTGCCCATCATGACAACCCCTCGGAGGCAGTGCCAATGGTGAGAGTCCCCGTGGTGACAGTTCTCATGGTGAAAGTGATCCTTTTGAAATTGCTCATGGTGACAGTGCTCATGGTGACAGTGCTCAAGGTGATAGTCTCCATGTTGACAGTGTGCATGGTGACTGTTCTCACGGTGACAGTGCCTATGGTGATTATGCTCTTAGTGACAGTGCTCATGGTGACAGTGCCCATGGTGACAGTGACCACGGTGACTGTTCTCACCGTGGTAGTGCCCATGGTGACAGTGTTCATGATGACAGTCCGCATTAAGGCTGTGCCCGTGGTGACATTGCTAATGGTGATAATTCTCACGGTGATAGTACGCACGTTGAAAATGACAAAGGTGACAACACCCAGGTGATAATAATCATGGTGAAAGTGCCCATGGTGGCAGTTCTCATACTGACAGTTCTTGTGACAGTGCTCATGGTGGCAGTGCTCGTGGTGACAGTGCTCTTGGTGACAGTGCTCATGGTGGCAGTGCCCATGGTGAGACTACCGATGGTGACCCTGCCCATGGTGACAGTGCACATGGTCATGGTGCCTCTGGTGGCAGTGCAATATAGTGAGAATGCCCATGATGATATTGCTCATGGTGATAGTGCCCATGGTGAGAGTGCCCATGGTTCCAGTGCTCATGGTGACAGTGCCCATTGTGACAGTGCCCTTGGTGACAGTGCACACCATGAGAGTGCCCATGGTGTCTGTGCCCATGGTGACAGTTCTTATCATGAGAGTGTTCACGGTAGCAGTGTTCATGGTAATAGTGCTCACGGAGGCATTGCCCACAATGAGAGTGCCCACGGTGAGAATACTGACTGTGACAGTGCCCATGATGACTTTTCTCTCTGTGACAGTGCCCTTGGGGACATAGCACGGTGAGATTTCTCACAGTGATAGTGCACATTGTTTCAGTGCTCATAGTGACAAGACCCTAGGCGCCAGTGCCCATATGGCATTGCTCACGGTGATATTTCTCACGGTGACAGTGCCCATGGTGATATTACCCATGGTGACAGTACTCAGTGATCAAGTGCTCATGGTGACATGGCATAAGGTGATAATGCTCACGGTGGCAGTGCAAAATGGTGACAGTGCCCATGGGGACATTGCTTAATGTGATAGTCCTTGTGGTGACATTGTGCATGGTGACATTGCCCACCATGACAGTGCTCTTGTTGACAGTGCTCATGGTGATAGTGCCAATGTTGGAAGTGCCCATCGTGAAAGTGTCCATGGTGACAGTTCTTATGATGAGAGTGGTCAGAGTGGCAGTGCTCATGGTGAAAGTGCCCATGGTGACACAGCCCACGGTGACAGTGTCCATAGTTATAGTGTCCATGGTGACAGTACTAACAGTGAAATTGTCCATGGGGACACTGCCCATGGTGAAAGTGCCCATGGTCACAACACTCATGGTGATAGTGCTCACGGTGAGAGTGGCCATGGTGACAGTGACCACGGTGACAGTTCTAATGGTGATACTGCCCATGATGACAGTGCTCATGGTGACAGTCCACATTGTACCAGTGCCCAAGGTGACAGTGCTCATGGTGACAGTGCCCAAAGTCACAATACCCATGGTGACAGTGCCCAGGCTGACAGTTCTCAAGGTGATAGTGCCCATGGTGACAGTGCACATGGTGATACAGAGAATGGGGACAGTGCTTATGGTGACAGTGGTCATGGTTGCAGTACCCATGGTGATAGTGCTGAAACTGACAGTGCCCTTGGGGATAGTGCCCATGGTGAGTGTGCTCGTGTTAATTGTGTCCATGGTGGCAGTTCCCATTGTGAAAGTGCTCATGATGACAGTGCCCATGTGGGTAGTTCCCATGGTGACAGTGCTCATGGTGATAGTGACCATGTTAAGAGTGCACATGGTGGCTGTGCCCTTGGTGACAGTGCCCATGATGACAGTATTCATGGTGACAGTGCTCACGGTGATAAGGCCAATGTGGCAGTGCACATGGTGGTAGTGCACATGGTGGCAGTGAAAAATGGGGACAGTTCCCATGCTGAAAGTTCTCATTGTGACAATGCACACGGTCACAACCGATGCTGACACTGCTCATGGTAGCTATACCCTTGGTGACAGTGCTCAGAGTGATAGTGCCCATGGTGGCAGTGTCCATGGTGACACTGCCCATGGTGACAATGCCCATGATGACAGTGCCCATGGAGTCAGTGCCCACGGAGCCATTGCCTATGGTAACAGTGCTCACAGTGACAGTACCCATGGTAACAGTGACCATGGTGAGAGTGCTCATGGTGATAGTGTCTATGGTGACAGATCACACTGTGACAGTCCGCATTGTGCCAGTACCAATAGTGACAGTGCCCATGGTGACATTGACCACGGTGAGAGTGATCACGGTGCTAGTGCTCACAGTAATAGTGCTCATGGTGACAGTGCCGACAGTGAAGGTGCTCACGGTGACAGTGCCTCTGGTGATAGTGCCCATGGTGAGAGTCCGCCCATTGATAGTGCCCATGGTGGCAGTTCCCATTGTGAAAATGCTCATGATGACATTGCCCATGTTGGTAGTCCCCATGGTGACAGTGCTCACGGTGATAGTGACCTTGGTAACTGTGCACATGGTGGCCGTGCCCTTGGTGACAGTGCCAATGATGACAGTACTCATGGTGACAGTTCTCACGGTGATAGTGCCCATGGTGATATTGCACATGGTGGCAGTGAAAAATGGTGACAGTGCCCATGTTGACAGTTCTCATGGTGACAGTGCACACGGTGACAACCCATGCAGACAGTACTCACGGTGACAGTTCTCATGGTTGCAGTACCCATGGTGACAGTGCTCACAGTGATACTGCCCATGGTGGCAGTGCCCATGGTGACAGTGCCCATGGTGACACTGCCCATGATGACAGTGCCCATGGTGAAAGTTCCCACGGCGCCATTGCCTATGGTGACAGTGCTCATGGTAACAGTGCCCATGGTGACAGTGACCATGGTGAGAGTGCTCACACTGATAGTGCCCATGGTGACAGGGCTCATGGTGCCAGTCCGCATTGTGCCAGTACCCATGGCGACAGTGCTCATGGTGACACTGACCACAGTGAGAGTGCTCACTGTGATAGAGCTCACGGTAATAGTGCTCATGGTGACAGTGCAAAGGGTGACAATACCCATGGTGACAGTACTCATGTTGAAAATACCCATGGTGGCAGTTCTCATGGTGACAGTGCTCATAATAGCAGTGCCCAAGGTGGCAGTCCTCGTGGTGACAGTGCTAATGGTGACAGTGCTCTTGGTGGCAGTTCCCATGGGGACAGTACCGATGGTGACCCTGTGCATTGTTACAGTGCCCATGGTAACCGTGCTCACGGTGGTAGTGCACATCGTGACAGTGCCCATGGTGGCAGTTCACCTGGTGACAGTGCTAAATCGTGACAGTGCACATGCTGACAGTGCTCACGGTGATAGTGCCCATGGTGACAGTGCCCACGGTGATAATGGGCATTATTACAGTGTTCATCGTGACAGAGCCCAAGGTGGCAGTGGCCATGGTGACAGTGCCCTCAATGACAGTGCCCATGGTAACAGTGCCGACAGTGACAGTGCCCATGGTGACACTTCTCACAGTGAATGTGCCCATGGGGACAGTTACCATGATGAGATTTCTCACGGTGATAGTGCCCGTTGTGACAGTGCTCACACTGACAATGCCCATGGTGCCACTGCCCATAGAGACATTCCGCACGGTCACTTTTCTCACGGTGAAAGTACCTATGGTGACACTGCACCTGGTGGCAGTGCAAAATGGTGACAGTGCCCATGGTGACATTGCTCATAGTGACTTTGCTTACAGTGATAGTCCTTACGGTGACAGTGTGCATGGTGACACTGCACACAGTTGCAGTGTTCATGGTGACAGTGTTCACGGTGATACTTTCCATGGTGATAGTGCCCATGGTGACACTGCACATGGTGGCAGTGAAAAATGGTGACAGTGCCCCTGTTGTCAGTTCTCATGGTGACCGTGCACATGGTGACAACCCGTGCAGACTGTACTCATGGTGACAGTACTCACGGTGACAGTTCTCATGTTTGCAGTATCCATGGTGACAGTGCTCACAGTGATAGTGCCCATGGTGAGAGTGCCCATGATGACAGGGCCCATGGTGCCATTGCCTATGGTGACAGTGCTCATGGTAACAGTGCCCAAGGTGACAGTGACCATGGTGAGAGTGCTCACACTGATGGTGCCCATGGTGACAGTGCTCATGGTGTCTGTCTACATTGTGCCAGTACCCATGGCAACAGTGCTCATGGTGACAGGGACCACAGTGAGAGAGCTCACGGTGAGAGTGCTCACGGTAATAGTGCTCATGGTGACAGTGCAAATGGTGACAATACCATGGTGACAGTACTCATGTTGAAAATACCCATGGTGGCAGTTCTCATAGCGACAGATCTCATGGTGACATTGCTCATAATAGCAGTGCCCAGGTGCCAGTGCTCGTGGTGACGGTGCTAATGGTGACAGTGCTCTTGGTGGCAGTTCCCATCGGGACAATACTGATGGTGACACTGTGCATTGTTACAGTGCCCATGGTAACCGTGTTCACGGTGATAGTGCACATCGTGACAGTGCCCATGGTGGTAGTTCACCTGGTGACAGTGCTAAATAGTGACAGTGCACATGCTGACAGTGCTCACGGTGATAGTGCCCATGGTGACAGTGCACACGGTCATAATGGGCATTGTTACAGAGTTCATGGTGACAGCACACGGTGGCAGTGGCCATGGAGACAGTGCCCACAATGACAGTGCCCATGGTGACAGTGCCGACAGTGACAGTGCCCATGGTGACACTTCTCATGGTGACAGTGCCCATGGGGACAGTTAGCATGGTGAGATTTCTAACGGTGATAGTGCCCGTTGTGCCAGTGCTCACAGTAACAATGCCCATGGGGCCAGTGCCCATAGAGTCATTCCGCACGGTCACATTTCTCACGGTGAAAGTGCCTATGGTGATATTAACCATGGTGACACTGCACATGGTGGCAGAGCAAAATGGTGACAGTGCCCATGGTGACATTGCTCATGGTGACTTTGCTTACGGTGATAGTCCTTACAGTGACAGTACGCATGGTGACACTGCACACAGTGACAGTGTTCATGGTGAAAGTGTTCACGGTGATAGTTCCCATGGTGAGATTGTCCTGGTAACAGTGCCCATAGTCACAATTCTCATGGTGTAGTGCTCACAGTGACAGTGCCCATGGTGTCATGCCCATGGTGACAGTGCTCATGGTGACAGTGCTCATGTTGGCAGAGCCATAAATAAGAGTGCTCATTGTGGCAGTGCTCATGGTGTCTGTGCTCATGGTGACAGTGCCCATGATTACAGTGTTTATGGTGATAGATGTCACGGTGTCAGTGCCCACGCGGAGAGTGCCAAGGCTGACAAAGCCCAGGGTGATACTTCCCATTGTGACAGTGCCCACGGTGACAGTGCCCATGGTGACAGCACCCAGTGTGACAAGGCGCATGGTGACAGTGCTCACGGTGACAGTGCCCATGGTGACAGTGCCGATGGTGAGAGTGCCAATAGTGACAGTGCTCATGGTGAAACTGCCCACAGAGACATCGCCCATGGTGATAGTGTTCATGGTGACAACCCCACGGTGACAGTGCCAATGTTGATAGTCCCAGTGGTGACAGGTCTTACATTGAATGTGACCATGGTGTCTGTGCTCATGGTGACAGTGCTCAAGGTTATAGTCTCCATGTTGACAGTGCCGATGGTGACAATTCTCACGGTGACAGGGCCTGTGGTGAAAATTCTCATAGTGACAGTGTTCACGGTGACAGTGCCCATGGTGCTATTACCCATGGTGACAGTTCTCATAGTGAAACTGCCCATGTTGACACTGCCCATGGTGGCAGTGCAAAATGGTGACAGTGCCCATGGTGATATTGCTCATGGTGACATTGCTTATGGTGATAGTGTGTATGGTGAAACTGCACACAGTGACTTTGCTCATGGTGACAGTGTTCATGGCGTTAGTTCCTATGGTGAATGTGACCATGGGGACAGTGCCCATAGTCACAATTCTCATGGTGTAGTGCTCACAGTGACAGTGCCCATGGCGACAATACACAGGGTGACAGTATTCATGGTGACATTGCTCATGGTGAGAGTGCCCATGTTCACAACTGTCACGGTGATAGTTCCCATGGTGACAATACCCAGGGTAACAGAGCTGATGGTAAAAGTGTTCACGGTGACAGTGCCCATGGTGACAGTACCTAACGTGACAATTCCCATGGTGAGACTGCTCATAGACAGTGCCCATGGTGACAATACCCAGCGTGTCCTGTCCATGGTGACAGTGATCATGGTAACACATCTCATGAGGACAGTGCCATAAGTGACAGTGCTCATTGTGGCAGTGCTCATGGTGACAGTGCCCATGGTGACAGTGCCTATGGTGATAGATATCATGGTGGCTGTGCCCAGGGAGACATTGCCCACGCTGACAAGACCCATGGTGATACTTCCCATTGTGACAGTGCCATCGGTGGCAGAGCCCATGGTGACAGTGCCCAAGATCACAGAGCCCATGGTGCGAGTGCTAACGGTGACTGTGCCCATGGTGACAGCACCCAGTGTGACAATGCCCATTGTGACAGTGCTCACGGTGACCATGCCAATGGTGATAGTGCCAATAGTGAGAGTGCTCACGGTGACACTGCCCATGGACACACTGCCCATTGTGATAGTGCCCATCATGACAACCCCTCGGAGGCAGTGCCAATGGTGAGAGTCCCCGTGGTGACAGTTCTCATGGTGAAAGTGATCCTTTTGAAATTGCTCATGGTGACAGTGCTCATGGTGACAGTGCTCAAGGTGATAGTCTCCATGTTGACAGTGTGCATGGTGACTGTTCTCACGGTGACAGTGCCTATGGTGATTATGCTCTTAGTGACAGTGCTCATGGTGACAGTGCCCATGGTGACAGTGACCACGGTGACTGTTCTCACCGTGGTAGTGCCCATGGTGACAGTGTTCATGATGACAGTCCGCATTAAGGCTGTGCCCGTGGTGACATTGCTAATGGTGATAATTCTCACGGTGATAGTACGCACGTTGAAAATGACAAAGGTGACAACACCCAGGTGATAATAATCATGGTGAAAGTGCCCATGGTGGCAGTTCTCATACTGACAGTTCTTGTGACAGTGCTCATGGTGGCAGTGCTCGTGGTGACAGTGCTCTTGGTGACAGTGCTCATGGTGGCAGTGCCCATGGTGAGACTACCGATGGTGACCCTGCCCATGGTGACAGTGCACATGGTCATGGTGCCTCTGGTGGCAGTGCAATATAGTGAGAATGCCCATGATGATATTGCTCATGGTGATAGTGCCCATGGTGAGAGTGCCCATGGTTCCAGTGCTCATGGTGACAGTGCCCTTGGTGACAGTGCACACCATGAGAGTGCCCATGGTGTCTGTGCCCATGGTGACAGTTCTTATCATGAGAGTGTTCACGGTAGCAGTGTTCATGGTAATAGTGCTCACGGAGGCATTGCCCACAATGAGAGTGCCCACGGTGAGAATACTGACTGTGACAGTGCCCATGATGACTTTTCTCTCTGTGACAGTGCCCTTGGGGACAGTTAGCACGGTGAGATTTCTCACAGTGATAGTGCACATTGTTTCAGTGCTCATAGTGACAAGACCCTAGGCGCCAGTGCCCATCATGGCATTGCTCACGGTGATATTTCTCACGGTGACAGTGCCCATGGTGATATTACCCATGGTGACAGTACTCAGTGATCAAGTGCTCATGGTGACATGGCATAAGGTGATAATGCTCACGGTGGCAGTGCAAAATGGTGACAGTGCCCATGGGGACATTGCTTAATGTGATAGTCCTTGTGGTGACATTGTGCATGGTGACATTGCCCACCATGACAGTGCTCTTGTTGACAGTGCTCATGGTGATAGTGCCAATGTTGGAAGTGCCCATCGTGAAAGTGTCCATGGTGACAGTTCTTATGATGAGAGTGGTCAGAGTGGCAGTGCTCATGGTGAAAGTGCCCATGGTGACAGAGCCCACGGTGACAGTGTCCATAGTTATAGTGTCCATGGTGACAGTACTAACAGTGAAATTGTCCATGGGGACACTGCCCATGGTGAAAGTGCCCATGGTCACAACACTCACGGTGATAGTGCTCACGGTGAGAGTGGCCATGGTGACAGTGACCACGGTGACAGTTCTAATGGTGATACTGCCCATGATGACAGTGCTCATGGTGACAGTCCACATTGTACCAGTGCCCAAGGTGACAGTGCTCATGGTGACAGTGCCCAAAGTCACAATACCCATGGTGACAGTGCCCAGGCTGACAGTTCTCAAGGTGATAGTGCCCATGGTGACAGTGCCCATGGTGATACAGAGAATGGGGACAGTGCTTATGGTGACAGTGGTCATGGTTGCAGTACCCATGGTGATAGTGCTGAAACTGACAGTGCCCTTGGGGATAGTGCCCATGGTGAGTGTGCTCGTGTTAATTGTGTCCATGGTGGCAGTTCCCATTGTGAAAGTGCTCATGATGACAGTGCCCATGTGGGTAGTTCCCATGGTGACAGTGCTCATGGTGATAGTGACCATGTTAAGAGTGCACATGGTGGCTGTGCCCTTGGTGACAGTGCCCATGATGACAGTATTCATGGTGACAGTGCTCACGGTGATAATGCCCATGGTGGCAGTGCACATGGTGGTAGTGCACATGGTGGCAGTGAAAAATGGGGACAGTTCCCATGCTGACAGTTCTCATTGTGACAATGCACACAGTCACAACCGATGCTGACACTGCTCATGGTAGCTGTACCCTTGGTGACAGTGCTCAGAGTGATAGTGCCCATGGTGGCAGTGTCCATGGTGACACTGCCCATGGTGACAATGCCCATGATGACCGTGCCCATGGAGTCAGTGCCCACGGAGCCATTGCCTATGGTAACAGTGCTCACAGTGACAGTACCCATGGTAACAGTGACCATGGTGAGAGTGCTCATGGTGATAGTGTCTATGGTGACAGATCACACTGTGACAGTCCGCATTGTGCCAGTACCAATAGTGACAGTACCCATGGTGACATTGACCACGGTGAGAGTGATCACGGTGCTAGTGCTCACAGTAATAGTGCTCATGGTGACAGTGCCGACAGTGAAGGTGCTCACGGTGACAGTGCCTCTGGTGATAGTGCCCATGGTGAGAGTCCGCCCATTGATAGTGTCCATGGTGGCAGTTCCCATTGTGAAAATGCTCATGATGACATTGCCCATGTTGGTAGTCCCCATGGTGACAGTGCTCACGGTGATAGTGACCTTGGTAACTGTGCACATGGTGGCCGTGCCCTTGGTGACAGTGCCAATGATGACAGTACTCATGGTGACAGTTCTCACGGTGATAGTGCCCATGGTGATATTGCACATGGTGGCAGTGAAAAATGGTGACAGTGCCCATGTTGACAGTTCTCATGGTGACAGTGCACACGGTGACAACCCATGCAGACAGTACTCACGGTGACAGTTCTCATGGTTGCAGTACCCATGGTGACAGTGCTCACAGTGATACTGCCCATGGTGGCAGTGCCCATGGTGACAGTGCCCATGGTGACACTGCCCATGATGACAGTGCCCATGGTGAAAGTTCCCACGGCGCCATTGCCTATGGTGACAGTGCTCATGGTAACAGTGCCCATGGTGACAGTGACCATGGTGAGAGTGCTCACACTGATAGTGCCCATGGTGACAGGGCTCATGGTGCCAGTCCGCATTGTGCCAGTACCCATGGCGACAGTGCTCATGGTGACACTGACCACAGTGAGAGTGCTCACTGTGATAGAGCTCACGGTAATAGTGCTCATGGTGACAGTGCAAATGGTGACAATACCCATGGTGACAGTACTCATGTTGAAAATACCCATGGTGGCAGTTCTCATGGTGACAGTGCTCATAATAGCAGTGCCCAAGGTGGCAGTCCTCGTGGTGACAGTGCTAATGGTGACAGTGCTCTTGGTGGCAGTTCCCATGGGGACATTACCGATGGTGACCCTGTGCATTGTTACAGTGCCCATGGTAACCGTGCTCACGGTGGTAGTGCACATCGTGACAGTGCCCATGGTGGCAGTTCACCTGGTGACAGTGCTAAATCGTGACAGTGCACATGCTGACAGTGCTCACGGTGATAGTGCCCATGGTGACAGTGCCCACGGTGATAATGGGTATTATTACAGTGTTCATCTTGACAGAGCCCAAGTTGGCAGTGGCCATGGTGACAGTGCCCACAATGACAGTGCCCATGGTAACAGTGCCGACAGTGACAGTGCCCATGGTGACACTTCTCACAGTGAATGTGCCCATGGGGACAGTTACCATGATGAGATTTCTCACGGTGATAGTGCCCGTTGTGACAGTGCTCACACTGACAATGCCCATGGTGCCACTGCCCATAGAGACATTCCGCACGGTCACTTTTCTCACGGTGAAAGTACCTATGGTGACACTGCACCTGGTGGCAGTGCAAAATGGTGACAGTGCCCATGGTGACATTGCTCATAGTGACTTTGCTTACAGTGATAGTCCTTACGGTGACAGTGTGCACGGTGACACTGCACACAGTTGCAGTGTTCATGGTGACAGTGTTCACGGTGATACTTTCCATGGTGATAGTGCCCATGGTGACACTGCACATGGTGGCAGTGAAAAATGGTGACAGTGCCCCTGTTGTCAGTTCTCATGGTGACCGTGCACATGGTGACAACCCGTGCAGACTGTACTCATGGTGACATTACTCACGGTGACATTTCTCATGTTTGCAGTATCCATGGTGACAGTGCTCACAGTGATAGTGCCCATGGTGAGAGTGCCCATGATGACAGGGCCCATGGTGCCATTGCCTATGGTGACAGTGCTCATGGTAACAGTGCCCAAGGTGACAGTGACCATGGTGAGAGTGCTCACACTGATGGTGCCCATGGTGACAGTGCTCATGGTGTCTGTCTACATTGTGCCAGTACCCATGGCAACAGTGCTCATGGTGACAGGGACCACAGTGAGAGAGCTCACGGTGAGAGTGCTCACGGTAATAGTGCTCATGGTGACAGTGCAAATGGTGACAATACCATGGTGACAGTACTCATGTTGAAAATACCCATGGTGGCAGTTCTCATAGCGACAGATCTCATGGTGACATTGCTCATAATAGCAGTGCCCAGGTGCCAGTGCTCGTGGTGACGGTGCTAATGGTGACAGTGCTCTTGGTGGCAGTTCCCATCGGGACAATACTGATGGTGACACTGTGCATTGTTACAGTGCCCATGGTAACCGTGTTCACGGTGATAGTGCACATCGTGACAGTGCCCATGGTGGTAGTTCACCTGGTGACAGTGCTAAATAGTGACAGTGCACATGCTGACAGTGCTCACGGTGATAGTGCCCATGGTGACAGTGCACACGGTCATAATGGGCATTGTTACAGAGTTCATGGTGACAGCACACGGTGGCAGTGGCCATGGAGACAGTGCCCACAATGACAGTGCCCATGGTGACAGTGCCGACAGTGACAGTGCCCATGGTGACACTTCTCATGGTGACAGTGCCCATGGGGACAGTTAGCATGGTGAGATTTCTAATGGTGATAGTGCCCGTTGTGCCAGTGCTCACAGTAACAATGCCCATGGGGCCAGTGCCCATAGAGTCATTCCGCACGGTCACATTTCTCACGGTGAAAGTGCCTATGGTGATATTAACCATGGTGACACTGCACATGGTGGCAGAGCAAAATGGTGACAGTGCCCATGGTGACATTGCTCATGGTGACTTTGCTTACGGTGATAGTCCTTACAGTGACAGTACGCATGGTGACACTGCACACAGTGACAGTGTTCATGGTGAAAGTGTTCACGGTGATAGTTCCCATGGTGAGATTGTCCTGGTAACAGTGCCCATAGTCACAATTCTCATGGTGTAGTGCTCACAGTGACAGTGCCCATGGTGTCATGCCCATGGTGACAGTGCTCATGGTGACAGTGCTCATGTTGGCAGAGCCATAAATAAGAGTGCTCATTGTGGCAGTGCTCATGGTGTCCGTGCTCATGGTGACAGTGCCCATGATTACAGTGTTTATGGTGATAGATGTCACGGTGTCAGTGCCCACGCGGAGAGTGCCAAGGCTGACAAAGCCCAGGGTGATACTTCCCATTGTGACAGTGCCCACGGTGACAGTGCCCATGGTGACAGCACCCAGTGTGACAAGGCGCATGGTGACAGTGCTCACGGTGACAGTGCCCATGGTGACAGTGCCGATGGTGAGAGTGCCAATAGTGACAGTGCTCATGGTGAAACTGCCCACAGAGACATCGCCCATGGTGATAGTGTTCATGGTGACAACCCCACGGTGACAGTGCCAATGTTGATAGTCCCAGTGGTGACAGGTCTTACACTGAATGTGACCATGGTGTCTGTGCTCATGGTGACAGTGCTCAAGGTTATAGTCTCCATGTTGACAGTGCCGATGGTGACAATTCTCACGGTGACAGGGCCTATGGTGAAAATTCTCATAGTGACAGTGTTCACGGTGACAGTGCCCATGGTGCTATTACCCATGGTGACAGTTCTCATAGTGAAACTGCCCATGTTGACACTGCCCATGGTGGCAGTGCAAAATGGTGACAGTGCCCATGGTGATATTGCTCATGGTGACATTGCTTATGGTGATAGTGTGTATGGTGAAACTGCACACAGTGACATTGCTCATGGTGACAGTGTTCATGGCGTTAGTTCCTATGGTGAATGTGACCATGGGGACAGTGCCCATAGTCACAATTCTCATGGGGTAGTGCTCACGGTGACAGTGCCCATGGTGACAATACACAGGGTGACAGTATTCCTGGTGACATTGCTCATGGTGAGAGTGCCCATGTTCACAACTGTCACGGTGATAGTTCCCATGGTGACAATACCCAGGGTAACAGAGCTGATGGTAAAAGTGTTCACGGTGACAGTGCCCATGGTGACAGTACCTAAGGTGACAATTCCCATGGTGAGACTGCTCATAGACAGTGCCCATGGTGACAATACCCAGCGTGTCCTGTCCATGGTGACAGTGATCATGGTGACACATCTCATGAGGACAGTGCCATAAGTGACAGTGCTCATGGTGACAGTGCCCATGGTGACAGTGCCTATGGTGATAGATATCATGGTGGCTGTGCCCAGGGAGACATTGCCCACGCTGACAAGACCCATGGTGATACTTCCCATTGTGACAGTGCCATCGGTGGCAGAGCCCATGGTGACAGTGCCCAAGATCACAGAGCCCATGGTGAGAGTGCTAACGGTGACTGTGCCCATGGTGACAGCACCCAGTGTGAAAATGCCCATTGTGACAGTGCTCACGGTGACCATGCCAATGGTGATAGTGCCAATAGTGAGAGTGCTCACGGTGACACTGCCCATGGACACACTGCCCATTGTGATAGTGCCCATCATGACAACCCCTCGGAGGCAGTGCCAATGGTGAGAGTCCCCGTGGTGACAGTTCTCATGGTGAAAGTGATCCTTTTGAAATTGCTCATGGTGACAGTGCTCATGGTGACAGTGCTCAAGGTGATAGTCTCCATGTTGACAGTGTGCATGGTGACTGTTCTCACGGTGACAGTGCCTATGGTGATTATGCTCTTAGTGACAGTGCTCATGGTGACAGTGCCCATGGTGACAGTGACCACGGTGACTGTTCTCACCGTGGTAGTGCCCATGGTGACAGTGTTCATGATGACAGTCCGCATTAAGGCTGTGCCCGTGGTGACATTGCTAATGGTGATAATTCTCACGGTGATAGTACGCACGTTGAAAATGACAAAGGTGACAACACCCAGGTGATAATAATCATGGTGAAAGTGCCCATGGTGGCAGTTCTCATACTGACAGTTCTTGTGACAGTGCTCATGGTGGCAGTGCTCGTGGTGACAGTGCTCTTGGTGACAGTGCTCATGGTGGCAGTGCCCATGGTGAGACTACCGATGGTGACCCTGCCCATGGTGACAGTGCACATGGTCATGGTGCCTCTGGTGGCAGTGCAATATAGTGAGAATGCCCATGATGATATTGCTCATGGTGATAGTGCCCATGGTGAGAGTGCCCATGGTTCCAGTGCTCATGGTGACAGTGCCCATTGTGACAGTGCCCTTGGTGACAGTGCACACCATGAGAGTGCCCATGGTGTCTGTGCCCATGGTGACAGTTCTTATCATGAGAGTGTTCACGGTAGCAGTGTTCATGGTAATAGTGCTCACGGAGGCATTGCCCACAATGAGAGTGCCCACGGTGAGAATACTGACTGTGACAGTGCCCATGATGACTTTTCTCTCTGTGACAGTGCCCTTGGGGACAGTTAGCACGGTGAGATTTCTCACAGTGATAGTGCACATTGTTTCAGTGCTCATAGTGACAAGACCCTAGGCGCCAGTGCCCATCATGGCATTGCTCACGGTGATATTTCTCACGGTGACAGTGCCCATGGTGATATTACCCATGGTGACATTGCTTATGGTGATAGTGTGTATGGTGAAACTGCACACAGTGACATTGCTCATGGTGACAGTGTTCACGGCGTTAGTTCCTATGGTGAATGTGACCATGGGGACAGTGCCCATAGTCACAATTCTCATGGTGTAGTGCTCACGGTGACAGTGCCCATGGTGACAATACACAGGGTGACAGTATTCATGGTGACATTGCTCATGGTGAGAGTGCCCATGTTCACAACTGTCACGGTGATAGTTCCCATGGTGACAATACCCAGGGTAACAGAGCTGATGGTAAAAGTGTTCACGGTGACAGTGCCCATGGTGACAGTACCTAAGGTGACAATTCCCATGGTGAGACTGCTCATAGACAGTGCCCATGGTGACAATACCCAGCGTGTCCTGTCCATGGTGACAGTGATCATGGTGACACATCTCATGAGGACAGTGCCATAAGTGACAGTGCTCATTGTGGCAGTGCTCATGGTGACAGTGCCCATGGTGACAGTGCCTATGGTGATAGATATCATGGTGGCTGTGCCCAGGGAGACATTGCCCACGCTGACAAGACCCATGGTGATACTTCCCATTGTGACAGTGCCATCGGTGGCAGAGCCCATGGTGACAGTGCCCAAGATCACAGAGCCCATGGTGAGAGTGATAACGGTGACTGTGCCCATGGTGACAGCACCCAGTGTGAAAATGCCCATTGTGACAGTGCTCACGGTGACCATGCCAATGGTGATAGTGCCAATAGTGAGAGTGCTCACGGTGACACTGCCCATGGACACACTGCCCATTGTGATAGTGCCCATCATGACAACCCCTCGGAGGCAGTGCCAATGGTGAGAGTCCCCGTGGTGACAGTTCTCATGGTGAAAGTGATCCTTTTGAAATTGCTCATGGTGACAGTGCTCATGGTGACAGTGCTCAAGGTGATAGTCTCCATGTTGACAGTGTGCATGGTGACTGTTCTCACGGTGACAGTGCCTATGGTGATTATGCTCTTAGTGACAGTGCTCATGGTGACAGTGCCCATGGTGACAGTGACCACGGTGACTGTTCTCACCGTGGTAGTGCCCATGGTGACAGTGTTCATGATGACAGTCCGCATTAAGGCTGTGCCCGTGGTGACATTGCTAATGGTGATAATTCTCACGGTGATAGTACGCACGTTGAAAATGACAAAGGTGACAACACCCAGGTGATAATAATCATGGTGAAAGTGCCCATGGTGGCAGTTCTCATACTGACAGTTCTTGTGACAGTGCTCATGGTGGCAGTGCTCGTGGTGACAGTGCTCTTGGTGACAGTGCTCATGGTGGCAGTGCCCATGGTGAGACTACCGATGGTGACCCTGCCCATGGTGACAGTGCACATGGTCATGGTGCCTCTGGTGGCAGTGCAATATAGTGAGAATGCCCATGATGATATTGCTCATGGTGATAGTGCCCATGGTGAGAGTGCCCATGGTTCCAGTGCTCATGGTGACAGTGCCCATTGTGACAGTGCCCTTGGTGACAGTGCACACCATGAGAGTGCCCATGGTGTCTGTGCCCATGGTGACAGTTCTTATCATGAGAGTGTTCACGGTAGCAGTGTTCATGGTAATAGTGCTCACGGAGGCATTGCCCACAATGAGAGTGCCCACGGTGAGAATACTGACTGTGACAGTGCCCATGATGACTTTTCTCTCTGTGACAGTGCCCTTGGGGACATAGCACGGTGAGATTTCTCACAGTGATAGTGCACATTGTTTCAGTGCTCATAGTGACAAGACCCTAGGCGCCAGTGCCCATCATGGCATTGCTCACGGTGATATTTCTCACGGTGACAGTGCCCATGGTGATATTACCCATGGTGACAGTACTCAGTGATCAAGTGCTCATGGTGACATGGCATAAGGTGATAATGCTCACGGTGGCAGTGCAAAATGGTGACAGTGCCCATGGGGACATTGCTTAATGTGATAGTCCTTGTGGTGACATTGTGCATGGTGACATTGCCCACCATGACAGTGCTCTTGTTGACAGTGCTCATGGTGATAGTGCCAATGTTGGAAGTGCCCATCGTGAAAGTGTCCATGGTGACAGTTCTTATGATGAGAGTGGTCAGAGTGGCAGTGCTCATGGTGAAAGTGCCCATGGTGACACAACCCACGGTGACAGTGTCCATAGTTATAGTGTCCATGGTGACAGTACTAACAGTGAAATTGTCCATGGGGACACTGCCCATGGTGAAAGTGCCCATGGTCACAACACTCATGGTGATAGTGCTCACGGTGAGAGTGGCCATGGTGACAGTGACCACGGTGACAGTTCTAATGGTGATACTGCCCATGATGACAGTGCTCATGGTGACAGTCCACATTGTACCAGTGCCCAAGGTGACAGTGCTCATGGTGACAGTGCCCAAAGTCACAATACCCATGGTGACAGTGCCCAGGCTGACAGTTCTCAAGGTGATAGTGCCCATGGTGACAGTGCACATGGTGATACAGAGAATGGGGACAGTGCTTATGGTGACAGTGGTCATGGTTGCAGTACCCATGGTGATAGTGCTGAAACTGACAGTGCCCTTGGGGATAGTGCCCATGGTGAGTGTGCTCGTGTTAATTGTGTCCATGGTGGCAGTTCCCATTGTGAAAGTGCTCATGATGACAGTGCCCATGTGGGTAGTTCCCATGGTGACAGTGCTCATGGTGATAGTGACCATGTTAACAGTGCACATGGTGGCTGTGCCCTTGGTGACAGTGCCCATGATGACAGTATTCATGGTGACAGTGCTCACGGTGATAAGGCCAATGTGGCAGTGCACATGGTGGTAGTGCACATGGTGGCAGTGAAAAATGGGGACAGTTCCCATGCTGACAGTTCTCATTGTGACAATGCACACGGTCACAACCGATGCTGACACTGCTCATGGTAGCTATACCCTTGGTGACAGTGCTCAGAGTGATAGTGCCCATGGTGGCAGTGTCCATGGTGACACTGCCCATGGTGACAATGCCCATGATGACAGTGCCCATGGAGTCAGTGCCCACGGAGCCATTGCCTATGGTAACAGTGCTCACAGTGACAGTACCCATGGTAACAGTGACCATGGTGAGAGTGCTCATGGTGATAGTGTCTATGGTGACAGATCACACTGTGACAGTCCGCATTGTGCCAGTACCAATAGTGACAGTGCCCATGGTGACATTGACCACGGTGAGAGTGATCACGGTGCTAGTGCTCACAGTAATAGTGCTCATGGTGACAGTGCCGACAGTGAAGGTGCTCACGGTGACAGTGCCTCTGGTGATAGTGCCCATGGTGAGAGTCCGCCCATTGATAGTGCCCATGGTGGCAGTTCCCATTGTGAAAATGCTCATGATGACATTGCCCATGTTGGTAGTCCCCATGGTGACAGTGCTCACGGTGATAGTGACCTTGGTAACTGTGCACATGGTGGCCGTGCCCTTGGTGACAGTGCCAATGATGACAGTACTCATGGTGACAGTTCTCACGGTGATAGTGCCCATGGTGATATTGCACATGGTGGCAGTGAAAAATGGTGACAGTGCCCATGTTGACAGTTCTCATGGTGACAGTGCACACGGTGACAACCCATGCAGACAGTACTCACGGTGACAGTTCTCATGGTTGCAGTACCCATGGTGACAGTGCTCACAGTGATACTGCCCATGGTGGCAGTGCCCATGGTGACAGTGCCCATGGTGACACTGCCCATGATGACAGTGCCCATGGTGAAAGTTCCCACGGCGCCATTGCCTATGGTGACAGTGCTCATGGTAACAGTGCCCATGGTGACAGTGACCATGGTGAGAGTGCTCACACTGATAGTGCCCATGGTGACAGGGCTCATGGTGCCAGTCCGCATTGTGCCAGTACCCATGGCGACAGTGCTCATGGTGACACTGACCACAGTGAGAGTGCTCACTGTGATAGAGCTCACGGTAATAGTGCTCATGGTGACAGTGCAAATGGTGACAATACCCATGGTGACAGTACTCATGTTGAAAATACCCATGGTGGCAGTTCTCATGGTGACAGTGCTCATAATAGCAGTGCCCAAGGTGGCAGTCCTCGTGGTGACAGTGCTAATGGTGACAGTGCTCTTGGTGGCAGTTCCCATGGGGACATTACCGATGGTGACCCTGTGCATTGTTACAGTGCCCATGGTAACCGTGCTCACGGTGGTAGTGCACATCGTGACAGTGCCCATGGTGGCAGTTCACCTGGTGACAGTGCTAAATCGTGACAGTGCACATGCTGACAGTGCTCACGGTGATAGTGCCCATGGTGACAGTGCCCACGGTGATAATGGGTATTATTACAGTGTTCATCTTGACAGAGCCCAAGTTGGCAGTGGCCATGGTGACAGTGCCCACAATGACAGTGCCCATGGTAACAGTGCCGACAGTGACAGTGCCCATGGTGACACTTCTCACAGTGAATGTGCCCATGGGGACAGTTACCATGATGAGATTTCTCACGGTGATAGTGCCCGTTGTGACAGTGCTCACACTGACAATGCCCATGGTGCCACTGCCCATAGAGACATTCCGCACGGTCACTTTTCTCACGGTGAAAGTACCTATGGTGACACTGCACCTGGTGGCAGTGCAAAATGGTGACAGTGCCCATGGTGACATTGCTCATAGTGACTTTGCTTACAGTGATAGTCCTTACGGTGACAGTGTGCATGGTGACACTGCACACAGTTGCAGTGTTCATGGTGACAGTGTTCACGGTGATACTTTCCATGGTGATAGTGCCCATGGTGACACTGCACATGGTGGCAGTGAAAAATGGTGACAGTGCCCCTGTTGTCAGTTCTCATGGTGACCGTGCACATGGTGACAACCCGTGCAGACTGTACTCATGGTGACAGTACTCACGGTGACAGTTCTCATGTTTGCAGTATCCATGGTGACAGTGCTCACAGTGATAGTGCCCATGGTGAGAGTGCCCATGATGACAGGGCCCATGGTGCCATTGCCTATGGTGACAGTGCTCATGGTAACAGTGCCCAAGGTGACAGTGACCATGGTGAGAGTGCTCACACTGATGGTGCCCATGGTGACAGTGCTCATGGTGTCTGTCTACATTGTGCCAGTACCCATGGCAACAGTGCTCATGGTGACAGGGACCACAGTGAGAGAGCTCACGGTGAGAGTGCTCACGGTAATAGTGCTCATGGTGACAGTGCAAATGGTGACAATACCATGGTGACAGTACTCATGTTGAAAATACCCATGGTGGCAGTTCTCATAGCGACAGATCTCATGGTGACATTGCTCATAATAGCAGTGCCCAGGTGCCAGTGCTCGTGGTGACGGTGCTAATGGTGACAGTGCTCTTGGTGGCAGTTCCCATCGGGACAATACTGATGGTGACACTGTGCATTGTTACAGTGCCCATGGTAACCGTGTTCACGGTGATAGTGCACATCGTGACAGTGCCCATGGTGGTAGTTCACCTGGTGACAGTGCTAAATAGTGACAGTGCACATGCTGACAGTGCTCACGGTGATAGTGCCCATGGTGACAGTGCACACGGTCATAATGGGCATTGTTACAGAGTTCATGGTGACAGCACACGGTGGCAGTGGCCATGGAGACAGTGCCCACAATGACAGTGCCCATGGTGACAGTGCCGACAGTGACAGTGCCCATGGTGACACTTCTCATGGTGACAGTGCCCATGGGGACAGTTAGCATGGTGAGATTTCTAACGGTGATAGTGCCCGTTGTGCCAGTGCTCACAGTAACAATGCCCATGGGGCCAGTGCCCATAGAGTAATTCCGCACGGTCACATTTCTCACGGTGAAAGTGCCTATGGTGATATTAACCATGGTGACACTGCACATGGTGGCAGAGCAAAATGGTGACAGTGCCCATGGTGACATTGCTCATGGTGACTTTGCTTACGGTGATAGTCCTTACAGTGACAGTACGCATGGTGACACTGCACACAGTGACAGTGTTCATGGTGAAAGTGTTCACGGTGATAGTTCCCATGGTGAGATTGTCCTGGTAACAGTGCCCATAGTCACAATTCTCATGGTGTAGTGCTCACAGTGACAGTGCCCATGGTGTCATGCCCATGGTGACAGTGCTCATGGTGACAGTGCTCATGTTGGCAGAGCCATAAATAAGAGTGCTCATTGTGGCAGTGCTCATGGTGTCTGTGCTCATGGTGACAGTGCCCATGATTACAGTGTTTATGGTGATAGATGTCACGGTGTCAGTGCCCACGCGGAGAGTGCCAAGGCTGACAAAGCCCAGGGTGATACTTCCCATTGTGACAGTGCCCACGGTGACAGTGCCCATGGTGACAGCACCCAGTGTGACAAGGCGCATGGTGACAGTGCTCACGGTGACAGTGCCCATGGTGACAGTGCCGATGGTGAGAGTGCCAATAGTGACAGTGCTCATGGTGAAACTGCCCACAGAGACATCGCCCATGGTGATAGTGTTCATGGTGACAACCCCACGGTGACAGTGCCAATGTTGATAGTCCCAGTGGTGACAGGTCTTACATTGAATGTGACCATGGTGTCTGTGCTCATGGTGACAGTGCTCAAGGTTATAGTCTCCATGTTGACAGTGCCGATGGTGACAATTCTCACGGTGACAGGGCCTGTGGTGAAAATTCTCATAGTGACAGTGTTCACGGTGACAGTGCCCATGGTGCTATTACCCATGGTGACAGTTCTCATAGTGAAACTGCCCATGTTGACACTGCCCATGGTGGCAGTGCAAAATGGTGACAGTGCCCATGGTGATATTGCTCATGGTGACATTGCTTATGGTGATAGTGTGTATGGTGAAACTGCACACAGTGACTTTGCTCATGGTGACAGTTTTCATGGCGTTAGTTCCTATGGTGAATGTGACCATGGGGACAGTGCCCATAGTCACAATTCTCATGGTGTAGTGCTCACGGTGACAGTGCCCATGGCGACAATACACAGGGTGACAGTATTCATGGTGACATTGCTCATGGTGAGAGTGCCCATGTTCACAACTGTCACGGTGATAGTTCCCATGGTGACAATACCCAGGGTAACAGAGCTGATGGTAAAAGTGTTCACGGTGACAGTGCCCATGGTGACAGTACCTAAGGTGACAATTCCCATGGTGAGACTGCTCATAGACAGTGCCCATGGTGACAATACCCAGCGTGTCCTGTCCATGGTGACAGTGATCATGGTGACACATCTCATGAGGACAGTGCCATAAGTGACAGTGCTCATGGTGACAGTGCCCATGGTGACAGTGCCTATGGTGATAGATATCATGGTGGCTGTGCCCAGGGAGACATTGCCCACGCTGACAAGACCCATGGTGATACTTCCCATTGTGACAGTGCCATCGGTGGCAGATCCCATGGTGACAGTGCCCAAGATCACAGAGCCCATGGTGCGAGTGCTAACGGTGACTGTGCCCATGGTGACAGCACCCAGTGTGACAATGCCCATTGTGACAGTGCTCACGGTGACCATGCCAATGGTGATAGTGCCAATAGTGAGAGTGCTCACGGTGACACTGCCCATGGACACACTGCCCATTGTGATAGTGCCCATCATGACAACCCCTCGGAGGCAGTGCCAATGGTGAGAGTCCCCGTGGTGACAGTTCTCATGGTGAAAGTGATCCTTTTGAAATTGCTCATGGTGACAGTGCTCATGGTGACAGTGCTCAAGGTGATAGTCTCCATGTTGACAGTGTGCATGGTGACTGTTCTCACGGTGACAGTGCCTATGGTGATTATGCTCTTAGTGACAGTGCTCATGGTGACAGTGCCCATGGTGACAGTGACCACGGTGACTGTTCTCACCGTGGTAGTGCCCATGGTGACAGTGTTCATGATGACAGTCCGCATTAAGGCTGTGCCCGTGGTGACATTGCTAATGGTGATAATTCTCACGGTGATAGTACGCACGTTGAAAATGACAAAGGTGACAACACCCAGGTGATAATAATCATGGTGAAAGTGCCCATGGTGGCAGTTCTCATACTGACAGTTCTTGTGACAGTGCTCATGGTGGCAGTGCTCGTGGTGACAGTGCTCTTGGTGACAGTGCTCATGGTGGCAGTGCCCATGGTGAGACTACCGATGGTGACCCTGCCCATGGTGACAGTGCACATGGTCATGGTGCCTCTGGTGGCAGTGCAATATAGTGAGAATGCCCATGATGATATTGCTCATGGTGATAGTGCCCATGGTGAGAGTGCCCATGGTTCCAGTGCTCATGGTGACAGTGCCCATTGTGACAGTGCCCTTGGTGACAGTGCACACCATGAGAGTGCCCATGGTGTCTGTGCCCATGGTGACAGTTCTTATCATGAGAGTGTTCACGGTAGCAGTGTTCATGGTAATAGTGCTCACGGAGGCATTGCCCACAATGAGAGTGCCCACGGTGAGAATACTGACTGTGACAGTGCCCATGATGACTTTTCTCTCTGTGACAGTGCCCTTGGGGACAGTTAGCACAGTGAGATTTCTCACAGTGATAGTGCACATTGTTTCAGTGCTCATAGTGACAAGACCCTAGGCGCCAGTGCCCATCATGGCATTGCTCACGGTGATATTTCTCACGGTGACAGTGCCCATGGTGATATTACCCATGGTGACAGTACTCAGTGATCAAGTGCTCATGGTGACATGGCATAAGGTGATAATGCTCACGGTGGCAGTGCAAAATGGTGACAGTGCCCATGGGGACATTGCTTAATGTGATAGTCCTTGTGGTGACATTGTGCATGGTGACATTGCCCACCATGACAGTGCTCTTGTTGACAGTGCTCATGGTGATAGTGCCAATGTTGGAAGTGCCCATCGTGAAAGTGTCCATGGTGACAGTTCTTATGATGAGAGTGGTCAGAGTGGCAGTGCTCATGGTGAAAGTGCCCATGGTGACAGAGCCCACGGTGACAGTGTCCATAGTTATAGTGTCCATGGTGACAGTACTAACAGTGAAATTGTCCATGGGGACACTGCCCATGGTGAAAGTGCCCATGGTCACAACACTCACGGTGATAGTGCTCACGGTGAGAGTGGCCATGGTGACAGTGACCACGGTGACAGTTCTAATGGTGATACTGCCCATGATGACAGTGCTCATGGTGACAGTCCACATTGTACCAGTGCCCAAGGTGACAGTGCTCATGGTGACAGTGCCCAAAGTCACAATACCCATGGTGACAGTGCCCAGGCTGACAGTTCTCAAGGTGATAGTGCCCATGGTGACAGTGCCCATGGTGATACAGAGAATGGGGACAGTGCTTATGGTGACAGTGGTCATGGTTGCAGTACCCATGGTGATAGTGCTGAAACTGACAGTGCCCTTGGGGATAGTGCCCATGGTGAGTGTGCTCGTGTTAATTGTGTCCATGGTGGCAGTTCCCATTGTGAAAGTGCTCATGATGACAGTGCCCATGTGGGTAGTTCCCATGGTGACAGTGCTCATGGTGATAGTGACCATGTTAACAGTGCACATGGTGGCTGTGCCCTTGGTGACAGTGCCCATGATGACAGTATTCATGGTGACAGTGCTCACGGTGATAATGCCCATGGTGGCAGTGCACATGGTGGTAGTGCACATGGTGGCAGTGAAAAATGGGGACAGTTCCCATGCTGACAGTTCTCATTGTGACAATGCACACAGTCACAACCGATGCTGACACTGCTCATGGTAGCTGTACCCTTGGTGACAGTGCTCAGAGTGATAGTGCCCATGGTGGCAGTGTCCATGCTGACACTGCCCATGGTGACAATGCCCATGATGACAGTGCCCATGGAGTCAGTGCCCACGGAGCCATTGCCTATGGTAACAGTGCTCACAGTGACAGTACCCATGGTAACAGTGACCATGGTGAGAGTGCTCATGGTGATAGTGTCTATGGTGACAGATCACACTGTGACAGTCCGCATTGTGCCAGTACCAATAGTGACAGTACCCATGGTGACATTGACCACGGTGAGAGTGATCACGGTGCTAGTGCTCACAGTAATAGTGCTCATGGTGACAGTGCCGACAGTGAAGGTGCTCACGGTGACAGTGCCTCTGGTGATAGTGCCCATGGTGAGAGTCCGCCCATTGATAGTGTCCATGGTGGCAGTTCCCATTGTGAAAATGCTCATGATGACATTGCCCATGTTGGTAGTCCCCATGGTGACAGTGCTCACGGTGATAGTGACCTTGGTAACTGTGCACATGGTGGCCGTGCCCTTGGTGACAGTGCCAATGATGACAGTACTCATGGTGACAGTTCTCACGGTGATAGTGCCCATGGTGATATTGCACATGGTGGCAGTGAAAAATGGTGACAGTGCCCATGTTGACAGTTCTCATGGTGACAGTGCACACGGTGACAACCCATGCAGACAGTACTCACGGTGACAGTTCTCATGGTTGCAGTACCCATGGTGACAGTGCTCACAGTGATACTGCCCATGGTGGCAGTGCCCATGGTGACAGTGCCCATGGTGACACTGCCCATGATGACAGTGCCCATGGTGAAAGTTCCCACGGCGCCATTGCCTATGGTGACAGTGCTCATGGTAACAGTGCCCATGGTGACAGTGACCATGGTGAGAGTGCTCACACTGATAGTGCCCATGGTGACAGGGCTCATGGTGCCAGTCCGCATTGTGCCAGTACCCATGGCGACAGTGCTCATGGTGACACTGACCACAGTGAGAGTGCTCACTGTGATAGAGCTCACGGTAATAGTGCTCATGGTGACAGTGCAAATGGTGACAATACCCATGGTGACAGTACTCATGTTGAAAATACCCATGGTGGCAGTTCTCATGGTGACAGTGCTCATAATAGCAGTGCCCAAGGTGGCAGTCCTCGTGGTGACAGTGCTAATGGTGACAGTGCTCTTGGTGGCAGTTCCCATGGGGACATTACCGATGGTGACCCTGTGCATTGTTACAGTGCCCATGGTAACCGTGCTCACGGTGGTAGTGCACATCGTGACAGTGCCCATGGTGGCAGTTCACCTGGTGACAGTGCTAAATCGTGACAGTGCACATGCTGACAGTGCTCACGGTGATAGTGCCCATGGTGACAGTGCCCACGGTGATAATGGGTATTATTACAGTGTTCATCTTGACAGAGCCCAAGTTGGCAGTGGCCATGGTGACAGTGCCCACAATGACAGTGCCCATGGTAACAGTGCCGACAGTGACAGTGCCCATGGTGACACTTCTCACAGTGAATGTGCCCATGGGGACAGTTACCATGATGAGATTTCTCACGGTGATAGTGCCCGTTGTGACAGTGCTCACACTGACAATGCCCATGGTGCCACTGCCCATAGAGACATTCCGCACGGTCACTTTTCTCACGGTGAAAGTACCTATGGTGACACTGCACCTGGTGGCAGTGCAAAATGGTGACAGTGCCCATGGTGACATTGCTCATAGTGACTTTGCTTACAGTGATAGTCCTTACGGTGACAGTGTGCACAGTGACACTGCACACAGTTGCAGTGTTCATGGTGACAGTGTTCACGGTGATACTTTCCATGGTGATAGTGCCCATGGTGACACTGCACATGGTGGCAGTGAAAAATGGTGACAGTTCCCCTGTTGTCAGTTCTCATGGTGACCGTGCACATGGTGACAACCCGTGCAGACTGTACTCATGGTGACAGTACTCACGGTGACAGTTCTCATGTTTGCAGTATCCATGGTGACAGTGCTCACAGTGATAGTGCCCATGGTGAGAGTGCCCATGATGACAGGGCCCATGGTGCCATTGCCTATGGTGACAGTGCTCATGGTAACAGTGCCCAAGGTGACAGTGACCATGGTGAGAGTGCTCACACTGATGGTGCCCATGGTGACAGTGCTCATGGTGTCTGTCTACATTGTGCCAGTACCCATGGCAACAGTGCTCATGGTGACAGGGACCACAGTGAGAGAGCTCATGGTGAGAGTGCTCACGGTAATAGTGCTCATGGTGACAGTGCAAATGGTGACAATACCATGGTGACAGTACTCATGTTGAAAATACCCATGGTGGCAGTTCTCATAGCGACAGATCTCATGGTGACATTGCTCATAATAGCAGTGCCCAGGTGCCAGTGCTCGTGGTGACGGTGCTAATGGTGACAGTGCTCTTGGTGGCAGTTCCCATCGGGACAATACTGATGGTGACACTGTGCATTGTTACAGTGCCCATGGTAACCGTGTTCACGGTGATAGTGCACATCGTGACAGTGCCCATGGTGGTAGTTCACCTGGTGACAGTGCTAAATAGTGACAGTGCACATGCTGACAGTGCTCACGGTGATAGTGCCCATGGTGACAGTGCACACGGTCATAATGGGCATTGTTACAGAGTTCATGGTGACAGCACACGGTGGCAGTGGCCATGGAGACAGTGCCCACAATGACAGTGCCCATGGTGACAGTGCCGACAGTGACAGTGCCCATGGTGACACTTCTCATGGTGACAGTGCCCATGGGGACAGTTAGCATGGTGAGATTTCTAATGGTGATAGTGCCCGTTGTGCCAGTGCTCACAGTAACAATGCCCATGGGGCCAGTGCCCATAGAGTCATTCCGCACGGTCACATTTCTCACGGTGAAAGTGCCTATGGTGATATTAACCATGGTGACACTGCACATGGTGGCAGAGCAAAATGGTGACAGTGCCCATGGTGACATTGCTCATGGTGACTTTGCTTACGGTGATAGTCCTTACAGTGACAGTACGCATGGTGACACTGCACACAGTGACAGTGTTCATGGTGAAAGTGTTCACGGTGATAGTTCCCATGGTGAGATTGTCCTGGTAACAGTGCCCATAGTCACAATTCTCATGGTGTAGTGCTCACAGTGACAGTGCCCATGGTGTCATGCCCATGGTGACAGTGCTCATGGTGACAGTGCTCATGTTGGCAGAGCCATAAATAAGAGTGCTCATTGTGGCAGTGCTCATGGTGTCCGTGCTCATGGTGACAGTGCCCATGATTACAGTGTTTATGGTGATAGATGTCACGGTGTCAGTGCCCACGCGGAGAGTGCCAAGGCTGACAAAGCCCAGGGTGATACTTCCCATTGTGACAGTGCCCACGGTGACAGTGCCCATGGTGACAGCACCCAGTGTGACAAGGCGCATGGTGACAGTGCTCACGGTGACAGTGCCCATGGTGACAGTGCCGATGGTGAGAGTGCCAATAGTGACAGTGCTCATGGTGAAACTGCCCACAGAGACATCGCCCATGGTGATAGTGTTCATGGTGACAACCCCACGGTGACAGTGCCAATGTTGATAGTCCCAGTGGTGACAGGTCTTACACTGAATGTGACCATGGTGTTTGTGCTCATGGTGACAGTGCTCAAGGTTATAGTCTCCATGTTGACAGTGCCGATGGTGACAATTCTCACGGTGACAGGGCCTATGGTGAAAATTCTCATAGTGACAGTGTTCACGGTGACAGTGCCCATGGTGCTATTACCCATGGTGACAGTTCTCATAGTGAAACTGCCCATGTTGACACTGCCCATGGTGGCAGTGCAAAATGGTGACAGTGCCCATGGTGATATTGCTCATGGTGACATTGCTTATGGTGATAGTGTGTATGGTGAAACTGCACACAGTGACATTGCTCATGGTGACAGTGTTCATGGCGTTAGTTCCTATGGTGAATGTGACCATGGGGACAGTGCCCATAGTCACAATTCTCATGGTGTAGTGCTCACGGTGACAGTGCCCATGGTGACAATACACAGGGTGACAGTATTCATGGTGACATTGCTCATGGTGAGAGTGCCCATGTTCACAACTGTCACGGTGATAGTTCCCATGGTGACAATACCCAGGGTAACAGAGCTGATGGTAAAAGTGTTCACGGTGACAGTGCCCATGGTGACAGTACCTAAGGTGACAATTCCCATGGTGAGACTGCTCATAGACAGTGCCCATGGTGACAATACCCAGCGTGTCCTGTCCATGGTGACAGTGATCATGGTGACACATCTCATGAGGACAGTGCCATAAGTGACAGTGCTCATGGTGACAGTGCCCATGGTGACAGTGCCTATGGTGATAGATATCATGGTGGCTGTGCCCAGGGAGACATTGCCCACGCTGACAAGACCCATGGTGATACTTCCCATTGTGACAGTGCCATCGGTGGCAGAGCCCATGGTGACAGTGCCCAAGATCACAGAGCCCATGGTGAGAGTGCTAACGGTGACTGTGCCCATGGTGACAGCACCCAGTGTGAAAATGCCCATTGTGACAGTGCTCACGGTGACCATGCCAATGGTGATAGTGCCAATAGTGAGAGTGCTCACGGTGACACTGCCCATGGACACACTGCCCATTGTGATAGTGCCCATCATGACAACCCCTCGGAGGCAGTGCCAATGGTGAGAGTCCCCGTGGTGACAGTTCTCATGGTGAAAGTGATCCTTTTGAAATTGCTCATGGTGACAGTGCTCATGGTGACAGTGCTCAAGGTGATAGTCTCCATGTTGACAGTGTGCATGGTGACTGTTCTCACGGTGACAGTGCCTATGGTGATTATGCTCTTAGTGACAGTGCTCATGGTGACAGTGCCCATGGTGACAGTGACCACGGTGACTGTTCTCACCGTGGTAGTGCCCATGGTGACAGTGTTCATGATGACAGTCCGCATTAAGGCTGTGCCCGTGGTGACATTGCTAATGGTGATAATTCTCACGGTGATAGTACGCACGTTGAAAATGACAAAGGTGACAACACCCAGGTGATAATAATCATGGTGAAAGTGCCCATGGTGGCAGTTCTCATACTGACAGTTCTTGTGACAGTGCTCATGGTGGCAGTGCTCGTGGTGACAGTGCTCTTGGTGACAGTGCTCATGGTGGCAGTGCCCATGGTGAGACTACCGATGGTGACCCTGCCCATGGTGACAGTGCACATGGTCATGGTGCCTCTGGTGGCAGTGCAATATAGTGAGAATGCCCATGATGATATTGCTCATGGTGATAGTGCCCATGGTGAGAGTGCCCATGGTTCCAGTGCTCATGGTGACAGTGCCCATTGTGACAGTGCCCTTGGTGACAGTGCACACCATGAGAGTGCCCATGGTGTCTGTGCCCATGGTGACAGTTCTTATCATGAGAGAGTTCACGGTAGCAGTGTTCATGGTAATAGTGCTCACGGAGGCATTGCCCACAATGAGAGTGCCCACGGTGAGAATACTGACTGTGACAGTGCCCATGATGACTTTTCTCTCTGTGACAGTGCCCTTGGGGACAGTTAGCACGGTGAGATTTCTCACAGTGATAGTGCACATTGTTTCAGTGCTCATAGTGACAAGACCCTAGGCGCCAGTGCCCATCATGGCATTGCTCACGGTGATATTTCTCACGGTGACAGTGCCCATGGTGATATTACCCATGGTGACAGTACTCAGTGATCAAGTGCTCATGGTGACATGGCATAAGGTGATAATGCTCACGGTGGCAGTGCAAAATGGTGACAGTGCCCATGGGGACATTGCTCATAGTGACTTTGCTTACAGTGATAGTCCTTACGGTGACAGTGTGCATGGTGACACTGCACACAGTTGCAGTGTTCATGGTGACGGTGTTCACGGTGATACTTTCCATGGTGATAGTGCCCATGGTGACACTGCACATGGTGGCAGTGAAAAATGGTGACAGTGCCCCTGTTGTCAGTTCTCATGGTGACCGTGCACATGTTGACAACCCGTGCAGACTGTACTCATGGTGACAGTACTCACGGTGACAGTTCTCATGTTTGCAGTATCCATGGTGACAGTGCTCACAGTGATAGTGCCCATGGTGAGAGTGCCCATGATGACAGGGCCCATGGTGCCATTGCCTATGGTGACAGTGCTCATGGTAACAGTGCCCAAGGTGACAGTGACCATGGTGAGAGTGCTCACACTGATGGTGCCCATGGTGACAGTGCTCATGGTGTCTGTCTACATTGTGCCAGTACCCATGGCAACAGTGCTCATGGTGACAGGGACCACAGTGAGAGAGCTCACGGTGAGAGTGCTCACGGTAATAGTGCTCATGGTGACAGTGCAAATGGTGACAATACCATGGTGACAGTACTCATGTTGAAAATACCCATGGTGGCAGTTCTCATAGCGACAGATCTCATGGTGACATTGCTCATAATAGCAGTGCCCAGGTGCCAGTGCTCGTGGTGACGGTGCTAATGGTGACAGTGCTCTTGGTGGCAGTTCCCATCGGGACAATACTGATGGTGACACTGTGCATTGTTACAGTGCCCATGGTAACCGTGTTCACGGTGATAGTGCACAACGTGACAGTGCCCATGGTGGTAGTTCACCTGGTGACAGTGCTAAATAGTGACAGTGCACATGCTGACAGTGCTCACGGTGATAGTGCCCATGGTGACAGTGCACACGGTCATAATGGGCATTGTTACAGAGTTCATGGTGACAGCACACGGTGGCAGTGGCCATGGAGACAGTGCCCACAATGACAGTGCCCATGGTGACAGTGCCGACAGTGACAGTGCCCATGGTGACACTTCTCATGGTGACAGTGCCCATGGGGACAGTTAGCATGGTGAGATTTCTAACGGTGATAGTGCCCGTTGTGCCAGTGCTCACAGTAACAATGCCCATGGGGCCAGTGCCCATAGAGTCATTCCGCACGGTCACATTTCTCACGGTGAAAGTGCCTATGGTGATATTAACCATGGTGACACTGCACATGGTGGCAGAGCAAAATGGCGACAGTGCCCATGGTGACATTGCTCATGGTGACTTTGCTTACGGTGATAGTCCTTACAGTGACAGTACGCATGGTGACACTGCACACAGTGACAGTGTTCATGGTGAAAGTGTTCACGGTGATAGTTCCCATGGTGAGATTGTCCTGGTAACAGTGCCCATAGTCACAATTCTCATGGTGTAGTGCTCACAGTGACAGTGCCCATGGTGTCATGCCCATGGTGACAGTGCTCATGTTGGCAGAGCCATAAATAAGAGTGCTCATTGTGGCAGTGCTCATGGTGTCCGTGCTCATGGTGACAGTGCCCATGATTACAGTGTTTATGGTGATAGATGTCACGGTGTCAGTGCCCACGCGGAGAGTGCCAAGGCTGACAAAGCCCAGGGTGATACTTCCCATTGGGACAGTGCCCACGGTGACAGTGCCCATGGTGACAGCACCCAGTGTGACAAGGCGCATGGTGACAGTGCTCACGGTGACAGTGCCCATGGTGACAGTGCCGATGGTGAGAGTGCCAATAGTGACAGTGCTCATGGTGAAACTGCCCACAGAGACATCGCCCATGGTGATAGTGTTCATGGTGACAACCCCACGGTGACAGTGCCAATGTTGATAGTCCCAGTGGTGACAGGTCTTACATTGAATGTGACCATGGTGTCTGTGCTCATGGTGACAGTGCTCAAGGTTATAGTCTCCATGTTGACAGTGCCGATGGTGACAATTCTCACGGTGACAGGGCCTATGGTGAAAATTCTCATAGTGACAGTGTTCACGGTGACAGTGCCCATGGTGCTATTACCCATGGTGACAGTTCTCATAGTGAAACTGCCCATGTTGACACTGCCCATGGTGGCAGTGCAAAATGGTGACAGTGCCCATGGTGATATTGCTCATGGTGACATTGCTTATGGTGATAGTGTGTATGGTGAAACTGCACACAGTGACATTGCTCATGGTGACAGTGTTCATGGCGTTAGTTCCTATGGTGAATGTGACCATGGGGACAGTGCCCATAGTCACAATTCTCATGGTGTAGTGCTCACGGTGACAGTGCCCATGGTGACAATACACAGGGTGACAGTATTCATGGTGACATTGCTCATGGTGAGAGTGCCCATGTTCACAACTGTCACGGTGATAGTTCCCATGGTGACAATACCCAGGGTAACAGAGCTGATGGTAAAAGTGTTCACGGTGACAGTGCCCATGGTGACAGTACCTAAGGTGACAATTCCCATGGTGAGACTGCTCATAGACAGTGCCCATGGTGACAATACCCAGCGTGTCCTGTCCATGGTGACAGTGATCATGGTGACACATCTCATGAGGACAGTGCCATAAGTGACAGTGCTCATGGTGACAGTGCCCATGGTGACAGTGCCTATGGTGATAGATATCATGGTGGCTGTGCCCAGGGAGACATTGCCCACGCTGACAGGACCCATGGTGATACTTCCCATTGTGACAGTGCCATCGGTGGCAGAGCCCATGGTGACAGTGCCCAAGATCACAGAGCCCATGGTGAGAGTGCTAACGGTGACTGTGCCCATGGTGACAGCACCCAGTGTGAAAATGCCCATTGTGACAGTGCTCACGGTGACCATGCCAATGGTGATAGTGCCAATAGTGAGAGTGCTCACGGTGACACTGCCCATGGACACACTGCCCATTGTGATAGTGCCCATCATGACAACCCCTCGGAGGCAGTGCCAATGGTGAGAGTCCCCGTGGTGACAGTTCTCATGGTGAAAGTGATCCTTTTGAAATTGCTCATGGTGACAGTGCTCATGGTGACAGTGCTCAAGGTGATAGTCTCCATGTTGACAGTGTGCATGGTGACTGTTCTCACGGTGACAGTGCCTATGGTGATTATGCTCTTAGTGACAGTGCTCATGGTGACAGTGCCCATGGTGACAGTGACCACGGTGACTGTTCTCACCGTGGTAGTGCCCATGGTGACAGTGTTCATGATGACAGTCCGCATTAAGGCTATGCCCGTGGTGACATTGCTAATGGTGATAATTCTCACGGTGATAGTACGCACGTTGAAAATGACAAAGGTGACAACACCCAGGTGATAATAATCATGGTGAAAGTGCCCATGGTGGCAGTTCTCATACTGACAGTTCTTGTGACAGTGCTCATGGTGGCAGTGCTCGTGGTGACAGTGCTCTTGGTGACAGTGCTCATGGTGGCAGTGCCCATGGTGAGACTACCGATGGTGACCCTGCCCATGGTGACAGTGCACATGGTCATGGTGCCTCTGGTGGCAGTGCAATATAGTGAGAATGCCCATGATGATATTGCTCATGGTGATAGTGCCCATGGTGAGAGTGCCCATGGTTCCAGTGCTCATGGTGACAGTGCCCATTGTGACAGTGCCCTTGGTGACAGTGCACACCATGAGAGTGCCCATGGTGTCTGTGCCCATGGTGACAGTTCTTATCATGAGAGTGTTCACGGTAGCAGTGTTCATGGTAATAGTGCTCACGGAGGCATTGCCCACAATGAGAGTGCCCACGGTGAGAATACTGACTGTGACAGTGCCCATGATGACTTTTCTCTCTGTGACAGTGCCCTTGGGGACAGTTAGCACGGTGAGATTTCTCACAGTGATAGTGCACATTGTTTCAGTGCTCATAGTGACAAGACCCTAGGCGCCAGTGCCCATCATGGCATTGCTCACGGTGATATTTCTCACGGTGACAGTGCCCATGGTGATATTACCCATGGTGACAGTACTCAGTGATCAAGTGCTCATGGTGACATGGCATAAGGTGATAATGCTCACGGTGGCAGTGCAAAATGGTGACAGTGCCCATGGGGACATTGCTTAATGTGATAGTCCTTGTGGTGACATTGTGCATGGTGACATTGCCCACCATGACAGTGCTCTTGTTGACAGTGCTCATGGTGATAGTGCCAATGTTGGAAGTGCCCATCGTGAAAGTGTCCATGGTGACAGTTCTTATGATGAGAGTGGTCAGAGTGGCAGTGCTCATGGTGAAAGTGCCCATGGTGACAGAGCCCACGGTGACAGTGTCCATAGTTATAGTGTCCATGGTGACAGTACTAACAGTGAAATTGTCCATGGGGACACTGCCCATGGTGAAAGTGCCCATGGTCACAACACTCACGGTGATAGTGCTCACGGTGAGAGTGGCCATGGTGACAGTGACCACGGTGACAGTTCTAATGGTGATACTGCCCATGATGACAGTGCTCTGGTGACAGTCCACATTGTACCAGTGCCCAAGGTGACAGTGCTCATGGTGACAGTGCCCAAAGTCACAATACCCATGGTGACAGTGCCCAGGCTGACAGTTCTCAAGGTGATAGTGCCCATGGTGACAGTGCACATGGTGATACAGAGAATGGGGACAGTGCTTATGGTGACAGTGGTCATGGTTGCAGTACCCATGGTGATAGTGCTGAAACTGACAGTGCCCTTGGGGATAGTGCCCATGGTGAGTGTGCTCGTGTTAATTGTGTCCATGGTGGCAGTTCCCATTGTGAAAGTGCTCATGATGACAGTGCCCATGTGGGTAGTTCCCATGGTGACAGTGCTCATGGTGATAGTGACCATGTTAACAGTGCACATGGTGGCTGTGCCCTTGGTGACAGTGCCCATGATGACAGTATTCATGGTGACAGTGCTCACGGTGATAATGCCCATGGTGGCAGTGCACATGGTGGTAGTGCACATGGTGGCAGTGAAAAATGGTGACAGTTCCCATGCTGACAGTTCTCATTGTGACAATGCACACGGTCACAACCGATGCTGACACTGCTCATGGTAGCTGTACCCTTGGTGACAGTGCTCAGAGTGATAGTGCCCATGGTGGCAGTGCCCATGGTGACACTGCCCATGGTGACAATGCCCATGATGACAGTGCTCATGGTGACAGTGCTCATGTTGGCAGAGCCATAAATAAGAGTGCTCATTGTGGCAGTGCTCATGGTGTCCGTGCTCATGGTGACAGTGCCCATGATTACAGTGTTTATGGTGATAGATGTCACGGTGTCAGTGCCCACGCGGAGAGTGCCAAGGCTGACAAAGCCCAGGGTGATACTTCCCATTGTGACAGTGCCCACGGTGACAGTGCCCATGGTGACAGCACCCAGTGTGACAAGGCGCATGGTGACAGTGCTCACGGTGACAGTGCCCATGGTGACAGTGCCGATGGTGAGAGTGCCAATAGTGACAGTGCTCATGGTGAAACTGCCCACAGAGACATCGCCCATGGTGATAGTGTTCATGGTGACAACCCCACGGTGACAGTGCCAATGTTGATAGTCCCAGTGGTGACAGGTCTTACACTGAATGTGACCATGGTGTCTGTGCTCATGGTGACAGTGCTCAAGTTTATAGTCTCCATGTTGACAGTGCCGATGGTGACAATTCTCACGGTGACAGGGCCTATGGTGAAAATTCTTAGTGACAGTGTTCACGGTGACAGTGCCCATGGTGCTATTACCCATGGTGACAGTTCTCATAGTGAAACTGCCCATGTTGACACTGCCCATGGTGGCAGTGCAAAATGGTGACAGTGCCCATGGTGATATTGCTCATGGTGACATTGCTTATGGTGATAGTGTGTATGGTGAAACTGCACACAGTGACATTGCTCATGGTGACAGTGTTCATGGCGTTAGTTCCTATCGTGAATGTGACCATGGGGACAGTGCCCATAGTCACAATTCTCATGGTGTAGTGCTCACGGTGACAGTGCCCATGGTGACAATACACAGGGTGACAGTATTCATGGTGACATTGCTCATGGTGAGAGTGCCCATGTTCACAACTGTCACGGTGATAGTTCCCATGGTGACAATACCCAGGGTAACAGAGCTGATGGTAAAAGTGTTCACGGTGACAGTGCCCATGGTGACAGTACCTAAGGTGACAATTCCCATGGTGAGACTGCTCATAGACAGTGCCCATGGTGACAATACCCAGCGTGTCCTGTCCATGGTGACAGTGATCATGGTGACACATCTCATGAGGACAGTGCCATAAGTGACAGTGCTCATTGTGGCAGTGCTCATGGTGACAGTGCCCATGGTGACAGTGCCTATGGTGATAGATATCATGGTGGCTGTGCCCAGGGAGACATTGTCCACGCTGACAAGACCCATGGTGATACTTCCCATTGTGACAGTGCCATCGGTGGCAGAGCCCATGGTGACAGTGCCCAAGATCACAGAGCCCATGGTGAGAGTGCTAACGGTGACTGTGCCCATGGTGACAGCACCCAGTGTGAAAATGCCCATTGTGACAGTGCTCACGGTGACCATGCCAATGGTGATAATGCCAATAGTGAGAGTGCTCACGGTGACACTGCCCATGGACACACTGCCCATTGTGATAGTGCCCATCATGACAACCCCTCGGAGGCAGTGCCAATGGTGAGAGTCCCCGTGGTGACAGTTCTCATGGTGAAAGTGATCCTTTTGAAATTGCTCATGGTGACAGTGCTCATGGTGACAGTGCTCAAGGTGATAGTCTCCATGTTGACAGTGTGCATGGTGACTGTTCTCACGGTGACAGTGCCTATGGTGATTATGCTCTTAGTGACAGTGCTCATGGTGACAGTGCCCATGGTGACAGTGACCACGGTGACTGTTCTCACCGTGGTAGTGCCCATGGTGACAGTGTTCATGATGACAGTCCGCATTAAGGCTGTGCCCGTGGTGACATTGCTAATGGTGATAATTCTCACGGTGATAGTACGCACGTTGAAAATGACAAAGGTGACAACACCCAGGTGATAATAATCATGGTGAAAGTGCCCATGGTGGCAGTTCTCATACTGACAGTTCTTGTGACAGTGCTCATGGTGGCAGTGCTCGTGGTGACAGTGCTCTTGGTGACAGTGCTCATGGTGGCAGTGCCCATGGTGAGACTACCGATGGTGACCCTGCCCATGGTGACAGTGCACATGGTCATGGTGCCTCTGGTGGCAGTGCAATATAGTGAGAATGCCCATGATGATATTGCTCATGGTGATAGTGCCCATGGTGAGAGTGCCCATGGTTCCAGTGCTCATGGTGACAGTGCCCATTGTGACAGTGCCCTTGGTGACAGTGCACACCATGAGAGTGCCCATGGTGTCTGTGCCCATGGTGACAGTTCTTATCATGAGAGTGTTCACGGTAGCAGTGTTCATGGTAATAGTGCTCACGGAGGCATTGCCCACAATGAGAGTGCCCACGGTGAGAATACTGACTGTGACAGTGCCCATGATGACTTTTCTCTCTGTGACAGTGCCCTTGGGGACAGTTAGCACGGTGAGATTTCTCACAGTGATAGTGCACATTGTTTCAGTGCTCATAGTGACAAGACCCTAGGCGCCAGTGCCCATCATGGCATTGCTCACGGTGATATTTCTCACGGTGACAGTGCCCATGGTGATATTACCCATGGTGACAGTACTCAGTGATCAAGTGCTCATGGTGACATGGCATAAGGTGATAATGCTCACGGTGGCAGTGCAAAATGGTGACAGTGCCCATGGGGACATTGCTTAATGTGATAGTCCTTGTGGTGACATTGTGCATGGTGACATTGCCCACCATGACAGTGCTCTTGTTGACAGTGCTCATGGTGATAGTGCCAATGTTGGAAGTGCCCATCGTGAAAGTGTCCATGGTGACAGTTCTTATGATGAGAGTGGTCAGAGTGGCAGTGCTCATGGTGAAAGTGCCCATAGTGACAGAGCCCACGGTGACAGTGTCCATAGTTATAGTGTCCATGGTGACAGTACTAACAGTGAAATTGTCCATGGGGACACTGCCCATGGTGAAAGTGCCCATGGTCACAACACTCACGGTGATAGTGCTCACGGTGAGAGTGGCCATGGTGACAGTGACCACGGTGACAGTTCTAATGGTGATACTGCCCATGATGACAGTGCTCTGGTGACAGTCCACATTGTACCAGTGCCCAAGGTGACAGTGCTCATGGTGACAGTGCCCAAAGTCACAATACCCATGGTGACAGTGCCCAGGCTGACAGTTCTCAAGGTGATAGTGCCCATGGTGACAGTGCACATGGTGATACAGAGAATGGGGACAGTGCTTATGGTGACAGTGGTCATGGTTGCAGTACCCATGGTGATAGTGCTGAAACTGACAGTGCCCTTGGGGATAGTGCCCATGGTGAGTGTGCTCGTGTTAATTGTGTCCATGGTGGCAGTTCCCATTGTGAAAGTGCTCGTGATGACAGGGCCCATGTGGGTAGTTCCCATGGTGACAGTGCTCATGGTGATAGTGACCATGTTAACAGTGCACATGGTGGCTGTGCCCTTGGTGACAGTGCCCATGATGACAGTATTCATGGTGACAGTGCTCACGGTGATAATGCCCATGGTGGCAGTGCACATGGTGGTAGTGCACATGGTGGCAGTGAAAAATGGTGACAGTTCCCATGCTGACAGTTCTCATTGTGACAATGCACACGGTCACAACCGATGCTGACACTGCTCATGGTAGCTGTACCCTTGGTGACAGTGCTCAGAGTGATAGTGCCCATGGTGGCAGTGCCCATGGTGACACTGCCCATGGTGACAATGCCCATGATGACAGTGCTCATGGTGACAGTGCTCATGTTGGCAGAGCCATAAATAAGAGTGCTCATTGTGGCAGTGCTCATGGTGTCCGTGCTCATGGTGACAGTGCCCATGATTACAGTGTTTATGGTGATAGATGTCACGGTGTCAGTGCCCACGCGGAGAGTGCCAAGGCTGACAAAGCCCAGGGTGATACTTCCCATTGTGACAGTGCCCACGGTGACAGTGCCCATGGTGACAGCACCCAGTGTGACAAGGCGCATGGTGACAGTGCTCACGGTGACAGTGCCCATGGTGACAGTGCCGATGGTGAGAGTGCCAATAGTGACAGTGCTCATGGTGAAACTGCCCACAGAGACATCGCCCATGGTGATAGTGTTCATGGTGACAACCCCACGGTGACAGTGCCAATGTTGATAGTCCCAGTGGTGACAGGTCTTACATTGAATGTGACCATGGTGTCTGTGCTCATGGTGACAGTGCTCAAGGTTATAGTCTCCATGTTGACAGTGCCGATGGTGACAATTCTCACGGTGACAGGGCCTATGGTGAAAATTCTCATAGTGACAGTGTTCACGGTGACAGTGCCCATGGTGCTATTACCCATGGTGACAGTTCTCATAGTGAAACTGCCCATGTTGACACTGCCCATGGTGGCAGTGCAAAATGGTGACAGTGCCCATGGTGATATTGCTCATGGTGACATTGCTTATGGTGATAGTGTGTATGGTGAAACTGCACACAGTGACATTGCTCATGGTGACAGTGTTCATGGCGTTTGTTCCTATCGTGAATGTGACCATGGGGACAGTGCCCATAGTCACAATTCTCATGGTGTAGTGCTCACGGTGACAGTGCCCATGGTGACAATACACAGGGTGACAGTATTCATGGTGACATTGCTCATGGTGAGAGTGCCCATGTTCACAACATTCACGGTGATAGTTCCCATGGTGACAATACCCAGGGTAACAGAGCTGATGGTAAAAGTGTTCACGGTGACAGTGCCCATGGTGACAGTACCTAAGGTGACAATTCCCATGGTGAGACTGCTCATAGACAGTGCCCATGGTGACAATACCCAGCGTGTCCTGTCCATGGTGACAGTGATCATGGTGACACATCTCATGAGGACAGTGCCATAAGTGGCAGTGCTCATTGTGGCAGTGCTCATGGTGACAGTGCCCATGGTGACAGTGCCTATGGTGATAGATATCATGGTGGCTGTGCCCAGGGAGACATTGTCCACGCTGACAAGACCCATGGTGATACTTCCCATTGTGACAGTGCCATCGGTGGCAGAGCCCATGGTGACAGTGCCCAAGATCACAGAGCCCATGGTGAGAGTGCTAACGGTGACTGTGCCCATGGTGACAGCACCCAGTGTGAAAATGCCCATTGTGACAGTGCTCACGGTGACCATGCCAATGGTGATAGTGCCAATAGTGAGAGTGCTCACGGTGACACTGCCCATGGACACACTGCCCATTGTGATAGTGCCCATCATGACAACCCCTCGGAGGCAGTGCCAATGGTGAGAGTCCCCGTGGTGACAGTTCTCATGGTGAAAGTGATCCTTCTGAAATTGCTCATGGTGACAGTGCTCATGGTGACAGTGCTCAAGGTGATAGTCTCCATGTTGACAGTGTGCATGGTGACTGTTCTCACGGTGACAGTGCCTATGGTGATTATGCTCTTAGTGACAGTGCTCATGGTGACAGTGCCCATGGTGACAGTGACCACGGTGACTGTTCTCACCGTGGTAGTGCCCATGGTGACAGTGTTCATGATGACAGTCCGCATTAAGGCTGTGCCCGTGGTGACATTGCTAATGGTGATAATTCTCACGGTGATAGTACGCACGTTGAAAATGACAAAGGTGACAACACCCAGGTGATAATAATCATGGTGAAAGTGCCCATGGTGGCAGTTCTCATACTGACAGTTCTTGTGACAGTGCTCATGGTGGCAGTGCTCGTGGTGACAGTGCTCTTGGTGACAGTGCTCATGGTGGCAGTGCCCATGGTGAGACTACCGATGGTGACCCTGCCCATGGTGACAGTGCACATGGTCATGGTGCCTCTGGTGGCAGTGCAATATAGTGAGAATGCCCATGATGATATTGCTCATGGTGATAGTGCCCATGGTGAGAGTGCCCATGGTTCCAGTGCTCATGGTGACAGTGCCCATTGTGACAGTGCCCTTGGTGACAGTGCACACCATGAGAGTGCCCATGGTGTCTGTGCCCATGGTGACAGTTCTTATCATGAGAGTGTTCACGGTAGCAGTGTTCATGGTAATAGTGCTCACGGAGGCATTGCCCACAATGAGAGTGCCCACGGTGAGAATACTGACTGTGACAGTGCCCATGATGACTTTTCTCTCTGTGACAGTGCCCTTGGGGACAGTTAGCACGGTGAGATTTCTCACAGTGATAGTGCACATTGTTTCAGTGCTCATAGTGACAAGACCCTAGGCGCCAGTGCCCATCATGGCATTGCTCACGGTGATATTTCTCACGGTGACAGTGCCCATGGTGATATTACCCATGGTGACAGTACTCAGTGATCAAGTGCTCATGGTGACATGGCATAAGGTGATAATGCTCATGGTGGCAGTGCAAAATGGTGACAGTGCCCATGGGGACATTGCTTAATGTGATAGTCCTTGTGGTGACATTGTGCATGGTGACATTGCCCACCATGACAGTGCTCTTGTTGACAGTGCTCATGGTGATAGTGCCAATGTTGGAAGTGCCCATCGTGAAAGTGTCCATGGTGACAGTTCTTATGATGAGAGTGGTCAGAGTGGCAGTGCTCATGGTGAAAGTGCCCATGGTGACAGAGCCCACGGTGACAGTGTCCATAGTTATAGTGTCCATGGTGACAGTACTAACAGTGAAATTGTCCATGGGGACACTGCCCATGGTGAAAGTGCCCATGGTCACAACACTCATGGTGATAGTGCTCACGGTGAGAGTGGCCATGGTGACAGTGACCACGGTGACAGTTCTAATGGTGATACTGCCCATGATGAGAGTGCTCATGGTGACAGTCCACATTGTACCAGTGCCCAAGGTGACAGTGCTCATGGTGACAGTGCCCAAAGTCACAATACCCATGGTGACAGTGCCCAGGCTGACAGTTCTCAAGGTGATAGTGCCCATGGTGACAGTGCCCATGGTGATACAGAGAATGGGGACAGTGCTTATGGTGACAGTGGTCATGGTTGCAGTACCCATGGTGATAGTGCTGAAACTGACAGTGCCCTTGGGGATAGTGCCCATGGTGAGTGTGCTCGTGTTAATTGTGTCCATGGTGGCAGTTCCCATTGTGAAAGTGCTCATGATGACAGTGCCCATGTGGGTAGTTCCCATGGTGACAGTGCTCATGGTGATAGTGACCATGTTAAGAGTGCACATGGTGGCTGTGCCCTTGGTGACAGTGCCCATGATGACAGTATTCATGGTGACAGTGCTCACGGTGATAGTGACCATGGTGAGAGTGCACATGGTGGTAGTGCACATGGTGGCAGTGAAAAATGGTGACAGTTCCCATGCTGACAGTTCTCATTGTGACAATGCACACGGTCACAACCTATGCTGACACTGCTCATGGTAGCTGTACCCTTGGTGACAGTGCTCAGAGTGATAGTGCCCATGGTGGCAGTGTCCATGGTGACACTGCCCATGGTGACAATGCCCATGATGACAGTGCCCATGGAGTCAGTGCCCACGGAGCCATTGCCTATGGTAACAGTGCTCACAGTGACAGTACCCATGGTAACAGTGACCATGGTGAGAGTGCTCATGGTGATAGTGTCTATGGTGACAGATCACACTGTGACAGTCCGCATTGTGCCAGTACCAATAGTGACAGTGCCCATGGTGACATTGACCATGGTGAGAGTGATCACGGTGCTAGTGCTCACAGTAATAGTGCTCATGGTGACAGTGCCGACAGTGAAGATGCTCACGGTGACAGTGCCTCTGGTGATAGTGCCCATGGTGAGAGTCCGCCCATTGATAGTGCCCATGGTGGCAGTTCCCATTGTGAAAATGCTCATGATGACATTGCCCATGTTGGTAGTCCCCATGGTGACAGTGCTCACGGTGATAGTGACCTTGGTAACTGTGCACATGGTGGCCGTGCCCTTGGTGACAGTGCCAATGATGACAGTACTCATGGTGACAGTTCTCACGGTGATAGTGCCCATGGTGATATTGCACATGGTGGCAGTGAAAAATGGTGACAGTGCCCATGTTGACAGTTCTCATGGTGACAGTGCACACGGTGACAACCCATGCAGACAGTACTCACGGTGACAGTTCTCATGGTTGCAGTACCCATGGTGACAGTGCTCACAGTGATACTGCCCGTGGTGGCAGTGCCCATGGTGACAGTGCCCATGGTGACACTGCCCATGATGACAGTGCCCATGGTGAAAGTTCCCACGGCGCCATTGCCTATGGTGACAGTGCTCATGGTAACAGTGCCCATGGTGACAGTGACCATGGTGAGAGTGCTCACACTGATAGTGCCCATGGTGACAGGGCTCATGGTGCCAGTCCGCATTGTGCCAGTACCCATGGCGACAGTGCTCATGGTGACACTGACCACAGTGAGAGTGCTCACTGTGATAGAGCTCACGGTAATAGTGCTCATGGTGACAGTGCAAAGGGTGACAATACCCATGGTGACAGTACTCATGTTGAAAATACCCATGGTGGCAGTTCTCATGGTGACAGTGCTCATAATAGCAGTGCCCAAGGTGGCAGTCCTCGTGGTGACAGTGCTAATGGTGACAGTGCTCTTGGTGGCAGTTCCCATGGGGACAGTACCGATGGTGACCCTGTGCATTGTTACAGTGCCCATGGTAACCGTGCTCACGGTGGTAGTGCACATCGTGACAGTGCCCATGGTGGCAGTTCACCTGGTGACAGTGCTAAATCGTGACAGTGCACATGCTGACAGTGCTCACGGTGATAGTGCCCATGGTGACAGTGCCCACGGTGATAATGGGTATTATTACAGTGTTCATCTTGACAGAGCCCAAGGTGGCAGTGGCCATGGTGACAGTGCCCACAATGACAGTGCCCATGGTAACAGTGCCGACAGTGACAGTGCCCATGGTGACACTTCTCACAGTGAATGTGCCCATGGGGACAGTTACCATGATGAGATTTCTCACGGTGATAGTGCCTGTTGTGACAGTGCTCACACTGACAATGCCCATGGTGCCACTGCCCATAGAGACATTCCGCACGGTCACTTTTCTCACGGTGAAAGTACCTATGGTGACACTGCACCTGGTGGCAGTGCAAAATGGTGACAGTGCCCATGGTGACATTGCTCATAGTGACTTTGCTTACAGTGATAGTCCTTACGGTGACAGTGTGCACGGTGACACTGCACACAGTTGCAGTGTTCATGGTGACAGTGTTCACGGTGATACTTTCCATGGTGATAGTGCCCATGGTGACACTGCACATGGTGGCAGTGAAAAATGGTGACAGTGCCCCTGTTGTCAGTTCTCATGGTGACCGTGCACATGGTGACAACCCGTGCAGACTGTACTCATGGTGACAGTACTCACGGTGACAGTTCTCATGTTTGCAGTATCCATGGTGACAGTGCTCACAGTGATAGTGCCCATGGTGAGAGTGCCCATGATGACAGGGCCCATGGTGCCATTGCCTATGGTGACAGTGCTCATGGTAACAGTGCCCAAGGTGACAGTGACCATGGTGAGAGTGCTCACACTGATGGTGCCCATGGTGACAGTGCTCATGGTGTCTGTCTACATTGTGCCAGTACCCATGGCAACAGTGCTCATGGTGACAGGGACCACAGTGAGAGAGCTCACGGTGAGAGTGCTCACGGTAATAGTGCTCATGGTGACAGTGCAAATGGTGACAATACCATGGTGACAGTACTCATGTTGAAAATACCCATGGTGGCAGTTCTCATAGCAACAGATCTCATGGTGACATTGCTCATAATAGCAGTGCCCAGGTGCCAGTGCTCGTGGTGACGGTGCTAATGGTGACAGTGCTCTTGGTGGCAGTTCCCATCGGGACAATACTGATGGTGACACTGTGCATTGTTACAGTGCCCATGGTAACCGTGTTCACGGTGATAGTGCACATCGTGACAGTGCCCATGGTGGTAGTTCACCTGGTGACAGTGCTAAATAGTGACAGTGCACATGCTGACAGTGCTCACGGTGATAGTGCCCATGGTGACAGTGCACACGGTCATAATGGGCATTGTTACAGAGTTCATGGTGACAGCACACGGTGGCAGTGGCCATGGAGACAGTGCCCACAATGACAGTGCCCATGGTGACAGTGCCGACAGTGACAGTGCCCATGGTGACACTTCTCATGGTGACAGTGCCCATGGGGACAGTTAGCATGGTGAGATTTCTAACGGTGATAGTGCCCGTTGTGCCAGTGCTCACAGTAACAATGCCCATGGGGACAGTGCCCATAGAGTCATTCCGCACGGTCACATTTCTCACGGTGAAAGTGCCTATGGTGATATTAACCATGGTGACACTGCACATGGTGGCAGAGCAAAATGGTGACAGTGCCCATGGTGACATTGCTCATGGTGACTTTGCTTACGGTGATAGTCCTTACAGTGACAGTACGCATGGTGACACTGCACACAGTGACAGTGTTCATGGTGAAAGTGTTCACGGTGATAGTTCCCATGGTGAGATTGTCCTGGTAACAGTGCCCATAGTCACAATTCTCATGGTGTAGTGCTCACAGTGACAGTGCCCATGGTGTCATGCCCATGGTGACAGTGCTCATGGTGACAGTGCTCATGTTGGCAGAGCCATAAATAAGAGTGCTCATTGTGGCAGTGCTCATGGTGTCCGTGCTCATGGTGACAGTGCCCATGATTACAGTGTTTATGGTGATAGATGTCACGGTGTCAGTGCCCACGCGGAGAGTGCCAAGGCTGACAAAGCCCAGGGTGATACTTCCCATTGTGACAGTGCCCACGGTGACAGTGCCCATGGTGACAGCACCCAGTGTGACAAGGCGCATGGTGACAGTGCTCACGGTGACAGTGCCCATGGTGACAGTGCCGATGGTGAGAGTGCCAATAGTGACAGTGCTCATGGTGAAACTGCCCACAGAGACATCGCCCATGGTGATAGTGTTCATGGTGACAACCCCACGGTGACAGTGCCAATGTTGATAGTCCCAGTGGTGACAGGTCTTACATTGAATGTGACCATGGTGTCTGTGCTCATGGTGACAGTGCTCAAGGTTATAGTCTCCATGTTGACAGTGCCGATGGTGACAATTCTCACGGTGACAGGGCCTGTGGTGAAAATTCTCATAGTGACAGTGTTCACGGTGACAGTGCCCATGGTGCTATTACCCATGGTGACAGTTCTCATAGTGAAACTGCCCATGTTGACACTGCCCATGGTGGCAGTGCAAAATGGTGACAGTGCCCATGGTGATATTGCTCATGGTGACATTGCTTATGGTGATAGTGTGTATGGTGAAACTGCACACAGTGACTTTGCTCATGGTGACAGTGTTCATGGCGTTAGTTCCTATGGTGAATGTGACCATGGGGACAGTGCCCATAGTCACAATTCTCATGGTGTAGTGCTCACGGTGACAGTGCCCATGGTGACAATACACAGGGTGACAGTATTCATGGTGACATTGCTCATGGTGAGAGTGCCCATGTTCACAACTGTCACGGTGATAGTTCCCATGGTGACAATACCCAGGGTAACAGAGCTGATGGTAAAAGTGTTCACGGTGACAGTGCCCATGGTGACAGTACCTAAGGTGACAATTCCCATGGTGAGACTGCTCATAGACAGTGCCCATGGTGACAATACCCAGCGTGTCCTGTCCATGGTGACAGTGATCATGGTGACACATCTCATGAGGACAGTGCCATAAGTGACAGTGCTCATTGTGGCAGTGCTCATGGTGACAGTGCCCATGGTGACAGTGCCTATGGTGATAGATATCATGGTGGCTGTGCCCAGGGAGACATTGCCCACGCTGACAAGACCCATGGTGATACTTCCCATTGTGACAGTGCCATCGGTGGCAGAGCCCATGGTGACAGTGCCCAAGATCACAGAGCCCATGGTGAGAGTGCTAACGGTGACTGTGCCCATGGTGACAGCACCCAGTGTGAAAATGCCCATTGTGACAGTGCTCACGGTGACCATGCCAATGGTGATAGTGCCAATAGTGAGAGTGCTCACGGTGACACTGCCCATGGACACACTGCCCATTGTGATAGTGCCCATCATGACAACCCCTCGGAGGCAGTGCCAATGGTGAGAGTCCCCGTGGTGACAGTTCTCATGGTGAAAGTGATCCTTCTGAAATTGCTCATGGTGACAGTGCTCATGGTGACAGTGCTCAAGGTGATAGTCTCCATGTTGACAGTGTGCATGGTGACTGTTCTCACGGTGACAGTGCCTATGGTGATTATGCTCTTAGTGACAGTGCTCATGGTGACAGTGCCCATGGTGACAGTGACCACGGTGACTGTTCTCACCGTGGTAGTGCCCATGGTGACAGTGTTCATGATGACAGTCCGCATTAAGGCTGTGCCCGTGGTGACATTGCTAATGGTGATAATTCTCACAGTGATAGTACGCACGTTGAAAATGACAAAGGTGACAACACCCAGGTGATAATAATCATGGTGAAAGTGCCCATGGTGGCAGTTCTCATACTGATAGTTCTTGTGACAGTGCTCATGGTGGCAGTGCTCGTGGTGACAGTGCTCTTGGTGACAGTGCTCATGGTGGCAGTGCCCATGGTGAGACTACCGATGGTGACCCTGCCCATGGTGACAGTGCACATGGTCATGGTGCCTCTGGTGGCAGTGCAATATAGTGAGAATGCCCATGATGATATTGCTCATGGTGATAGTGCCCATGGTGAGAGTGCCCATGGTTCCAGTGCTCATGGTGACAGTGCCCATTGTGACAGTGCCCTTGGTGACAGTGCACACCATGAGAGTGCCCATGGTGTCTGTGCCCATGGTGACAGTTCTTATCATGAGAGTGTTCACGGTAGCAGTGTTCATGGTAATAGTGCTCACGGAGGCATTGCCCACAATGAGAGTGCCCACGGTGAGAATACTGACTGTGACAGTGCCCATGATGACTTTTCTCTCTGTGACAGTGCCCTTGGGGACATAGCACGGTGAGATTTCTCACAGTGATAGTGCACATTGTTTCAGTGCTCATAGTGACAAGACCCTAGGCGCCAGTGCCCATCATGGCATTGCTCACGGTGATATTTCTCACGGTGACAGTGCCCATGGTGATATTACCCATGGTGACAGTACTCAGTGATCAAGTGCTCATGGTGACATGGCATAAGGTGATAATGCTCACGGTGGCAGTGCAAAATGGTGACAGTGCCCATGGGGACATTGCTTAATGTGATAGTCCTTGTGGTGACATTGTGCATGGTGACATTGCCCACCATGACAGTGCTCTTGTTGACAGTGCTCATGGTGATAGTGCCAATGTTGGAAGTGCCCATCGTGAAAGTGTCCATGGTGACAGTTCTTATGATGAGAGTGGTCAGAGTGGCAGTGCTCATGGTGAAAGTGCCCATGGTGACAGAGCCCACGGTGATAGTGTCCATAGTTATAGTGTCCATGGTGACAGTACTAACAGTGAAATTGTCCATGGGGACACTGCCCATGGTGAAAGTGCCCATGGTCACAACACTCACGGTGATAGTGCTCACGGTGAGAGTGGCCATGGTGACAGTGACCACGGTGACAGTTCTAATGGTGATACTGCCCATGATGACAGTGCTCATGGTGACAGTCCACATTGTACCAGTGCCCAAGGTGACAGTGCTCATGGTGACAGTGCCCAAAGTCACAATACCCATGGTGACAGTGCCCAGGCTGACAGTTCTCAAGGTGATAGTGCCCATGGTGACAGTGCCCATGGTGATACAGAGAATGGGGACAGTGCTTATGGTGACAGTGGTCATGGTTGCAGTACCCATGGTGATAGTGCTGAAACTGACAGTGCCCTTGGGGATAGTGCCCATGGTGAGTGTGCTCGTGTTAATTGTGTCCATGGTGGCAGTTCCCATTGTGAAAGTGCTCATGATGACAGTGCCCATGTGGGTAGTTCCCATGGTGACAGTGCTCATGGTGATAGTGACCATGTTAAGAGTGCACATGGTGGCTGTGCCCTTGGTGACAGTGCCCATGATGACAGTATTCATGGTGACAGTGCTCACGGTGATAGTGACCATGGTGAGAGTGCACATGGTGGTAGTGCACATGGTGGCAGTGAAAAATGGTGACAGTTCCCATGCTGACAGTTCTCATTGTGACAATGCACACGGTCACAACCGATGCTGACACTGCTCATGGTAGCTATACCCTTGGTGACAGTGCTCAGAGTGATAGTGCCCATGGTGGCAGTGTCCATGGTGACACTGCCCATGGTGACAATGCCCATGATGACAGTGCCCATGGAGTCAGTGCCCACGGAGCCATTGCCTATGGTAACAGTGCTCACAGTGACAGTACCCATGGTAACAGTGACCATGGTGAGAGTGCTCATGGTGATAGTGTCTATGGTGACAGATCACACTGTGACAGTCCGCATTGTGCCAGTACCAATAGTGACAGTGCCCATGGTGACATTGACCACGGTGAGAGTGATCACGGTGCTAGTGCTCACAGTAATAGTGCTCATGGTGACAGTGCCGACAGTGAAGGTGCTCACGGTGACAGTGCCTCTGGTGATAGTGCCCATGGTGAGAGTCCGCCCATTGATAGTGTCCATGGTGGCAGTTCCCATTGTGAAAATGCTCATGATGACATTGCCCATGTTGGTAGTCCCCATGGTGACAGTGCTCACGGTGATAGTGACCTTGGTAACTGTGCACATGGTGGCCGTGCCCTTGGTGACAGTGCCAATGATGACAGTACTCATGGTGACAGTTCTCACGGTGATAGTGCCCATGGTGATATTGCACATGGTGGCAGTGAAAAATGGTGACAGTGCCCATGTTGACAGTTCTCATGGTGACAGTGCACACGGTGACAACCCATGCAGACAGTACTCACGGTGACAGTTCTCATGGTTGCAGTACCCATGGTGACAGTGCTCACAGTGATACTGCCCATGGTGGCAGTGCCCATGGTGACAGTGCCCATGGTGACACTGCCCATGATGACAGTGCCCATGGTGAAAGTTCCCACGGCGCCATTGCCTATGGTGACAGTGCTCATGGTAACAGTGCCCATGGTGACAGTGACCATGGTGAGAGTGCTCACACTGATAGTGCCCATGGTGACAGGGCTCATGGTGCCAGTCCGCATTGTGCCAGTACCCATGGCGACAGTGCTCATGGTGACACTGACCACAGTGAGAGTGCTCACTGTGATAGAGCTCACGGTAATAGTGCTCATGGTGACAGTGCAAAGGGTGACAATACCCATGGTGACAGTACTCATGTTGAAAATACCCATGGTGGCAGTTCTCATGGTGACAGTGCTCATAATAGCAGTGCCCAAGGTGGCAGTCCTCGTGGTGACAGTGCTAATGGTGACAGTGCTCTTGGTGGCAGTTCCCATGGGGACAGTACCGATGGTGACCCTGTGCATTGTTACAGTGCCCATGGTAACCGTGCTCACGGTGGTAGTGCACATCGTGACAGTGCCCATGGTGGCAGTTCACCTGGTGACAGTGCTAAATCGTGACAGTGCACATGCTGACAGTGCTCACGGTGATAGTGCCCATGGTGACAGTGCCCACGGTGATAATGGGTATTATTACAGTGTTCATCTTGACAGAGCCCAAGGTGGCAGTGGCCATGGTGACAGTGCCCACAATGACAGTGCCCATGGTAACAGTGCCGACAGTGACAGTGCCCATGGTGACACTTCTCACAGTGAATGTGCCCATGGGGACAGTTACCATGATGAGATTTCTCACGGTGATAGTGCCCGTTGTGACAGTGCTCACAGTGACAATGCCCATGGTGCCACTGCCCATAGAGACATTCCGCACGGTCACTTTTCTCACGGTGAAAGTACCTATGGTGACACTGCACCTGGTGGCAGTGCAAAATGGTGACAGTGCCCATGGTGACATTGCTCATAGTGACTTTGCTTACAGTGATAGTCCTTACGGTGACAGTGTGCACAGTGACACTGCACACAGTTGCAGTGTTCATGGTGACAGTGTTCACGGTGATACTTTCCATGGTGATAGTGCCCATGGTGACACTGCACATGGTGGCAGTGAAAAATGGTGACAGTGCCCCTGTTGTCAGTTCTCATGGTGACCGTGCACATGGTGACAACCCGTGCAGACTGTACTCATGGTGACAGTACTCACGGTGACAGTTCTCATGTTTGCAGTATCCATGGTGACAGTGCTCACAGTGATAGTGCCCATGGTGAGAGTGCCCATGATGACAGGGCCCATGGTGCCATTGCCTATGGTGACAGTGCTCATGGTAACAGTGCCCAAGGTGACAGTGACCATGGTGAGAGTGCTCACACTGATGGTGCCCATGGTGACAGTGCTCATGGTGTCTGTCTACATTGTGCCAGTACCCATGGCAACAGTGCTCATGGTGACAGGGACCACAGTGAGAGAGCTCACGGTGAGAGTGCTCACGGTAATAGTGCTCATGGTGACAGTGCAAATGGTGACAATACCATGGTGACAGTACTCATGTTGAAAATACCCATGGTGGCAGTTCTCATAGCGACAGATCTCATGGTGACATTGCTCATAATAGCAGTGCCCAGGTGCCAGTGCTCGTGGTGACGGTGCTAATGGTGACAGTGCTCTTGGTGGCAGTTCCCATCGGGACAATACTGATGGTGACACTGTGCATTGTTACAGTGCCCATGGTAACCGTGTTCACGGTGATAGTGCACATCGTGACAGTGCCCATGGTGGTAGTTCACCTGGTGACAGTGCTAAATAGTGACAGTGCACATGCTGACAGTGCTCACGGTGATAGTGCCCATGGTGACAGTGCACACGGTCATAATGGGCATTGTTACAGAGTTCATGGTGACAGCACACGGTGGCAGTGGCCATGGAGACAGTGCCCACAATGACAGTGCCCATGGTGACAGTGCCGACAGTGACAGTGCCCATGGTGACACTTCTCATGGTGACAGTGCCCATGGGGACAGTTAGCATGGTGAGATTTCTAATGGTGATAGTGCCCGTTGTGCCAGTGCTCACGGTAACAATGCCCATGGGGCCAGTGCCCATAGAGTCATTCCGCACGGTCACATTTCTCACGGTGAAAGTGCCTATGGTGATATTAACCATGGTGACACTGCACATGGTGGCAGAGCAAAATGGTGACAGTGCCCATGGTGACATTGCTCATGGTGACTTTGCTTACGGTGATAGTCCTTACAGTGACAGTACGCATGGTGACACTGCACACAGTGACAGTGTTCATGGTGAAAGTGTTCACGGTGATAGTTCCCATGGTGAGATTGTCCTGGTAACAGTGCCCATAGTCACAATTCTCATGGTGTAGTGCTCACAGTGACAGTGCCCATGGTGTCATGCCCATGGTGACAGTGCTCATGGTGACAGTGCTCATGTTGGCAGAGCCATAAATAAGAGTGCTCATTGTGGCAGTGCTCATGGTGTCCGTGCTCATGGTGACAGTGCCCATGATTACAGTGTTTATGGTGATAGATGTCACGGTGTCAGTGCCCACGCGGAGAGTGCCAAGGCTGACAAAGCCCAGGGTGATACTTCCCATTGTGACAGTGCCCACGGTGACAGTGCCCATGGTGACAGCACCCAGTGTGACAAGGCGCATGGTGACAGTGCTCACAGTGACAGTGCCCATGGTGACAGTGCCGATGGTGAGAGTGCCAATAGTGACAGTGCTCATGGTGAAACTGCCCACAGAGACATTGCCCATGGTGATAGTGTTCATGGTGACAACCCCACGGTGACAGTGCCAATGTTGATAGTCCCAGTGGTGACAGGTCTTACATTGAATGTGACCATGGTGTCTGTGCTCATGGTGACAGTGCTCAAGGTTATAGTCTCCATGTTGACAGTGCCGATGGTGACAATTCTCACGGTGACAGGGCCTATGGTGAAAATTCTCATAGTGACAGTGTTCACGGTGACAGTGCCCATGGTGCTATTACCCATGGTGACAGTTCTCATAGTGAAACTGCCCATGTTGACACTGCCCATGGTGGCAGTGCAAAATGGTGACAGTGCCCATGGTGATATTGCTCACGGTGACATTGCTTATGGTGATAGTGTGTATGGTGAAACTGCACACAGTGACATTGCTCATGGTGACAGTGTTCATGGCGTTAGTTCCTATGGTGAATGTGACCATGGGGACAGTGCCCATAGTCACAATTCTCATGGGGTAGTGCTCACGGTGACGGTGCCCATGGTGACAATACACAGGGTGACAGTATTCCTGGTGACATTGCTCATGGTGAGAGTGCCCATCTTCACAACTGTCACGGTGATAGTTCCCATGGTGACAATACCCAGGGTAACAGAGCTGATGGTAAAAGTGTTCACGGTGACAGTGCCCATGGTGACAGTACCTAAGGTGACAATTCCCATGGTGAGACTGCTCATAGACAGTGCCCATGGTGACAATACCCAGCGTGTCCTGTCCATGGTGACAGTGATCATGGTGACACATCTCATGAGGACAGTGCCATAAGTGACAGTGCTCATGGTGACAGTGCCCATGGTGACAGTGCCTATGGTGATAGATATCATGGTGGCTGTGCCCAGGGAGACATTGCCCACGCTGACAAGACCCATGGTGATACTTCCCATTGTGACAGTGCCATCGGTGGCAGAGCCCATGGTGACAGTGCCCAAGATCACAGAGCCCATGGTGAGAGTGCTAACGGTGACTGTGCCCATGGTGACAGCACCCAGTGTGAAAATGCCCATTGTGACAGTGCTCACGGTGACCATGCCAATGGTGATAGTGCCAATAGTGAGAGTGCTCACGGTGACACTGCCCATGGACACACTGCCCATTGTGATAGTGCCCATCATGACAACCCCTCGGACGCAGTGCCAATGGTGAGAGTCCCCGTGGTGACAGTTCTCATGGTGAAAGTGATCCTTTTGAAATTGCTCATGGTGACAGTGCTCATGGTGACAGTGCTCAAGGTGATAGTCTCCATGTTGACAGTGTGCATGGTGACTGTTCTCACGGTGACAGTGCCTATGGTGATTATGCTCTTAGTGACAGTGCTCATGGTGACAGTGCCCATGGTGACAGTGACCACGGTGACTGTTCTCACCGTGGTAGTGCCCATGGTGACAGTGTTCATGATGACAGTCCGCATTAAGGCTGTGCCCGTGGTGACATTGCTAATGGTGATAATTCTCACGGTGATAGTACGCACGTTGAAAATGACAAAGGTGACAACACCCAGGTGATAATAATCATGGTGAAAGTGCCCATGGTGGCAGTTCTCATACTGACAGTTCTTGTGACAGTGCTCATGGTGGCAGTGCTCGTGGTGACAGTGCTCTTGGTGACAGTGCTCATGGTGGCAGTGCCCATGGTGAGACTACCGATGGTGACCCTGCCCATGGTGACAGTGCACATGGTCATGGTGCCTCTGGTGGCAGTGCAATATAGTGAGAATGCCCATGATGATATTGCTCATGGTGATAGTGCCCATGGTGAGAGTGCCCATGGTTCCAGTGCTCATGGTGACAGTGCCCATTGTGACAGTGCCCTTGGTGACAGTGCACACCATGAGAGTGCCCATGGTGTCTGTGCCCATGGTGACAGTTCTTATCATGAGAGTGTTCACGGTAGCAGTGTTCATGGTAATAGTGCTCACGGAGGCATTGCCCACAATGAGAGTGCCCACGGTGAGAATACTGACTGTGACAGTGCCCATGATGACTTTTCTCTCTGTGACAGTGCCCTTGGGGACAGTTAGCACGGTGAGATTTCTCACAGTGATAGTGCACATTGTTTCAGTGCTCATAGTGACAAGACCCTAGGCGCCAGTGCCCATCATGGCATTGCTCACGGTGATATTTCTCACGGTGACAGTGCCCATGGTGATATTACCCATGGTGACAGTACTCAGTGATCAAGTGCTCATGGTGACATGGCATAAGGTGATAATGCTCACGGTGGCAGTGCAAAATGGTGACATTGTCCATGGGGACATTGCTCATAGTGACTTTGCTTACAGTGATAGTCCTTACGGTGACAGTGTGCACGGTGACACTGCACACAGTTGCAGTGTTCATGGTGACAGTGTTCACGGTGATACTTTCCATGGTGATAGTGCCCATGGTGACACTGCACATGGTGGCAGTGAAAAATGGTGACAGTGCCCCTGTTGTCAGTTCTCATGGTGACCGTGCACATGGTGACAACCCGTGCAGACTGTACTCATGGTGACAGTACTCACGGTGACAGTTCTCATGTTTGCAGTATCCATGGTGACAGTGCTCACAGTGATAGTGCCCATGGTGAGAGTGCCCATGATGACAGGGCCCATGGTGCCATTGCCTATGGTGACAGTGCTCATGGTAACAGTGCCCAAGGTGACAGTGACCATGGTGAGAGTGCTCACACTGATGGTGCCCATGGTGACAGTGCTCATGGTGTCTGTCTACATTGTGCCAGTACCCATGGCAACAGTGCTCATGGTGACAGGGACCACAGTGAGAGAGCTCACGGTGAGAGTGCTCACGGTAATAGTGCTCATGGTGACAGTGCAAATGGTGACAATACCATGGTGACAGTACTCATGTTGAAAATACCCATGGTGGCAGTTCTCATAGCGACAGATCTCATGGTGACATTGCTCATAATAGCAGTGCCCAGGTGCCAGTGCTCGTGGTGACGGTGCTAATGGTGACAGTGCTCTTGGTGGCAGTTCCCATCGGGACAATACTGATGGTGACACTGTGCATTGTTACAGTGCCCATGGTAACCGTGTTCACGGTGATAGTGCACATCGTGACAGTGCCCATGGTGGTAGTTCACCTGGTGACAGTGCTAAATAGTGACAGTGCACATGCTGACAGTGCTCACGGTGATAGTGCCCATGGTGACAGTGCACACGGTGATAATGGGCATTGTTACAGAGTTCATGGTGACAGCACACGGTGGCAGTGGCCATGGAGACAGTGCCCACAATGACAGTGCCCATGGTGACAGTGCCGACAGTGACAGTGCCCATGGTGACACTTCTCATGGTGACAGTGCCCATGGGGACAGTTAGCATGGTGAGATTTCTAACGGTGATAGTGCCCGTTGTGCCAGTGCTCACAGTAACAATGCCCATGGGGCCAGTGCCCATAGAGTCATTCCGCACGGTCACATTTCTCACGGTGAAAGTGCCTATGGTGATCTTAACCATGGTGACACTGCACATGGTGGCAGAGCAAAATGGCGACAGTGCCCATGGTGACATTGCTCATGGTGACTTTGCTTACGGTGATAGTCCTTACAGTGACAGTACGCATGGTGACACTGCACACAGTGACAGTGTTCATGGTGAAAGTGTTCACGGTGATATTTCCCATGGTGAGATTGTCCTGGTAACAGTGCCCATAGTCACAATTCTCATGGTGTAGTGCTCACAGTGACAGTGCCCATGGTGTCATGCCCATGGTGACAGTGCTCATGGTGACAGTGCTCATGTTGGCAGAGCCATAAATAAGAGTGCTCATTGTGGCAGTGCTCATGGTGTCCGTGCTCATGGTGACAGTGCCCATGATTACAGTGTTTATGGTGATAGATGTCACGGTGTCAGTGCCCACGCGGAGAGTGCCAAGGCTGACAAAGCCCAGGGTGATACTTCCCATTGTGACAGTGCCCACGGTGACAGTGCCCATGGTGACAGCACCCAGTGTGACAAGGCGCATGGTGACAGTGCTCACGGTGACAGTGCCCATGGTGACAGTGCCGATGGTGAGAGTGCCAATAGTGACAGTGCTCATGGTGAAACTGCCCACAGAGACATCGCCCATGGTGATAGTGTTCATGCTGACAACCCCACGGTGACAGTGCCAATGTTGATAGTCCCAGTGGTGACAGGTCTTACATTGAATGTGACCATGGTGTCTGTGCTCATGGTGACAGTGCTCAAGGTTATAGTCTCCATGTTGACAGTGCCGATGGTGACAATTCTCACGGTGACAGGGCCTATGGTGAAAATTCTCATAGTGACAGTGTTCACGGTGACAGTGCCCATGGTGCTATTACCCATGGTGACAGTACTCATAGTGAAACTGCCCATGTTGACACTGCCCATGGTGGCAGTGCAAAATGGTGACAGTGCCCATGGTGATATTGCTCATGGTGACATTGCTTATGGTGATAGTGTGTATGGTGAAACTGCACACAGTGACATTGCTCATGGTGACAGTGTTCATGGCGTTAGTTCCTATGGTGAATGTGACCATGGGGACAGTGCCCATAGTCACAATTCTCATGGTGTAGTGCTCACGGTGACAGTGCCCATGGTGACAATACACAGGGTGACAGTATTCATGGTGACATTGCTCATGGTGAGAGTGCCCATGTTCACAACTGTCACGGTGATAGTTCCCATGGTGACAATACCCAGGGTAACAGAGCTGATGGTAAAAGTGTTCACGGTGACAGTGCCCATGGTGACAGTACCTAAGGTGACAATTCCCATGGTGAGACTGCTCATAGACAGTGCCCATGGTGACAATACCCAGCGTGTCCTGTCCATGGTGACAGTGATCATGGTGACACATCTCATGAGGACAGTGCCATAAGTGACAGTGCTCATGGTGACAGTGCCCATGGTGACAGTGCCTATGGTGATAGATATCATGGTGGCTGTGCCCAGGGAGACATTGCCCATGCTGACAAGACCCATGGTGATACTTCCCATTGTGACAGTGCCATCGGTGGCAGAGCCCATGGTGACAGTGCCCAAGATCACAGAGCCCATGGTGAGAGTGCTAACGGTGACTGTGCCCATGGTGACAGCACCCAGTGTGAAAATGCCCATTGTGACAGTGCTCACGGTGACCATGCCAATGGTGATAGTGCCAATAGTGAGAGTGCTCACGGTGACACTGCCCATGGACACACTGCCCATTGTGATAGTGCCCATCATGACAACCCCTCGGAGGCAGTGCCAATGGTGAGAGTCCCCGTGGTGACAGTTCTCATGGTGAAAGTGATCCTTTTGAAATTGCTCATGGTGACAGTGCTCATGGTGACAGTGCTCAAGGTGATAGTCTCCATGTTGACAGTGTGCATGGTGACTGTTCTCACGGTGACAGTGCCTATGGTGATTATGCTCTTAGTGACAGTGCTCATGGTGACAGTGCCCATGGTGACAGTGACCACAGTGACTGTTCTCACCGTGGTAGTGCCCATGGTGACAGTGTTCATGATGACAGTCCGCATTAAGGCTGTGCCCGTGGTGACATTGCTAATGGTGATAATTCTCACGGTGATAGTACGCACGTTGAAAATGACAAAGGTGACAACACCCAGGTGATAATAATCATGGTGAAAGTGCCCATGGTGGCAGTTCTCATACTGACAGTTCTTGTGACAGTGCTCATGGTGGCAGTGCTCGTGGTGACAGTGCCCATGGTGAGACTACCGATGGTGACCCTGCCCATGGTGACAGTGCACATGGTCATGGTGCCTCTGGTGGCAGTGCAATATAGTGAGAATGCCCATGATGATATTGCTCATGGTGATAGTGCCCATGGTGAGAGTGCCCATGGTTCCAGTGCTCATGGTGACAGTGCCCATTGTGACAGTGCCCTTGGTGACAGTGCACACCATGAGAGTGCCCATGGTGTCTGTGCCCATGGTGACAGTTCTTATCATGAGAGTGTTCACGGTAGCAGTGTTCATGGTAATAGTGCTCACGGAGGCATTGCCCACAATGAGAGTGCCCACGGTGAGAATACTGACTGTGACAGTGCCCATGATGACTTTTCTCTCTGTGACAGTGCCCTTGGGGACAGTTAGCACGGTGAGATTTCTCACAGTGATAGTGCACATTGTTTCAGTGCTCATAGTGACAAGACCCTAGGCGCCAGTGCCCATCATGGCATTGCTCACGGTGATATTTCTCACGGTGACAGTGCCCATGGTGATATTACCCATGGTGACAGTACTCAGTGATCAAGTGCTCATGGTGACATGGCATAAGGTGATAATGCTCACGGTGGCAGTGCAAAATGGTGACAGTGCCCATGGGGACATTGCTTAATGTGATAGTCCTTGTGGTGACATTGTGCATGGTGACATTGCCCACCATGACAGTGCTCTTGTTGACAGTGCTCATGGTGATAGTGCCAATGTTGGAAGTGCCCATCGTGAAAGTGTCCATGGTGACAGTTCTTATGATGAGAGTGGTCAGAGTGGCAGTGCTCATGGTGAAAGTGCCCATGGTGACAGAGCCCACGGTGACAGTGTCCATAGTTATAGTGTCCATGGTGACAGTACTAACAGTGAAATTGTCCATGGGGACACTGCCCATGGTGAAAGTGCCCATGGTCACAACACTCACGGTGATAGTGCTCACGGTGAGAGTGGCCATGGTGACAGTGACCACGGTGACAGTTCTAATGGTGATACTGCCCATGATGACAGTGTTCTGGTGACAGTCCACATTGTACCAGTGCCCAAGGTGACAGTGCTCATGGTGACAGTGCCCAAAGTCACAATACCCATGGTGACAGTGCCCAGGCTGACAGTTCTCAAGGTGATAGTGCCCATGGTGACAGTGCACATGGTGATACAGAGAATGGGGACAGTGCTTATGGTGACAGTGGTCATGGTTGCAGTACCCATGGTGATAGTGCTGAAACTGACAGTGCCCTTGGGGATAGTGCCCATGGTGAGTGTGCTCGTGTTAATTGTGTCCATGGTGGCAGTTCCCATTGTGAAAGTGCTCATGATGACAGTGCCCATGTGGGTAGTTCCCATGGTGACAGTGCTCATGGTGATAGTGACCATGTTAACAGTGCACATGGTGGCTGTGCCCTTGGTGACAGTGCCCATGATGACAGTATTCATGGTGACAGTGCTCACGGTGATAATGCCCATGGTGGCAGTGCACATGGTGGTAGTGCACATGGTGGCAGTGAAAAATGGTGACAGTTCCCATGCTGACAGTTCTCATTGTGACAATGCACACGGTCACAACCGATGCTGACACTGCTCATGGTAGCTGTACCCTTGGTGACAGTGCTCAGAGTGATAGTGCCAATGGTGGCAGTGCCCATGGTGACACTGCCCATGGTGACAATGCCCATGATGACAGTGCTCATGGTGACAGTGCTCATGTTGGCAGAGCCATAAATAAGAGTGCTCATTGTGGCAGTGCTCATGGTGTCCGTGCTCATGGTGACAGTGCCCATGATTACAGTGTTTATGGTGATAGATGTCACGGTGTCAGTGCCCACGCGGAGAGTGCCAAGGCTGACAAAGCCCAGGGTGATACTTCCCATTGTGACAGTGCCCACGGTGACAGTTCCCATGGTGACAGCACCCAGTGTGACAAGGCGCATGGTGACAGTGCTCACGGTGACAGTGCCCATGGTGACAGTGCCGATGGTGAGAGTGCCAATAGTGACAGTGCTCATGGTGAAACTGCCCACAGAGACATCGCCCATGGTGATAGTGTTCATGGTGACAACCCCACGGTGACAGTGCCAATGTTGATAGTCCCAGTGGTGACAGGTCTTACATTGAATGTGACCATGGTGTCTGTGCTCATGGTGACAGTGCTCAAGGTTATAGTCTCCATGTTGACAGTGCCGATGGTGACAATTCTCACGGTGACAGGGCCTATGGTGATAATTCTCATAGTGACAGTGTTCACGGTGACAGTGCCCATGGTGCTATTACCCATGGTGACAGTACTCATAGTGAAACTGCCCATGTTGACACTGCCCATGGTGGCGGTGCAAAATGGTGACAGTGCCCATGGTGATATTGCTCATGGTGACATTGCTTATGGTGATAGTGTGTATGGTGAAACTGCACACAGTGACATTGCTCATGGTGACAGTGTTCATGGCGTTAGTTCCTATGGTGAATGTGACCATGGGGACAGTGCCCATAGTCACAATTCTCATGGTGTAGTGCTCACGGTGACAGTGCCCATGGTGACAATACACAGGGTGACAGTATTCATGGTGACATTGCTCATGGTGAGAGTGCCCATGTTCACAACTGTCACGGTGATAGTTCCCATGGTGACAATACCCAGGGTAACAGAGCTGATGGTAAAAGTGTTCACAGTGACAGTGCCCATGGTGACAGTACCTAAGGTGACAATTCCCATGGTGAGACTGCTCATAGACAGTGCCCATGGTGACAATACCCAGCGTGTCCTGTCCATGGTGACAGTGATCATGGTGACACATCTCATGAGGACAGTGCCATAAGTGACAGTGCTCATTGTGGCAGTGCTCATGGTGACAGTGCCCATGGTGACAGTGCCTATGGTGATAGATATCATGGTGGCTGTGCCCAGGGAGACATTGCCCACGCTGACAAGACCCATGGTGATACTTCCCATTGTGACAGTGCCATCGGTGGCAGAGCCCATGGTGACAGTGCCCAAGATCACAGAGCCCATGGTGAGAGTGCTAACGGTGACTGTGCCCATGGTGACAGCACCCAGTGTGAAAATGCCCATTGTGACAGTGCTCACGGTGACCATGCCAATGGTGATAGTGCCAATAGTGAGAGTGCTCACGGTGACACTGCCCATGGACACACTGCCCATTGTGATAGTGCCCATCATGACAACCCCTCGGAGGCAGTGCCAATGGTGAGAGTCCCCGTGGTGACAGTTCTCATGGTGAAAGTGATCCTTTTGAAATTGCTCATGGTGACAGTGCTCATGGTGACAGTGCTCAAGGTGATAGTCTCCATGTTGACAGTGTGCATGGTGACTGTTCTCACGGTGACAGTGCCTATGGTGATTATGCTCTTAGTGACAGTGCTCATGGTGACAGTGCCCATGGTGACAGTGACCACGGTGACTGTTCTCACCGTGGTAGTGCCCATGGTGACAGTGTTCATGATGACAGTCCGCATTAAGGCTGTGCCCGTGGTGACATTGCTAATGGTGATAATTCTCACGGTGATAGTACGCACGTTGAAAATGACAAAGGTGACAACACCCAGGTGATAATAATCATGGTGAAAGTGCCCATGGTGGCAGTTCTCATACTGACAGTTCTTGTGACAGTGCTCATGGTGGCAGTGCTCGTGGTGACAGTGCTCTTGGTGACAGTGCTCATGGTGGCAGTGCCCATGGTGAGACTACCGATGGTGACCCTGCCCATGGTGACAGTGCACATGGTCATGGTGCCTCTGGTGGCAGTGCAATATAGTGAGAATGCCCATGATGATATTGCTCATGGTGATAGTGCCCATGGTGAGAGTGCCCATGGTTCCAGTGCTCATGGTGACAGTGCCCATTGTGACAGTGCCCTTGGTGACAGTGCACACCATGAGAGTGCCCATGGTGTCTGTGCCCATGGTGACAGTTCTTATCATGAGAGTGTTCACGGTAGCAGTGTTCATGGTAATAGTGCTCACGGAGGCATTGCCCACAATGAGAGTGCCCACGGTGAGAATACTGACTGTGACAGTGCCCATGATGACTTTTCTCTCTGTGACAGTGCCCTTGGGGACAGTTAGCACGGTGAGATTTCTCACAGTGATAGTGCACATTGTTTCAGTGCTCATAGTGACAAGACCCTAGGCGCCAGTGCCCATCATGGCATTGCTCACGGTGATATATCTCACGGTGACAGTGCCCATGGTGATATTACCCATGGTGACAGTACTCAGTGATCAAGTGCTCATGGTGACATGGCATAAGGTGATAATGCTCACGGTGGCAGTGCAAAATGGTGACAGTGCCCATGGGGACATTGCTTAATGTGATAGTCCTTGTGGTGACATTGTGCATGGTGACATTGCCCACCATGACAGTGCTCTTGTTGACAGTGCTCATGGTGATAGTGCCAATGTTGGAAGTGCCCATCGTGAAAGTGTCCATGGTGACAGTTCTTATGATGAGAGTGGTCAGAGTGGCAGTGCTCATGGTGAAAGTGCCCATGGTGACACAGCCCACGGTGACAGTGTCCATAGTTATAGTGTCCATGGTGACAGTACTAACAGTGAAATTGTCCATGGGGACACTGCCCATGGTGAAAGTGCCCATGGTCACAACACTCATGGTGATAGTGCTCACGGTGAGAGTGGCCATGGTGACAGTGACCACGGTGACAGTTCTAATGGTGATACTGCCCATGATGACAGTGCTCATGGTGACAGTCCACATTGTACCAGTGCCCAAGGTGACAGTGCTCATGGTGACAGTGCCCAAAGTCACAATACCCATGGTGACAGTGCCCAGGCTGACAGTTCTCAAGGTGATAGTGCCCATGGTGACAGTGCACATGGTGATACAGAGAATGGGGACAGTGCTTATGGTGACAGTGGTCATGGTTGCAGTACCCATGGTGATAGTGCTGAAACTGACAGTGCCCTTGGGGATAGTGCCCATGGTGAGTGTGCTCGTGTTAATTGTGTCCATGGTGGCAGTTCCCATTGTGAAAGTGCTCATGATGACAGTGCCCATGTGGGTAGTTCCCATGGTGACAGTGCTCATGGTGATAGTGACCATGTTAACAGTGCACATGGTGGCTGTGCCCTTGGTGACAGTGCCCATGATGACAGTATTCATGGTGACAGTGCTCACGGTGATAAGGCCAATGTGGCAGTGCACATGGTGGTAGTGCACATGGTGGCAGTGAAAAATGGGGACAGTTCCCATGCTGACAGTTCTGATTGTGACAATGCACACGGTCACAACCGATGCTGACACTGCTCATGGTAGCTATACCCTTGGTGACAGTGCTCAGAGTGATAGTGCCCATGGTGGCAGTGTCCATGGTGACACTGCCCATGGTGACAATGCCCATGATGACAGTGCCCATGGAGTCAGTGCCCACGGAGCCATTGCCTATGGTAACAGTGCTCACAGTGACAGTACCCATGGTAACAGTGACCATGGTGAGAGTGCTCATGGTGATAGTGTCTATGGTGACAGATCACACTGTGACAGTCCGCATTGTGCCAGTACCAATAGTGACAGTGCCCATGGTGACATTGACCACGGTGAGAGTGATCACGGTGCTAGTGCTCACAGTAATAGTGCTCATGGTGACAGTGCCGACAGTGAAGGTGCTCACGGTGACAGTGCCTCTGGTGATAGTGCCCATGGTGAGAGTCCGCCCATTGATAGTGCCCATGGTGGCAGTTCCCATTGTGAAAATGCTCATGATGACATTGCCCATGTTGGTAGTCCCCATGGTGACAGTGCTCACGGTGATAGTGACCTTGGTAACTGTGCACATGGTGGCCGTGCCCTTGGTGACAGTGCCAATGATGACAGTACTCATGGTGACAGTTCTCACGGTGATAGTGCCCATGGTGATATTGCACATGGTGGCAGTGAAAAATGGTGACAGTGCCCATGTTGACAGTTCTCATGGTGACAGTGCACACGGTGACAACCCATGCAGACAGTACTCACGGTGACAGTTCTCATGGTTGCAGTACCCATGGTGACAGTGCTCACAGTGATACTGCCCATGGTGGCAGTGCCCATGGTGACAGTGCCCATGGTGACACTGCCCATGATGACAGTGCCCATGGTGAAAGTTCCCACGGCGCCATTGCCTATGGTGACAGTGCTCATGGTAACAGTGCCCATGGTGACAGTGACCATGGTGAGAGTGCTCACACTGATAGTGCCCATGGTGACAGGGCTCATGGTGCCAGTCCGCATTGTGCCAGTACCCATGGCGACAGTGCTCATGGTGACACTGACCACAGTGAGAGTGCTCACTGTGATAGAGCTCATGGTAATAGTGCTCATGGTTACAGTGCAAAGGGTGACAATACCCATGGTGACAGTACTCATGTTGAAAATACCCATGGTGGCAGTTCTCATGGTGACAGTGCTCATAATAGCAGTGCCCAAGGTGGCAGTCCTCGTGGTGACAGTGCTAATGGTGACAGTGCTCTTGGTGGCAGTTCCCACGGGGACAGTACCGATGGTGACCCTGTGCATTGTTACAGTGCCCATGGTAACCGTGCTCACGGTGGTAGTGCACATCGTGACAGTGCCCATGGTGGCAGTTCACCTGGTGACAGTGCTAAATCGTGACAGTGCACATGCTGACAGTGCTCACGGTGATAGTGCCCATGGTGACAGTGCCCACGGTGATAATGGGTATTATTACAGTGTTCATCTTGACAGAGCCCAAGGTGGCAGTGGCCATGGTGACAGTGCCCACAATGACAGTGCCCATGGTAACAGTGCCGACAGTGACAGTGCCCATGGTGACACTTCTCACAGTGAATGTGCCCATGGGGACAGTTACCATGATGAGATTTCTCACGGTGATAGTGCCCGTTGTGACAGTGCTCACACTGACAATGCCCATGGTGCCACTGCCCATAGAGACATTCCGCACGGTCACTTTTCTCACGGTGAAAGTACCTATGGTGACACTGCACCTGGTGGCAGTGCAAAATGGTGACAGTGCCCATGGTGACATTGCTCATAGTGACTTTGCTTACAGTGATAGTCCTTACGGTGACAGTGTGCATGGTGACACTGCACACAGTTGCAGTGTTCATGGTGACAGTGTTCACGGTGATACTTTCCATGGTGATAGTGCCCATGGTGACACTGCACATGGTGGCAGTGAAAAATGGTGACAGTGCCCCTGTTGTCAGTTCTCATGGTGACCGTGCACATGGTGACAACCCGTGCAGACTGTACTCATGGTGACAGTACTCACGGTGACAGTTCTCATGTTTGCAGTATCCATGGTGACAGTGCTCACAGTGATAGTGCCCATGGTGAGAGTGCCCATGATGACAGGGCCCATGGTGCCATTGCCTATGGTGACAGTGCTCATGGTAACAGTGCCCAAGGTGACAGTGACCATGGTGAGAGTGCTCACACTGATGGTGCCCATGGTGACAGTGCTCATGGTGTCTGTCTACATTGTGCCAGTACCCATGGCAACAGTGCTCATGGTGACAGGGACCACAGTGAGAGAGCTCACGGTGAGAGTGCTCACGGTAATAGTGCTCATGGTGACAGTGCAAATGGTGACAATACCATGGTGACAGTACTCATGTTGAAAATACCCATGGTGGCAGTTCTCATAGCGACAGATCTCATGGTGACATTGCTCATAATAGCAGTGCCCAGGTGCCAGTGCTCGTGGTGACGGTGCTAATGGTGACAGTGCTCTTGGTGGCAGTTCCCATCGGGACAATACTGATGGTGACACTGTGCATTGTTACAGTGCCCATGGTAACCGTGTTCACGGTGATAGTGCACATCGTGACAGTGCCCATGGTGGTAGTTCACCTGGTGACAGTGCTAAATAGTGACAGTGCACATGCTGACAGTGCTCACGGTGATAGTGCCCATGGTGACAGTGCACACGGTCATAATGGGCATTGTTACAGAGTTCATGGTGACAGCACACGGTGGCAGTGGCCATGGAGACAGTGCCCACAATGACAGTGCCCATGGTGACAGTGCCGACAGTGACAGTGCCCATGGTGACACTTCTCATGGTGACAGTGCCCATGGGGACAGTTAGCATGGTGAGATTTCTAACGGTGATAGTGCCCGTTGTGCCAGTGCTCACAGTAACAATGCCCATGGGGCCAGTGCCCATAGAGTCATTCCGCACGGTCACATTTCTCACGGTGAAAGTGCCTATGGTGATATTAACCATGGTGACACTGCACATGGTGGCAGAGCAAAATGGTGACAGTGCCCATGGTGACATTGCTCATGGTGACTTTGCTTACGGTGATAGTCCTTACAGTGACAGTACGCATGGTGACACTGCACACAGTGACAGTGTTCATGGTGAAAGTGTTCACGGTGATAGTTCCCATGGTGAGATTGTCCTGGTAACAGTGCCCATAGTCACAATTCTCATGGTGTAGTGCTCACAGTGACAGTGCCCATGGTGTCATGCCCATGGTGACAGTGCTCATGGTGACAGTGCTCATGTTGGCAGAGCCATAAATAAGAGTGCTCATTGTGGCAGTGCTCATGGTGTCTGTGCTCATGGTGACAGTGCCCATGATTACAGTGTTTATGGTGATAGATGTCACGGTGTCAGTGCCCACGCGGAGAGTGCCAAGGCTGACAAAGCCCAGGGTGATACTTCCCATTGTGACAGTGCCCACGGTGACAGTGCCCATGGTGACAGCACCCAGTGTGACAAGGTGCATGGTGACAGTGCTCACGGTGACAGTGCCCATGGTGACAGTGCCGATGGTGAGAGTGCCAATAGTGACAGTGCTCATGGTGAAACTGCCCACAGAGACATCGCCCATGGTGATAGTGTTCATGGTGACAACCCCACGGTGACAGTGCCAATGTTGATAGTCCCAGTGGTGACAGGTCTTACATTGAATGTGACCATGGTGTCTGTGCTCATGGTGACAGTGCTCAAGGTTATAGTCTCCATGTTGACAGTGCCGATGGTGACAATTCTCACGGTGACAGGGCCTGTGGTGAAAATTCTCATAGTGACAGTGTTCACGGTGACAGTGCCCATGGTGCTATTACCCATGGTGACAGTTCTCATAGTGAAACTGCCCATGTTGACACTGCCCATGGTGGCAGTGCAAAATGGTGACAGTGCCCATGGTGATATTGCTCATGGTGACATTGCTTATGGTGATAGTGTGTATGGTGAAACTGCACACAGTGACTTTGCTCATGGTGACAGTGTTCATGGCGTTAGTTCCTATGGTGAATGTGACCATGGGGACAGTGCCCATAGTCACAATTCTCATGGTGTAGTGCTCACGGTGACAGTGCCCATGGCGACAATACACAGGGTGACAGTATTCATGGTGACATTGCTCATGGTGTGAGTGCCCATGTTCACAACTGTCACGGTGATAGTTCCCATGGTGACAATACCCAGGGTAACAGAGCTGATGGTAAAAGTGTTCACGGTGACAGTGCCCATGGTGACAGTACCTAAGGTTACAATTCCCAAGGTGAGACTGCTCATAGACAGTGCCCATGGTGACAATACCCAGCGTGTCCTGTCCATGGTGACAGTGATCATGGTGACACATCTCATGAGGACAGTGCCATAAGTGACAGTGCTCATTGTGGCAGTGCTCATGGTGACAGTGCCCATGGTGACAGTGCCTATGGTGATAGATATCATGGTGGCTGTGCCCAGGGAGACATTGCCCACGCTGACAAGACCCATGGTGATACTTCCCATTGTGACAGTGCCATCGGTGGCAGAGCCCATGGTGACAGTGCCCAAGATCACAGAGCCCATGGTGAGAGTGCTAACGGTGACTGTGCCCATGGTGACAGCACCCAGTGTGACAATGCCCATTGTGACAGTGCTCACGGTGACCATGCCAGTGGTGATAGTGCCAATAGTGAGAGTGCTCACGGTGACACTGCCTATGGACACACTGCCCATTGTGATAGTGCCCATCATGACAACCCCTCGGAGGCAGTGCCAATGGTGAGAGTCCCCGTGGTGACAGTTCTCATGGTGAAAGTGATCCTTTTGAAATTGCTCATGGTGACAGTGCTCATGGTGACAGTGCTCAAGGTGATAGTCTCCATGTTGACAGTGTGCATGGTGACTGTTCTCACGGTGACAGTGCCTATGGTGATTATGCTCTTAGTGACAGTGCTCATGGTGACAGTGCCCATGGTGACAGTGACCACGGTGACTGTTCTCACCGTGGTAGTGCCCATGGTGACAGTGTTCATGATGACAGTCCGCATTAAGGCTGTGCCCGTGGTGACATTGCTAATGGTGATAATTCTCACGGTGATAGTACGCACGTTGAAAATGACAAAGGTGACAACACCCAGGTGATAATAATCATGGTGAAAGTGCCCATGGTGGCAGTTCTCATACTGACAGTTCTTGTGACAGTGCTCATGGTGGCAGTGCTCGTGGTGACAGTGCTCTTGGTGACAGTGCTCATGGTGGCAGTGCCCATGGTGAGACTACCGATGGTGACCCTGCCCATGGTGACAGTGCACATGGTCATGGTGCCTCTGGTGGCAGTGCAATATAGTGAGAATGCCCATGATGATATTGCTCATGGTGATAGTGCCCATGGTGAGAGTGCCCATGGTTCCAGTGCTCATGGTGACAGTGCCCATTGTGACAGTGCCCTTGGTGACAGTGCACACCATGAGAGTGCCCATGGTGTCTGTGCCCATGGTGACAGTTCTTATCATGAGAGTGTTCACGGTAGCAGTGTTCATGGTAATAGTGCTCACGGAGGCATTGCCCACAATGAGAGTGCCCACGGTGAGAATACTGACTGTGACAGTGCCCATGATGACTTTTCTCTCTGTGACAGTGCCCTTGGGGACAGTTAGCACAGTGAGATTTCTCACAGTGATAGTGCACATTGTTTCAGTGCTCATAGTGACAAGACCCTAGGCGCCAGTGCCCATCATGGCATTGCTCACGGTGATATTTCTCACGGTGACAGTGCCCATGGTGATATTACCCATGGTGACAGTACTCAGTGATCAAGTGCTCATGGTGACATGGCATAAGGTGATAATGCTCACGGTGGCAGTGCAAAATGGTGACAGTGCCCATGGGGACATTGCTTAATGTGATAGTCCTTGTGGTGACATTGTGCATGGTGACATTGCCCACCATGACAGTGCTCTTGTTGACAGTGCTCATGGTGATAGTGCCAATGTTGGAAGTGCCCATCGTGAAAGTGTCCATGGTGACAGTTCTTATGATGAGAGTGGTCAGAGTGGCAGTGCTCATGGTGAAAGTGCCCATGGTGACAGAGCCCACGGTGACAGTGTCCATAGTTATAGTGTCCATGGTGACAGTACTAACAGTGAAATTGTCCATGGGGACACTGCCCATGGTGAAAGTGCCCATGGTCACAACACTCACGGTGATAGTGCTCACGGTGAGAGTGGCCATGGTGACAGTGACCACGGTGACAGTTCTAATGGTGATACTGCCCATGATGACAGTGCTCATGGTGACAGTCCACATTGTACCAGTGCCCAAGGTGACAGTGCTCATGGTGACAGTGCCCAAAGTCACAATACCCATGGTGACAGTGCCCAGGCTGACAGTTCTCAAGGTGATAGTGCCCATGGTGACAGTGCCCATGGTGATACAGAGAATGGGGACAGTGCTTATGGTGACAGTGGTCATGGTTGCAGTACCCATGGTGATAGTGCTGAAACTGACAGTGCCCTTGGGGATAGTGCCCATGGTGAGTGTGCTCGTGTTAATTGTGTCCATGGTGGCAGTTCCCATTGTGAAAGTGCTCATGATGACAGTGCCCATGTGGGTAGTTCCCATGGTGACAGTGCTCATGGTGATAGTGACCATGTTAAGAGTGCACATGGTGGCTGTGCCCTTGGTGACAGTGCCCATGATGACAGTATTCATGGTGACAGTGCTCACGGTGATAATGCCCATGGTGGCAGTGCACATGGTGGTAGTGCACATGGTGGCAGTGAAAAATGGGGACAGTTCCCATGCTGACAGTTCTCATTGTGACAATGCACACAGTCACAACCGATGCTGACACTGCTCATGGTAGCTGTACCCTTGGTGACAGTGCTCAGAGTGATAGTGCCCATGGTGGCAGTGTCCATGGTGACACTGCCCATGGTGACAATGCCCATGATGACAGTGCCCATGGAGTCAGTGCCCACGGAGCCATTGCCTATGGTAACAGTGCTCACAGTGACAGTACCCATGGTAACAGTGACCATGGTGAGAGTGCTCATGGTGATAGTGTCTATGGTGACAGATCACACTGTGACAGTCCGCATTGTGCCAGTACCAATAGTGACAGTACCCATGGTGACATTGACCACGGTGAGAGTGATCACGGTGCTAGTGCTCACAGTAATAGTGCTCATGGTGACAGTGCCGACAGTGAAGGTGCTCACGGTGACAGTGCCTCTGGTGATAGTGCCCATGGTGAGAGTCCGCCCATTGATAGTGTCCATGGTGGCAGTTCCCATTGTGAAAATGCTCATGATGACATTGCCCATGTTGGTAGTCCCCATGGTGACAGTGCTCACGGTGATAGTGACCTTGGTAACTGTGCACATGGTGGCCGTGCCCTTGGTGACAGTGCCAATGATGACAGTACTCATGGTGACAGTTCTCACGGTGATAGTGCCCATGGTGATATTGCACATGGTGGCAGTGAAAAATGGTGACAGTGCCCATGTTGACAGTTCTCATGGTGACAGTGCACACGGTGACAACCCATGCAGACAGTACTCACGGTGACAGTTCTCATGGTTGCAGTACCCATGGTGACAGTGCTCACAGTGATACTGCCCATGGTGGCAGTGCCCATGGTGACAGTGCCCATGGTGACACTGCCCATGATGACAGTGCCCATGGTGAAAGTTCCCACGGCGCCATTGCCTATGGTGACAGTGCTCATGGTAACAGTGCCCATGGTGACAGTGACCATGGTGAGAGTGCTCACACTGATAGTGCCCATGGTGACAGGGCTCATGGTGCCATTCCGCATTGTGCCAGTACCCATGGCGACAGTGCTCATGGTGACACTGACCACAGTGAGAGTGCTCACTGTGATAGAGCTCACGGTAATAGTGCTCATGGTGACAGTGCAAAGGGTGACAATACCCATGGTGACAGTACTCATGTTGAAAATACCCATGGTGGCAGTTCTCATGGTGACAGTGCTCATAATAGCAGTGCCCAAGGTGGCAGTCCTCGTGGTGACAGTGCTAATGGTGACAGTGCTCTTGGTGGCAGTTCCCATGGGGACATTACCGATGGTGACCCTGTGCATTGTTACAGTGCCCATGGTAACCGTGCTCACGGTGGTAGTGCACATCGTGACAGTGCCCATGGTGGCAGTTCACCTGGTGACAGTGCTAAATCGTGACAGTGCACATGCTGACAGTGCTCACGGTGATAGTGCCCATGGTGACAGTGCCCACGGTGATAATGGGTATTATTACAGTGTTCATCTTGACAGAGCCCAAGTTGGCAGTGGCCATGGTGACAGTGCCCACAATGACAGTGCCCATGGTAACAGTGCCGACAGTGACAGTGCCCATGGTGACACTTCTCACAGTGAATGTGCCCATGGGGACAGTTACCATGATGAGATTTCTCACGGTGATAGTGCCCGTTGTGACAGTGCTCACACTGACAATGCCCATGGTGCCACTGCCCATAGAGACATTCCGCACGGTCACTTTTCTCACGGTGAAAGTACCTATGGTGACACTGCACCTGGTGGCAGTGCAAAATGGTGACAGTGCCCATGGTGACATTGCTCATAGTGACTTTGCTTACAGTGATAGTCCTTACGGTGACAGTGTGCACAGTGACACTGCACACAGTTGCAGTGTTCATGGTGACAGTGTTCACGGTGATACTTTCCATGGTGATAGTGCCCATGGTGACACTGCACATGGTGGCAGTGAAAAATGGTGACAGTGCCCCTGTTGTCAGTTCTCATGGTGACCGTGCACATGGTGACAACCCGTGCAGACTGTACTCATGGTGACAGTACTCACGGTGACAGTTCTCATGTTTGCAGTATCCATGGTGACAGTGCTCACAGTGATAGTGCCCATGGTGAGAGTGCCCATGATGACAGGGCCCATGGTGCCATTGCCTATGGTGACAGTGCTCATGGTAACAGTGCCCAAGGTGACAGTGACCATGGTGAGAGTGCTCACACTGATGGTGCCCATGGTGACAGTGCTCATGGTGTCTGTCTACATTGTGCCAGTACCCATGGCAACAGTGCTCATGGTGACAGGGACCACAGTGAGAGAGCTCACGGTGAGAGTGCTCACGGTAATAGTGCTCATGGTGACAGTGCAAATGGTGACAATACCATGGTGACAGTACTCATGTTGAAAATACCCATGGTGGCAGTTCTCATAGCGACAGATCTCATGGTGACATTGCTCATAATAGCAGTGCCCAGGTGCCAGTGCTCGTGGTGACGGTGCTAATGGTGACAGTGCTCTTGGTGGCAGTTCCCATCGGGACAATACTGATGGTGACACTGTGCATTGTTACAGTGCCCATGGTAACCGTGTTCACGGTGATAGTGCACATCGTGACAGTGCCCATGGTGGTAGTTCACCTGGTGACAGTGCTAAATAGTGACAGTGCACATGCTGACAGTGCTCACGGTGATAGTGCCCATGGTGACAGTGCACACGGTCATAATGGGCATTGTTACAGAGTTCATGGTGACAGCACACGGTGGCAGTGGCCATGGAGACAGTGCCCACAATGACAGTGCCCATGGTGACAGTGCCGACAGTGACAGTGCCCATGGTGACACTTCTCATGGTGACAGTGCCCATGGGGACAGTTAGCATGGTGAGATTTCTAATGGTGATAGTGCCCGTTGTGCCAGTGCTCACAGTAACAATGCCCATGGGGCCAGTGCCCATAGAGTCATTCCGCACGGTCACATTTCTCACGGTGAAAGTGCCTATGGTGATATTAACCATGGTGACACTGCACATGGTGGCAGAGCAAAATGGTGACAGTGCCCATGGTGACATTGCTCATGGTGACTTTGCTTACGGTGATAGTCCTTACAGTGACAGTACGCATGGTGACACTGCACACAGTGACAGTGTTCATGGTGAAAGTGTTCACGGTGATAGTTCCCATGGTGAGATTGTCCTGGTAACAGTGCCCATAGTCACAATTCTCATGGTGTAGTGCTCACAGTGACAGTGCCCATGGTGTCATGCCCATGGTGACAGTGCTCATGGTGACAGTGCTCATGTTGGCAGAGCCATAAATAAGAGTGCTCATTGTGGCAGTGCTCATGGTGTCCGTGCTCATGGTGACAGTGCCCATGATTACAGTGTTTATGGTGATAGATGTCACGGTGTCAGTGCCCACGCGGAGAGTGCCAAGGCTGACAAAGCCCAGGGTGATACTTCCCATTGTGACAGTGCCCACGGTGACAGTGCCCATGGTGACAGCACCCAGTGTGACAAGGCGCATGGTGACAGTGCTCACGGTGACAGTGCCCATGGTGACAGTGCCGATGGTGAGAGTGCCAATAGTGACAGTGCTCATGGTGAAACTGCCCACAGAGACATCGCCCATGGTGATAGTGTTCATGGTGACAACCCCACGGTGACAGTGCCAATGTTGATAGTCCCAGTGGTGACAGGTCTTACACTGAATGTGACCATGGTGTCTGTGCTCATGGTGACAGTGCTCAAGGTTATAGTCTCCATGTTGACAGTGCCGATGGTGACAATTCTCACGGTGACAGGGCCTATGGTGAAAATTCTCATAGTGACAGTGTTCACGGTGACAGTGCCCATGGTGCTATTACCCATGGTGACAGTTCTCATAGTGAAACTGCCCATGTTGACACTGCCCATGGTGGCAGTGCAAAATGGTGACAGTGCCCATGGTGATATTGCTCATGGTGACATTGCTTATGGTGATAGTGTGTATGGTGAAACTGCACACAGTGACATTGCTCATGGTGACAGTGTTCATGGCGTTAGTTCCTATGGTGAATGTGACCATGGGGACAGTGCCCATAGTCACAATTCTCATGGTGTAGTGCTCACGGTGACAGTGCCCATGGTGACAATACACAGGGTGACAGTATTCATGGTGACATTGCTCATGGTGAGAGTGCCCATGTTCACAACTGTCACGGTGATAGTTCCCATGGTGACAATACCCAGGGTAACAGAGCTGATGGTAAAAGTGTTCACGGTGACAGTGCCCATGGTGACAGTACCTAAGGTGACAATTCCCATGGTGAGACTGCTCATAGACAGTGCCCATGGTGACAATACCCAGCGTGTCCTGTCCATGGTGACAGTGATCATGGTGACACATCTCATGAGGACAGTGCCATAAGTGACAGTGCTCATGGTGACAGTGCCCATGGTGACAGTGCCTATGGTGATAGATATCATGGTGGCTGTGCCCAGGGAGACATTGCCCACGCTGACAAGACCCATGGTGATACTTCCCATTGTGACAGTGCCATCGGTGGCAGAGCCCATGGTGACAGTGCCCAAGATCACAGAGCCCATGGTGAGAGTGCTAACGGTGACTGTGCCCATGGTGACAGCACCCAGTGTGAAAATGCCCATTGTGACAGTGCTCACGGTGACCATGCCAATGGTGATAGTGCCAATAGTGAGAGTGCTCACGGTGACACTGCCCATGGACACACTGCCCATTGTGATAGTGCCCATCATGACAACCCCTCGGAGGCAGTGCCAATGGTGAGAGTCCCCGTGGTGACAGTTCTCATGGTGAAAGTGATCCTTTTGAAATTGCTCATGGTGACAGTGCTCATGGTGACAGTGCTCAAGGTGATAGTCTCCATGTTGACAGTGTGCATGGTGACTGTTCTCACGGTGACAGTGCCTATGGTGATTATGCTCTTAGTGACAGTGCTCATGGTGACAGTGCCCATGGTGACAGTGACCACGGTGACTGTTCTCACCGTGGTAGTGCCCATGGTGACAGTGTTCATGATGACAGTCCGCATTAAGGCTGTGCCCGTGGTGACATTGATAATGGTGATAATTCTCACGGTGATAGTACGCACGTTGAAAATGACAAAGGTGACAACACCCAGGTGATAATAATCATGGTGAAAGTGCCCATGGTGGCAGTTCTCATACTGACAGTTCTTGTGACAGTGCTCATGGTGGCAGTGCTCGTGGTGACAGTGCTCTTGGTGACAGTGCTCATGGTGGCAGTGCCCATGGTGAGACTACCGATGGTGACCCTGCCCATGGTGACAGTGCACATGGTCATGGTGCCTCTGGTGGCAGTGCAATATAGTGAGAATGCCCATGATGATATTGCTCATGGTGATAGTGCCCATGGTGAGAGTGCCCATGGTTCCAGTGCTCATGGTGACAGTGCCCATTGTGACAGTGCCCTTGGTGACAGTGCACACCATGAGAGTGCCCATGGTGTCTGTGCCCATGGTGACAGTTCTTATCATGAGAGTGTTCACGGTAGCAGTGTTCATGGTAATAGTGCTCACGGAGGCATTGCCCACAATGAGAGTGCCCACGGTGAGAATACTGACTGTGACAGTGCCCATGATGACTTTTCTCTCTGTGACAGTGCCCTTGGGCACAGTTAGCACGGTGAGATTTCTCACAGTGATAGTGCACATTGTTTCAGTGCTCATAGTGACAAGACCCTAGGCGCCAGTGCCCATCATGGCATTGCTCACGGTGATATTTCTCACGGTGACAGTGCCCATGGTGATATTACCCATGGTGACAGTACTCAGTGATCAAGTGCTCATGGTGACATGGCATAAGGTGATAATGCTCACGGTGGCAGTGCAAAATGGTGACAGTGCCCATGGGGACATTGCTTAATGTGATAGTCCTTGTGGTGACATTGTGCATGGTGACATTGCACACCATGACAGTGCTCTTGTTGACAGTGCTCATGGTGATAGTGCCAATGTTGGAAGTGCCCATCGTGAAAGTGTCCATGGTGACAGTTCTTATGATGAGAGTGGTCAGAGTGGCAGTGCTCATGGTGAAAGTGCCCATGGTGACACAGCCCACGGTGACAGTGTCCATAGTTATAGTGTCCATGGTGACAGTACTAACAGTGAAATTGTCCATGGGGACACTGCCCATGGTGAAAGTGCCCATGGTCACAACACTCATGGTGATAGTGCTCACGGTGAGAGTGGCCATGGTGACAGTGACCACGGTGACACTTCTAATGGTGATACTGCCCATGATGACAGTGCTCATGGTGACAGTGCCCAAAGTCACAATACCCATGGTGACAGTGCCCAGGCTGACAGTTCTCAAGGTGATAGTGCCCATGGTGACAGTGCACATGGTGATACAGAGAATGGGGACAGTGCTTATGGTGACAGTGGTCATGGTTGCAGTACCCATGGTGATAGTGCTGAAACTGACAGTGCCCTTGGGGATAGTGCCCATGGTGAGTGTGCTCGTGTTAATTGTGTCCATGGTGGCAGTTCCCATTGTGAAAGTGCTCATGATGACAGTGCCCATGTGGGTAGTTCCCATGGTGACAGTGCTCATGGTGATAGTGACCATGTTAACAGTGCACATGGTGGCTGTGCCCTTGGTGACAGTGCCCATGATGACAGTATTCATGGTGACAGTGCTCACGGTGATAAGGCCAATGTGGCAGTGCACATGGTGGTAGTGCACATGGTGGCAGTGAAAAATGGGGACAGTTCCCATGCTGACAGTTCTGATTGTGACAATGCACACGGTCACAACCAATGCTGACACTGCTCATGGTAGCTATACCCTTGGTGACAGTGCTCAGAGTGATAGTGCCCATGGTGGCAGTGTCCATGGTGACACTGCCCATGGTGACAATGCCCATGATGACAGTGCCCATGGAGTCAGTGCCCACGGAGCCATTGCCTATGGTAACAGTGCTCACAGTGACAGTACCCATGGTAACAGTGACCATGGTGAGAGTGCTCATGGTGATAGTGTCTATGGTGACAGATCACACTGTGACAGTCCGCATTGTGCCAGTACCAATAGTGACAGTGCCCATGGTGACATTGACCACGGTGAGAGTGATCACGGTGCTAGTGCTCACAGTAATAGTGCTCATGGTGACAGTGCCGACAGTGAAGGTGCTCACGGTGACAGTGCCTCTGGTGATAGTGCCCATGGTGAGAGTCCGCCCATTGATAGTGCCCATGGTGGCAGTTCCCATTGTGAAAATGCTCATGATGACATTGCCCATGTTGGTAGTCCCCATGGTGACAGTGCTCACGGTGATAGTGACCTTGGTAACTGTGCACATGGTGGCCGTGCCCTTGGTGACAGTGCCAATGATGACAGTACTCATGGTGACAGTTCTCACGGTGATAGTGCCCATGGTGATATTGCACATGGTGGCAGTGAAAAATGGTGACAGTGCCCATGTTGACAGTTCTCATGGTGACAGTGCACACGGTGACAACCCATGCAGACAGTACTCACGGTGACAGTTCTCATGGTTGCAGTACCCATGGTGACAGTGCTCACAGTGATACTGCCCATGGTGGCAGTGCCCATGGTGACAGTGCCCATGGTGACACTGCCCATGATGACAGTGCCCATGGTGAAAGTTCCCACGGCGCCATTGCCTATGGTGACAGTGCTCATGGTAACAGTGCCCATGGTGACAGTGACCATGGTGAGAGTGCTCACACTGATAGTGCCCATGGTGACAGGGCTCATGGTGCCAGTCCGCATTGTGCCAGTACCCATGGCGACAGTGCTCATGGTGACACTGACCACAGTGAGAGTGCTCACTGTGATAGAGCTCATGGTAATAGTGCTCATGGTTACAGTGCAAAGGGTGACAATACCCATGGTGACAGTACTCATGTTGAAAATACCCATGGTGGCAGTTCTCATGGTGACAGTGCTCATAATAGCAGTGCCCAAGGTGGCAGTCCTCGTGGTGACAGTGCTAATGGTGACAGTGCTCTTGGTGGCAGTTCCCATGGGGACAGTACCGATGGTGACCCTGTGCATTGTTACAGTGCCCATGGTAACCGTGCTCACGGTGGTAGTGCACATCGTGACAGTGCCCATGGTGGCAGTTCACCTGGTGACAGTGCTAAATCGTGACAGTGCACATGCTGACAGTGCTCACGGTGATAGTGCCCATGGTGACAGTGCCCACGGTGATAATGGGTATTATTACAGTGTTCATCTTGACAGAGCCCAAGGTGGCAGTGGCCATGGTGACAGTGCCCACAATGACAGTGCCCATGGTAACAGTGCCGACAGTGACAGTGCCCATGGTGACACTTCTCACAGTGAATGTGCCCATGGGGACAGTTACCATGATGAGATTTCTCACGGTGATAGTGCCCGTTGTGACAGTGCTCACACTGACAATGCCCATGGTGCCACTGCCCATAGAGACATTCCGCACGGTCACTTTTCTCACGGTGAAAGTACCTATGGTGACACTGCACCTGGTGGCAGTGCAAAATGGTGACAGTGCCCATGGTGACATTGCTCATAGTGACTTTGCTTACAGTGATAGTCCTTACGGTGACAGTGTGCATGGTGACACTGCACACAGTTGCAGTGTTCATGGTGACAGTGTTCACGGTGATACTTTCCATGGTGATAGTGCCCATGGTGACACTGCACATGGTGGCAGTGAAAAATGGTGACAGTGCCCCTGTTGTCAGTTCTCATGGTGACCGTGCACATGGTGACAACCCGTGCAGACTGTACTCATGGTGACAGTACTCACGGTGACAGTTCTCATGTTTGCAGTATCCATGGTGACAGTGCTCACAGTGATAGTGCCCATGGTGAGAGTGCCCATGATGACAGGGCCCATGGTGCCATTGCCTATGGTGACAGTGCTCATGGTAACAGTGCCCAAGGTGACAGTGACCATGGTGAGAGTGCTCACACTGATGGTGCCCATGGTGACAGTGCTCATGGTGTCTGTCTACATTGTGCCAGTACCCATGGCAACAGTGCTCATGGTGACAGGGACCACAGTGAGAGAGCTCACGGTGAGAGTGCTCACGGTAATAGTGCTCATGGTGACAGTGCAAATGGTGACAATACCATGGTGACAGTACTCATGTTGAAAATACCCATGGTGGCAGTTCTCATAGCGACAGATCTCATGGTGACATTGCTCATAATAGCAGTGCCCAGGTGCCAGTGCTCGTGGTGACGGTGCTAATGGTGACAGTGCTCTTGGTGGCAGTTCCCATCGGGACAATACTGATGGTGACACTGTGCATTGTTACAGTGCCCATGGTAACCGTGTTCACGGTGATAGTGCACATCGTGACAGTGCCCATGGTGGTAGTTCACCTGGTGACAGTGCTAAATAGTGACAGTGCACATGCTGACAGTGCTCACGGTGATAGTGCCCATGGTGACAGTGCACACGGTCATAATGGGCATTGTTACAGAGTTCATGGTGACAGCACACGGTGGCAGTGGCCATGGAGACAGTGCCCACAATGACAGTGCCCATGGTGACAGTGCCGACAGTGACAGTGCCCATGGTGACACTTCTCATGGTGACAGTGCCCATGGGGACAGTTAGCATGGTGAGATTTCTAACGGTGATAGTGCCCGTTGTGCCAGTGCTCACAGTAACAATGCCCATGGGGCCAGTGCCCATAGAGTCATTCCGCACGGTCACATTTCTCACGGTGAAAGTGCCTATGGTGATATTAACCATGGTGACACTGCACATGGTGGCAGAGCAAAATGGTGACAGTGCCCATGGTGACATTGCTCATGGTGACTTTGCTTACGGTGATAGTCCTTACAGTGACAGTACGCATGGTGACACTGCACACAGTGACAGTGTTCATGGTGAAAGTGTTCACGGTGATAGTTCCCATGGTGAGATTGTCCTGGTAACAGTGCCCATAGTCACAATTCTCATGGTGTAGTGCTCACAGTGACAGTGCCCATGGTGTCATGCCCATGGTGACAGTGCTCATGGTGACAGTGCTCATGTTGGCAGAGCCATAAATAAGAGTGCTCATTGTGGCAGTGCTCATGGTGTCTGTGCTCATGGTGACAGTGCCCATGATTACAGTGTTTATGGTGATAGATGTCACGGTGTCAGTGCCCACGCGGAGAGTGCCAAGGCTGACAAAGCCCAGGGTGATACTTCCCATTGTGACAGTGCCCACGGTGACAGTGCCCATGGTGACAGCACCCAGTGTGACAAGGTGCATGGTGACAGTGCTCACGGTGACAGTGCCCATGGTGACAGTGCCGATGGTGAGAGTGCCAATAGTGACAGTGCTCATGGTGAAACTGCCCACAGAGACATCGCCCATGGTGATAGTGTTCATGGTGACAACCCCACGGTGACAGTGCCAATGTTGATAGTCCCAGTGGTGACAGGTCTTACATTGAATGTGACCATGGTGTCTGTGCTCATGGTGACAGTGCTCAAGGTTATAGTCTCCATGTTGACAGTGCCGATGGTGACAATTCTCACGGTGACAGGGCCTGTGGTGAAAATTCTCATAGTGACAGTGTTCACGGTGACAGTGCCCATGGTGCTATTACCCATGGTGACAGTTCTCATAGTGAAACTGCCCATGTTGACACTGCCCATGGTGGCAGTGCAAAATGGTGACAGTGCCCATGGTGATATTGCTCATGGTGACATTGCTTATGGTGATAGTGTGTATGGTGAAACTGCACACAGTGACTTTGCTCATGGTGACAGTGTTCATGGCGTTAGTTCCTATGGTGAATGTGACCATGGGGACAGTGCCCATAGTCACAATTCTCATGGTGTAGTGCTCACGGTGACAGTGCCCATGGCGACAATACACAGGGTGACAGTATTCATGGTGACATTGCTCATGGTGTGAGTGCCCATGTTCACAACTGTCACGGTGATAGTTCCCATGGTGACAATACCCAGGGTAACAGAGCTGATGGTAAAAGTGTTCACGGTGACAGTGCCCATGGTGACAGTACCTAAGGTTACAATTCCCAAGGTGAGACTGCTCATAGACAGTGCCCATGGTGACAATACCCAGCGTGTCCTGTCCATGGTGACAGTGATCATGGTGACACATCTCATGAGGACAGTGCCATAAGTGACAGTGCTCATTGTGGCAGTGCTCATGGTGACAGTGCCCATGGTGACAGTGCCTATGGTGATAGATATCATGGTGGCTGTGCCCAGGGAGACATTGCCCACGCTGACAAGACCCATGGTGATACTTCCCATTGTGACAGTGCCATCGGTGGCAGAGCCCATGGTGACAGTGCCCAAGATCACAGAGCCCATGGTGAGAGTGCTAACGGTGACTGTGCCCATGGTGACAGCACCCAGTGTGACAATGCCCATTGTGACAGTGCTCACGGTGACCATGCCAGTGGTGATAGTGCCAATAGTGAGAGTGCTCACGGTGACACTGCCTATGGACACACTGCCCATTGTGATAGTGCCCATCATGACAACCCCTCGGAGGCAGTGCCAATGGTGAGAGTCCCCGTGGTGACAGTTCTCATGGTGAAAGTGATCCTTTTGAAATTGCTCATGGTGACAGTGCTCATGGTGACAGTGCTCAAGGTGATAGTCTCCATGTTGACAGTGTGCATGGTGACTGTTCTCACGGTGACAGTGCCTATGGTGATTATGCTCTTAGTGACAGTGCTCATGGTGACAGTGCCCATGGTGACAGTGACCACGGTGACTGTTCTCACCGTGGTAGTGCCCATGGTGACAGTGTTCATGATGACAGTCCGCATTAAGGCTGTGCCCGTGGTGACATTGCTAATGGTGATAATTCTCACGGTGATAGTACGCACGTTGAAAATGACAAAGGTGACAACACCCAGGTGATAATAATCATGGTGAAAGTGCCCATGGTGGCAGTTCTCATACTGACAGTTCTTGTGACAGTGCTCATGGTGGCAGTGCTCGTGGTGACAGTGCTCTTGGTGACAGTGCTCATGGTGGCAGTGCCCATGGTGAGACTACCGATGGTGACCCTGCCCATGGTGACAGTGCACATGGTCATGGTGCCTCTGGTGGCAGTGCAATATAGTGAGAATGCCCATGATGATATTGCTCATGGTGATAGTGCCCATGGTGAGAGTGCCCATGGTTCCAGTGCTCATGGTGACAGTGCCCATTGTGACAGTGCCCTTGGTGACAGTGCACACCATGAGAGTGCCCATGGTGTCTGTGCCCATGGTGACAGTTCTTATCATGAGAGTGTTCACGGTAGCAGTGTTCATGGTAATAGTGCTCACGGAGGCATTGCCCACAATGAGAGTGCCCACGGTGAGAATACTGACTGTGACAGTGCCCATGATGACTTTTCTCTCTGTGACAGTGCCCTTGGGGACAGTTAGCACAGTGAGATTTCTCACAGTGATAGTGCACATTGTTTCAGTGCTCATAGTGACAAGACCCTAGGCGCCAGTGCCCATCATGGCATTGCTCACGGTGATATTTCTCACGGTGACAGTGCCCATGGTGATATTACCCATGGTGACAGTACTCAGTGATCAAGTGCTCATGGTGACATGGCATAAGGTGATAATGCTCACGGTGGCAGTGCAAAATGGTGACAGTGCCCATGGGGACATTGCTTAATGTGATAGTCCTTGTGGTGACATTGTGCATGGTGACATTGCCCACCATGACAGTGCTCTTGTTGACAGTGCTCATGGTGATAGTGCCAATGTTGGAAGTGCCCATCGTGAAAGTGTCCATGGTGACAGTTCTTATGATGAGAGTGGTCAGAGTGGCAGTGCTCATGGTGAAAGTGCCCATGGTGACAGAGCCCACGGTGACAGTGTCCATAGTTATAGTGTCCATGGTGACAGTACTAACAGTGAAATTGTCCATGGGGACACTGCCCATGGTGAAAGTGCCCATGGTCACAACACTCACGGTGATAGTGCTCACGGTGAGAGTGGCCATGGTGACAGTGACCACGGTGACAGTTCTAATGGTGATACTGCCCATGATGACAGTGCTCATGGTGACAGTCCACATTGTACCAGTGCCCAAGGTGACAGTGCTCATGGTGACAGTGCCCAAAGTCACAATACCCATGGTGACAGTGCCCAGGCTGACAGTTCTCAAGGTGATAGTGCCCATGGTGACAGTGCCCATGGTGATACAGAGAATGGGGACAGTGCTTATGGTGACAGTGGTCATGGTTGCAGTACCCATGGTGATAGTGCTGAAACTGACAGTGCCCTTGGGGATAGTGCCCATGGTGAGTGTGCTCGTGTTAATTGTGTCCATGGTGGCAGTTCCCATTGTGAAAGTGCTCATGATGACAGTGCCCATGTGGGTAGTTCCCATGGTGACAGTGCTCATGGTGATAGTGACCATGTTAACAGTGCACATGGTGGCTGTGCCCTTGGTGACAGTGCCCATGATGACAGTATTCATGGTGACAGTGCTCACGGTGATAATGCCCATGGTGGCAGTGCACATGGTGGTAGTGCACATGGTGGCAGTGAAAAATGGGGACAGTTCCCATGCTGACAGTTCTCATTGTGACAATGCACACAGTCACAACCGATGCTGACACTGCTCATGGTAGCTGTACCCTTGGTGACAGTGCTCAGAGTGATAGTGCCCATGGTGGCAGTGTCCATGGTGACACTGCCCATGGTGACAATGCCCATGATGACAGTGCCCATGGAGTCAGTGCCCACGGAGCCATTGCCTATGGTAACAGTGCTCACAGTGACAGTACCCATGGTAACAGTGACCATGGTGAGAGTGCTCATGGTGATAGTGTCTATGGTGACAGATCACACTGTGACAGTCCGCATTGTGCCAGTACCAATAGTGACAGTACCCATGGTGACATTGACCACGGTGAGAGTGATCACGGTGCTAGTGCTCACAGTAATAGTGCTCATGGTGACAGTGCCGACAGTGAAGGTGCTCACGGTGACAGTGCCTCTGGTGATAGTGCCCATGGTGAGAGTCCGCCCATTGATAGTGTCCATGGTGGCAGTTCCCATTGTGAAAATGCTCATGATGACATTGCCCATGTTGGTAGTCCCCATGGTGACAGTGCTCACGGTGATAGTGACCTTGGTAACTGTGCACATGGTGGCCGTGCCCTTGGTGACAGTGCCAATGATGACAGTACTCATGGTGACAGTTCTCACGGTGATAGTGCCCATGGTGATATTGCACATGGTGGCAGTGAAAAATGGTGACAGTGCCCATGTTGACAGTTCTCATGGTGACAGTGCACACGGTGACAACCCATGCAGACAGTACTCACGGTGACAGTTCTCATGGTTGCAGTACCCATGGTGACAGTGCTCACAGTGATACTGCCCATGGTGGCAGTGCCCATGGTGACAGTGCCCATGGTGACACTGCCCATGATGACAGTGCCCATGGTGAAAGTTCCCACGGCGCCATTGCCTATGGTGACAGTGCTCATGGTAACAGTGCCCATGGTGACAGTGACCATGGTGAGAGTGCTCACACTGATAGTGCCCATGGTGACAGGGCTCATGGTGCCATTCCGCATTGTGCCAGTACCCATGGCGACAGTGCTCATGGTGACACTGACCACAGTGAGAGTGCTCACTGTGATAGAGCTCACGGTAATAGTGCTCATGGTGACAGTGCAAAGGGTGACAATACCCATGGTGACAGTACTCATGTTGAAAATACCCATGGTGGCAGTTCTCATGGTGACAGTGCTCATAATAGCAGTGCCCAAGGTGGCAGTCCTCGTGGTGACAGTGCTAATGGTGACAGTGCTCTTGGTGGCAGTTCCCATGGGGACATTACCGATGGTGACCCTGTGCATTGTTACAGTGCCCATGGTAACCGTGCTCACGGTGGTAGTGCACATCGTGACAGTGCCCATGGTGGCAGTTCACCTGGTGACAGTGCTAAATCGTGACAGTGCACATGCTGACAGTGCTCACGGTGATAGTGCCCATGGTGACAGTGCCCACGGTGATAATGGGTATTATTACAGTGTTCATCTTGACAGAGCCCAAGTTGGCAGTGGCCATGGTGACAGTGCCCACAATGACAGTGCCCATGGTAACAGTGCCGACAGTGACAGTGCCCATGGTGACACTTCTCACAGTGAATGTGCCCATGGGGACAGTTACCATGATGAGATTTCTCACGGTGATAGTGCCCGTTGTGACAGTGCTCACACTGACAATGCCCATGGTGCCACTGCCCATAGAGACATTCCGCACGGTCACTTTTCTCACGGTGAAAGTACCTATGGTGACACTGCACCTGGTGGCAGTGCAAAATGGTGACAGTGCCCATGGTGACATTGCTCATAGTGACTTTGCTTACAGTGATAGTCCTTACGGTGACAGTGTGCACAGTGACACTGCACACAGTTGCAGTGTTCATGGTGACAGTGTTCACGGTGATACTTTCCATGGTGATAGTGCCCATGGTGACACTGCACATGGTGGCAGTGAAAAATGGTGACAGTGCCCCTGTTGTCAGTTCTCATGGTGACCGTGCACATGGTGACAACCCGTGCAGACTGTACTCATGGTGACAGTACTCACGGTGACAGTTCTCATGTTTGCATTATCCATGGTGACAGTGCTCACAGTGATAGTGCCCATGGTGAGAGTGCCCATGATGACAGGGCCCATGGTGCCATTGCCTATGGTGACAGTGCTCATGGTAACAGTGCCCAAGGTGACAGTGACCATGGTGAGAGTGCTCACACTGATGGTGCCCATGGTGACAGTGCTCATGGTGTCTGTCTACATTGTGCCAGTACCCATGGCAACAGTGCTCATGGTGACAGGGACCACAGTGAGAGAGCTCACGGTGAGAGTGCTCACGGTAATAGTGCTCATGGTGACAGTGCAAATGGTGACAATACCATGGTGACAGTACTCATGTTGAAAATACCCATGGTGGCAGTTCTCATAGCGACAGATCTCATGGTGACATTGCTCATAATAGCAGTGCCCAGGTGCCAGTGCTCGTGGTGACGGTGCTAATGGTGACAGTGCTCTTGGTGGCAGTTCCCATCGGGACAATACTGATGGTGACACTGTGCATTGTTACAGTGCCCATGGTAACCGTGTTCACGGTGATAGTGCACATCGTGACAGTGCCCATGGTGGTAGTTCACCTGGTGACAGTGCTAAATAGTGACAGTGCACATGCTGACAGTGCTCACGGTGATAGTGCCCATGGTGACAGTGCACACGGTCATAATGGGCATTGTTACAGAGTTCATGGTGACAGCACACGGTGGCAGTGGCCATGGAGACAGTGCCCACAATGACAGTGCCCATGGTGACAGTGCCGACAGTGACAGTGCCCATGGTGACACTTCTCATGGTGACAGTGCCCATGGGGACAGTTAGCATGGTGAGATTTCTAATGGTGATAGTGCCCGTTGTGCCAGTGCTCACAGTAACAATGCCCATGGGGCCAGTGCCCATAGAGTCATTCCGCACGGTCACATTTCTCACGGTGAAAGTGCCTATGGTGATATTAACCATGGTGACACTGCACATGGTGGCAGAGCAAAATGGTGACAGTGCCCATGGTGACATTGCTCATGGTGACTTTGCTTACGGTGATAGTCCTTACAGTGACAGTACGCATGGTGACACTGCACACAGTGACAGTGTTCATGGTGAAAGTGTTCACGGTGATAGTTCCCATGGTGAGATTGTCCTGGTAACAGTGCCCATAGTCACAATTCTCATGGTGTAGTGCTCACAGTGACAGTGCCCATGGTGTCATGCCCATGGTGACAGTGCTCATGGTGACAGTGCTCATGTTGGCAGAGCCATAAATAAGAGTGCTCATTGTGGCAGTGCTCATGGTGTCCGTGCTCATGGTGACAGTGCCCATGATTACAGTGTTTATGGTGATAGATGTCACGGTGTCAGTGCCCACGCGGAGAGTGCCAAGGCTGACAAAGCCCAGGGTGATACTTCCCATTGTGACAGTGCCCACGGTGACAGTGCCCATGGTGACAGCACCCAGTGTGACAAGGCGCATGGTGACAGTGCTCACGGTGACAGTGCCCATGGTGACAGTGCCGATGGTGAGAGTGCCAATAGTGACAGTGCTCATGGTGAAACTGCCCACAGAGACATCGCCCATGGTGATAGTGTTCATGGTGACAACCCCACGGTGACAGTGCCAATGTTGATAGTCCCAGTGGTGACAGGTCTTACACTGAATGTGACCATGGTGTCTGTGCTCATGGTGACAGTGCTCAAGGTTATAGTCTCCATGTTGACAGTGCCGATGGTGACAATTCTCACGGTGACAGGGCCTATGGTGAAAATTCTCATAGTGACAGTGTTCACGGTGACAGTGCCCATGGTGCTATTACCCATGGTGACAGTTCTCATAGTGAAACTGCCCATGTTGACACTGCCCATGGTGGCAGTGCAAAATGGTGACAGTGCCCATGGTGATATTGCTCATGGTGACATTGCTTATGGTGATAGTGTGTATGGTGAAACTGCACACAGTGACATTGCTCATGGTGACAGTGTTCATGGCGTTAGTTCCTATGGTGAATGTGACCATGGGGACAGTGCCCATAGTCACAATTCTCATGGTGTAGTGCTCACGGTGACAGTGCCCATGGTGACAATACACAGGGTGACAGTATTCATGGTGACATTGCTCATGGTGAGAGTGCCCATGTTCACAACTGTCACGGTGATAGTTCCCATGGTGACAATACCCAGGGTAACAGAGCTGATGGTAAAAGTGTTCACGGTGACAGTGCCCATGGTGACAGTACCTAAGGTGACAATTCCCATGGTGAGACTGCTCATAGACAGTGCCCATGGTGACAATACCCAGCGTGTCCTGTCCATGGTGACAGTGATCATGGTGACACATCTCATGAGGACAGTGCCATAAGTGACAGTGCTCATGGTGACAGTGCCCATGGTGACAGTGCCTATGGTGATAGATATCATGGTGGCTGTGCCCAGGGAGACATTGCCCACGCTGACAAGACCCATGGTGATACTTCCCATTGTGACAGTGCCATCGGTGGCAGAGCCCATGGTGACAGTGCCCAAGATCACAGAGCCCATGGTGAGAGTGCTAACGGTGACTGTGCCCATGGTGACAGCACCCAGTGTGAAAATGCCCATTGTGACAGTGCTCACGGTGACCATGCCAATGGTGATAGTGCCAATAGTGAGAGTGCTCACGGTGACACTGCCCATGGACACACTGCCCATTGTGATAGTGCCCATCATGACAACCCCTCGGAGGCAGTGCCAATGGTGAGAGTCCCCGTGGTGACAGTTCTCATGGTGAAAGTGATCCTTTTGAAATTGCTCATGGTGACAGTGCTCATGGTGACAGTGCTCAAGGTGATAGTCTCCATGTTGACAGTGTGCATGGTGACTGTTCTCACGGTGACAGTGCCTATGGTGATTATGCTCTTAGTGACAGTGCTCATGGTGACAGTGCCCATGGTGACAGTGACCACGGTGACTGTTCTCACCGTGGTAGTGCCCATGGTGACAGTGTTCATGATGACAGTCCGCATTAAGGCTGTGCCCGTGGTGACATTGATAATGGTGATAATTCTCACGGTGATAGTACGCACGTTGAAAATGACAAAGGTGACAACACCCAGGTGATAATAATCATGGTGAAAGTGCCCATGGTGGCAGTTCTCATACTGACAGTTCTTGTGACAGTGCTCATGGTGGCAGTGCTCGTGGTGACAGTGCTCTTGGTGACAGTGCTCATGGTGGCAGTGCCCATGGTGAGACTACCGATGGTGACCCTGCCCATGGTGACAGTGCACATGGTCATGGTGCCTCTGGTGGCAGTGCAATATAGTGAGAATGCCCATGATGATATTGCTCATGGTGATAGTGCCCATGGTGAGAGTGCCCATGGTTCCAGTGCTCATGGTGACAGTGCCCATTGTGACAGTGTCCTTGGTGACAGTGCACACCATGAGAGTGCCCATGGTGTCTGTGCCCATGGTGACAGTTCTTATCATGAGAGTGTTCACGGTAGCAGTGTTCATGGTAATAGTGCTCACGGAGGCATTGCCCACAATGAGAGTGCCCACGGTGAGAATACTGACTGTGACAGTGCCCATGATGACTTTTCTCTCTGTGACAGTGCCCTTGGGGACAGTTAGCACGGTGAGATTTCTCACAGTGATAGTGCACATTGTTTCAGTGCTCATAGTGACAAGACCCTAGGCGCCAGTGCCCATCATGGCATTGCTCACGGTGATATTTCTCACGGTGACAGTGCCCATGGTGATATTACCCATGGTGACAGTACTCAGTGATCAAGTGCTCATGGTGACATGGCATAAGGTGATAATGCTCACGGTGGCAGTGCAAAATGGTGACAGTGCCCATGGGGACATTGCTCATAGTGACTTTGCTTACAGTGATAGTCCTTACGGTGACAGTGTGCATGGTGACACTGCACAGAGTTGCAGTGTTCATGGTGACGGTGTTCACGGTGATACTTTCCATGGTGATAGTGCCCATGGTGACACTGCACATGGTGGCAGTGAAAAATGGTGACAGTGCCCCTGTTGTCAGTTCTCATGGTGACCGTGCACATGGTGACAACCCGTGCAGACTGTACTCATGGTGACAGTACTCACGGTGACAGTTCTCATGTTTGCAGTATCCATGGTGACAGTGCTCACAGTGATAGTGCCCATGGTGAGAGTGCCCATGATGACAGGGCCCATGGTGCCATTGCCTATGGTGACAGTGCTCATGGTAACAGTGCCCAAGGTGACAGTGACCATGGTGAGAGTGCTCACACTGATAGTGCCCATGGTGACAGTGCTCATGGTGTCTGTCTACATTGTGCCAGTACCCATGGCAACAGTGCTCATGGTGACAGGGACCACAGTGAGAGAGCTCACGGTGAGAGTGCTCACGGTAATAGTGCTCATGGTGACAGTGCAAATGGTGACAATACCATGGTGACAGTACTCATGTTGAAAATACCCATGGTGGCAGTTCTCATAGCGACAGATCTCATGGTGACATTGCTCATAATAGCAGTGCCCAGGTGCCAGTGCTCGTGGTGACGGTGCTAATGGTGACAGTGCTCTTGGTGGCAGTTCCCATCGGGACAATACTGATGGTGACACTGTGCATTGTTACAGTGCCCATGGTAACCGTGTTCACGGTGATAGTGCACAACGTGACAGTGCCCATGGTGGTAGTTCACCTGGTGACAGTGCTAAATAGTGTCAGTGCACATGCTGACAGTGCTCACGGTGATAGTGCCCATGGTGACAGTGCACACGGTCATAATGGGCATTGTTACAGAGTTCATGGTGACAGCACACGGTGGCAGTGGCCATGGAGACAGTGCCCACAATGACAGTGCCCATGGTGACAGTGCCGACAGTGACAGTGCCCATGGTGACACTTCTCATGGTGACAGTGCCCATGGGGACAGTTAGCATGGTGAGATTTCTAACGGTGATAGTGCCCGTTGTGCCAGTGCTCACAGTAACAATGCCCATGGGCCCAGTGCCCATAGAGTCATTCCGCACGGTCACATTTCTCACGGTGAAAATGCCTATGGTGATCTTAACCATGGTGACACTGCACATGGTGGCAGAGCAAAATGGCGACAGTGCCCATGGTGACATTGCTCATGGTGACTTTGCTTACGGTGATAGTCCTTACAGTGACAGTACGCATGGTGACACTGCACACAGTGACAGTGTTCATGGTGAAAGTGTTCACGGTGATAGTTCCCATGGTGAGATTGTCCTGGTAACAGTGCCCATAGTCACAATTCTCATGGTGTAGTGCTCACAGTGACAGTGCCCATGGTGTCATGCCCATGGTGACAGTGCTCATGGTGACAGTGCTCATGTTGGCAGAGCCATAAATAAGAGTGCTCATTGTGGCAGTGCTCATGGTGTCCGTGCTCATGGTGACAGTGCCCATGATTACAGTGTTTATGGTGATAGATGTCACGGTGTCAGTGCCCACGCGGAGAGTGCCAAGGCTGACAAAGCCCAGGGTGATACTTCCCATTGGGACAGTGCCCACGGTGACAGTGCCCATGGTGACAGCACCCAGTGTGACAAGGCGCATGGTGACAGTGCTCACGGTGACAGTGCCCATGGTGACAGTGCCGATGGTGAGAGTGCCAATAGTGACAGTGCTCATGGTGAAACTGCCCACAGAGACATCGCCCATGGTGATAGTGTTCATGGTGACAACCCCACGGTGACAGTGCCAATGTTGATAGTCCCAGTGGTGACAGGTCTTACATTGAATGTGACCATGGTGTCTGTGCTCATGGTGACAGTGCTCAAGGTTATAGTCTCCATGTTGACAGTGCCGATGGTGACAATTCTCACGGTGACAGGGCCTGTGGTGAAAATTCTCATAGTGACAGTGTTCACGGTGACAGTGCCCATGGTGCTATTACCCATGGTGACAGTTCTCATAGTGAAACTGCCCATGTTGACACTGCCCATGGTGGCAGTGCAAAATGGTGACAGTGCCCATGGTGATATTGCTCATGGTGACATTGCTTATGGTGATAGTGTGTATGGTGAAACTGCACACAGTGACATTGCTCATGGTGACAGTGTTCATGGCGTTAGTTCCTATGGTGAATGTGACCATGGGGACAGTGCCCATAGTCACAATTCTCATGGGGTAGTGCTCACGATGACGGTGCCCATGGTGACAATACACAGGGTGACAGTATTCCTGGTGACATTGCTCATGGTGAGAGTGCCCATGTTCACAACTGTCACGGTGATAGTTCCCATGGTGACAATACCCAGGGTAACAGAGCTGATGGTAAAAGTGTTCACGGTGACAGTGCCCATGGTGACAGTGCCCATGGTGACAGTGCCTATGGTGATAGATATCATGGTGGCTGTGCCCAGGGAGACATTGCCCACGCTGACAAGACCCATGGTGATACTTCCCATTGTGACAGTGCCATCGGTGGCAGAGCCCATGGTGACAGTGCCCAAGATCACAGAGCCCATGGTGAGAGTGCTAACGGTGACTGTGCCCATGGTGACAGCACCCAGTGTGAAAATGCCCATTGTGACAGTGCTCACGGTGACCATGCCAATGGTGATAGTGCCAATAGTGAGAGTGCTCACGGTGACACTGCCCATGGACACACTGCCCATTGTGATAGTGCCCATCATGACAACCCCTCGGAGGCAGTGCCAATGGTGAGAGTCCCCGTGGTGACAGTTCTCATGGTGAAAGTGATCCTTTTGAAATTGCTCATGGTGACAGTGCTCATGGTGACAGTGCTCAAGGTGATAGTCTCCATGTTGACAGTGTGCATGGTGACTGTTCTCACGGTGACAGTGCCTATGGTGATTATGCTCTTAGTGACAGTGCTCATGGTGACAGTGCCCATGGTGACAGTGACCACGGTGACTGTTCTCACCGTGGTAGTGCCCATGGTGACAGTGTTCATGATGACAGTCCGCATTAAGGCTGTGCCCGTGGTGACATTGCTAATGGTGATAATTCTCACGGTGATAGTACGCACGTTGAAAATGACAAAGGTGACAACACCCAGGTGATAATAATCATGGTGAAAGTGCCCATGGTGGCAGTTCTCATACTGACAGTTCTTGTGACAGTGCTCATGGTGGCAGTGCTCGTGGTGACAGTGCTCTTGGTGACAGTGCTCATGGTGGCAGTGCCCATGGTGAGACTACCGATGGTGACCCTGCCCATGGTGACAGTGCACATGGTCATGGTGCCTCTGGTGGCAGTGCAATATAGTGAGAATGCCCATGATGATATTGCTCATGGTGATAGTGCCCATGGTGAGAGTGCCCATGGTTCCAGTGCTCATGGTGACAGTGCCCATTGTGACAGTGCCCTTGGTGACAGTGCACACCATGAGAGTGCCCATGGTGTCTGTGCCCATGGTGACAGTTCTTATCATGAGAGTGTTCACGGTAGCAGTGTTCATGGTAATAGTGCTCACGGAGGCATTGCCCACAATGAGAGTGCCCACGGTGAGAATACTGACTGTGACAATGCCCATGATGACTTTTCTCTCTGTGACAGTGCCCTTGGGGACAGTTAGCACGGTGAGATTTCTCACAGTGATAGTGCACATTGTTTCAGTGCTCATAGTGACAAGACCCTAGGCGCCAGTGCCCATCATGGCATTGCTCACGGTGATATTTCTCACGGTGACAGTGCCCATGGTGATATTACCCATGGTGACAGTACTCAGTGATCAAGTGCTCATGGTGACATGGCATAAGGTGATAATGCTCACGGTGGCAGTGCAAAATGGTGACAGTGCCCATGGGGACATTGCTTAATGTGATAGTCCTTGTGGTGACATTGTGCATGGTGACATTGCCCACCATGACAGTGCTCTTGTTGACAGTGCTCATGGTGATAGTGCCAATGTTGGAAGTGCCCATCGTGAAAGTGTCCATGGTGACAGTTCTTATGATGAGAGTGGTCAGAGTGGCAGTGCTCATGGTGAAAGTGCCCATGGTGACAGAGCCCACGGTGACAGTGTCCATAGTTATAGTGTCCATGGTGACAGTACTAACAGTGAAATTGTCCATGGGGACACTGCCCATGGTGAAAGTGCCCATGGTCACAACACTCACGGTGATAGTGCTCACGGTGAGAGTGGCCATGGTGACAGTGACCACGGTGACAGTTCTAATGGTGATACTGCCCATGATGACAGTGCTCTGGTGACAGTCCACATTGTACCAGTGCCCAAGGTGACAGTGCTCATGGTGACAGTGCCCAAAGTCACAATACCCATGGTGACAGTGCCCAGGCTGACAGTTCTCAAGGTGATAGTGCCCATGGTGACAGTGCACATGGTGATACAGAGAATGGGGACAGTGCTTATGGTGACAGTGGTCATGGTTGCAGTACCCATGGTGATAGTGCTGAAACTGACAGTGCCCTTGGGGATAGTGCCCATGGTGAGTGTGCTCGTGTTAATTGTGTCCATGGTGGCAGTTCCCATTGTGAAAGTGCTCATGATGACAGTGCCCATGTGGGTAGTTCCCATGGTGACAGTGCTCATGGTGATAGTGACCATGTTAACAGTGCACATGGTGGCTGTGCCCTTGGTGACAGTGCCCATGATGACAGTATTCATGGTGACAGTGCTCACGGTGATAATGCCCATGGTGGCAGTGCACATGGTGGTAGTGCACATGGTGGCAGTGAAAAATGGTGACAGTTCCCATGCTGACAGTTCTCATTGTGACAATGCACACGGTCACAACCGATGCTGACACTGCTCATGGTAGCTGTACCCTTGGTGACAGTGCTCAGAGTGTTAGTGCCCATGGTGGCAGTGCCCATGGTGACACTGCCCATGGTGACAATGCCCATGATGACAGTGCTCATGGTGACAGTGCTCATGTTGGCAGAGCCATAAATAAGAGTGCTCATTGTGGCAGTGCTCATGGTGTCCGTGCTCATGGTGACAGTGCCCATGATTACAGTGTTTATGGTGATAGATGTCACGGTGTCAGTGCCCACGCGGAGAGTGCCAAGGCTGACAAAGCCCAGGGTGATACTTCCCATTGTGACAGTGCCCACGGTGACAGTGCCCATGGTGACAGCACCCAGTGTGACAAGGCGCATGGTGACAGTGCTCACGGTGACAGTGCCCATGGTGACAGTGCCGATGGTGAGAGTGCCAATAGTGACAGTGCTCATGGTGAAACTGCCCACAGAGACATCGCCCATGGTGATAGTGTTCATGGTGACAACCCCACGGTGACAGTGCCAATGTTGATAGTCCCAGTGGTGACAGGTCTTACATTGAATGTGACCATGGTGTCTGTGCTCATGGTGACAGTGCTCAAGGTTATAGTCTCCATGTTGACAGTGCCGATGGTGACAATTCTCACGGTGACAGGGCCTATGGTGAAAATTCTCATAGTGACAGTGTTCACGGTGACAGTGCCCATGGTGCTATTACCCATGGTGACAGTTCTCATAGTGAAACTGCCCATGTTGACACTGCCCATGGTGGCAGTGCAAAATGGTGACAGTGCCCATGGTGATATTGCTCATGGTGACATTGCTTATGGTGATAGTGTGTATGGTGAAACTGCACACAGTGACATTGCTCATGGTGACAGTGTTCATGGCGTTAGTTCCTATGGTGAATGTGACCATGGGGACAGTGCCCATAGTCACAATTCTCATGGTGTAGTGCTCACGGTGACAGTGCCCATGGTGACAATACACAGGGTGACAGTATTCATGGTGACATTGCTCATGGTGAGAGTGCCCATGTTCACAACTGTCACGGTGATAGTTCCCATGGTGACAATACCCAGGGTAACAGAGCTGATGGTAAAAGTGTTCACGGTGACAGTGCCCATGGTGACAGTACCTAAGGTGACAATTCCCATGGTGAGACTGCTCATAGACAGTGCCCATGGTGACAATACCCAGCGTGTCCTGTCCATGGTGACAGTGATCATGGTGACACATCTCATGAGGACAGTGCCATAAGTGACAGTGCTCATTGTGGCAGTGCTCATGGTGACAGTGCCCATGGTGACAGTGCCTATGGTGATAGATATCATGGTGGCTGTGCCCAGGGAGACATTGTCCACGCTGACAAGACCCATGGTGATACTTCCCATTGTGACAGTGCCATCGGTGGCAGAGCCCATGGTGACAGTGCCCAAGATCACAGAGCCCATGGTGAGAGTGCTAACGGTGACTGTGCCCATGGTGACAGCACCCAGTGTGAAAATGCCCATTGTGACAGTGCTCACGGTGACCATGCCAATGGTGATAATGCCAATAGTGAGAGTGCTCACGGTGACACTGCCCATGGACACACTGCCCATTGTGATAGTGCCCATCATGACAACCCCTCGGAGGCAGTGCCAATGGTGAGAGTCCCCGTGGTGACAGTTCTCATGGTGAAAGTGATCCTTTTGAAATTGCTCATGGTGACAGTGCTCATGGTGACAGTGCTCAAGGTGATAGTCTCCATGTTGACAGTGTGCATGGTGACTGTTCTCACGGTGACAGTGCCTATGGTGATTATGCTCTTAGTGACAGTGCTCATGGTGACAGTGCCCATGGTGACAGTGACCACAGTGACTGTTCTCACCGTGGTAGTGCCCATGGTGACAGTGTTCATGATGACAGTCCGCATTAAGGCTGTGCCCGTGGTGACATTGCTAATGGTGATAATTCTCACGGTGATAGTACGCACGTTGAAAATGACAAAGGTGACAACACCCAGGTGATAATAATCATGGTGAAAGTGCCCATGGTGGCAGTTCTCATACTGACAGTTCTTGTGACAGTGCTCATGGTGGCAGTGCTCGTGGTGACAGTGCTCTTGGTGACAGTGCTCATGGTGGCAGTGCCCATGGTGAGACTACCGATGGTGACCCTGCCCATGGTGACAGTGCACATGGTCATGGTGCCTCTGGTGGCAGTGCAATATAGTGAGAATGCCCATGATGATATTGCTCATGGTGATAGTGCCCATGGTGAGAGTGCCCATGGTTCCAGTGCTCATGGTGACAGTGCCCATTGTGACAGTGCCCTTGGTGACAGTGCACACCATGAGAGTGCCCATGGTGTCTGTGCCCATGGTGACAGTTCTTATCATGAGAGTGTTCACGGTAGCAGTGTTCATGGTAATAGTGCTCACGGAGGCATTGCCCACAATGAGAGTGCCCACGGTGAGAATACTGACTGTGACAGTGCCCATGATGACTTTTCTCTCTGTGACAGTGCCCTTGGGGACAGTTAGCACAGTGAGATTTCTCACAGTGATAGTGCACATTGTTTCAGTGCTCATAGTGACAAGACCCTAGGCGCCAGTGCCCATCATGGCATTGCTCACGGTGATATTTCTCACGGTGACAGTGCCCATGGTGATATTACCCATGGTGACAGTACTCAGTGATCAAGTGCTCATGGTGACATGGCATAAGGTGATAATGCTCACGGTGGCAGTGCAAAATGGTGACAGTGCCCATGGGGACATTGCTTAATGTGATAGTCCTTGTGGTGACATTGTGCATGGTGACATTGCCCACCATGACAGTGCTCTTGTTGACAGTGCTCATGGTGATAGTGCCAATGTTGGAAGTGCCCATCGTGAAAGTGTCCATGGTGACAGTTCTTATGATGAGAGTGGTCAGAGTGGCAGTGCTCATGGTGAAAGTGCCCATGGTGACAGAGCCCACGGTGACAGTGTCCATAGTTATAGTGTCCATGGTGACAGTACTAACAGTGAAATTGTCCATGGGGACACTGCCCATGGTGAAAGTGCCCATGGTCACAACACTCACGGTGATAGTGCTCACGGTGAGAGTGGCCATGGTGACAGTGACCACGGTGACAGTTCTAATGGTGATACTGCCCATGATGACAGTGCTCATGGTGACAGTCCACATTGTACCAGTGCCCAAGGTGACAGTGCTCATGGTGACAGTGCCCAAAGTCACAATACCCATGGTGACAGTGCCCAGGCTGACAGTTCTCAAGGTGATAGTGCCCATGGTGACAGTGCCCATGGTGATACAGAGAATGGGGACAGTGCTTATGGTGACAGTGGTCATGGTTGCAGTACCCATGGTGATAGTGCTGAAACTGACAGTGCCCTTGGGGATAGTGCCCATGGTGAGTGTGCTCGTGTTAATTGTGTCCATGGTGGCAGTTCCCATTGTGAAAGTGCTCATGATGACAGTGCCCATGTGGGTAGTTCCCATGGTGACAGTGCTCATGGTGATAGTGACCATGTTAAGAGTGCACATGGTGGCTGTGCCCTTGGTGACAGTGCCCATGATGACAGTATTCATGGTGACAGTGCTCACGGTGATAATGCCCATGGTGGCAGTGCACATGGTGGTAGTGCACATGGTGGCAGTGAAAAATGGGGACAGTTCCCATGCTGACAGTTCTCATTGTGACAATGCACACAGTCACAACCGATGCTGACACTGCTCATGGTAGCTGTACCCTTGGTGACAGTGCTCAGAGTGATAGTGCCCATGGTGGCAGTGTCCATGGTGACACTGCCCATGGTGACAATGCCCATGATGACAGTGCCCATGGAGTCAGTGCCCACGGAGCCATTGCCTATGGTAACAGTGCTCACAGTGACAGTACCCATGGTAACAGTGACCATGGTGAGAGTGCTCATGGTGATAGTGTCTATGGTGACAGATCACACTGTGACAGTCCGCATTGTGCCAGTACCAATAGTGACAGTACCCATGGTGACATTGACCACGGTGAGAGTGATCACGGTGCTAGTGCTCACAGTAATAGTGCTCATGGTGACAGTGCCGACAGTGAAGGTGCTCACGGTGACAGTGCCTCTGGTGATAGTGCCCATGGTGAGAGTCCGCCCATTGATAGTGTCCATGGTGGCAGTTCCCATTGTGAAAATGCTCATGATGACATTGCCCATGTTGGTAGTCCCCATGGTGACAGTGCTCACGGTGATAGTGACCTTGGTAACTGTGCACATGGTGGCCGTGCCCTTGGTGACAGTGCCAATGATGACAGTACTCATGGTGACAGTTCTCACGGTGATAGTGCCCATGGTGATATTGCACATGGTGGCAGTGAAAAATGGTGACAGTGCCCATGTTGACAGTTCTCATGGTGACAGTGCACACGGTGACAACCCATGCAGACAGTACTCACGGTGACAGTTCTCATGGTTGCAGTACCCATGGTGACAGTGCTCACAGTGATACTGCCCATGGTGGCAGTGCCCATGGTGACAGTGCCCATGGTGACACTGCCCATGATGACAGTGCCCATGGTGAAAGTTTCCACGGCGCCATTGCCTATGGTGACAGTGCTCATGGTAACAGTGCCCATGGTGACAGTGACCATGGTGAGAGTGCTCACACTGATAGTGCCCATGGTGACAGGGCTCATGGTGCCAGTCCGCATTGTGCCAGTACCCATGGCGACAGTGCTCATGGTGACACTGACCACAGTGAGAGTGCTCACTGTGATAGAGCTCACGGTAATAGTGCTCATGGTGACAGTGCAAATGGTGACAATACCCATGGTGACAGTACTCATGTTGAAAATACCCATGGTGGCAGTTCTCATGGTGACAGTGCTCATAATAGCAGTGCCCAAGGTGGCAGTCCTCGTGGTGACAGTGCTAATGGTGACAGTGCTCTTGGTGGCAGTTCCCATGGGGACAGTACCGATGGTGACCCTGTGCATTGTTACAGTGCCCATGGTAACCGTGCTCACGGTGGTAGTGCACATCGTGACAGTGCCCATGGTGGCAGTTCACCTGGTGACAGTGCTAAATCGTGACAGTGCACATGCTGACAGTGCTCACGGTGATAGTGCCCATGGTGACAGTGCCCACGGTGATAATGGGTATTATTACAGTGTTCATCTTGACAGAGCCCAAGTTGGCAGTGGCCATGGTGACAGTGCCCACAATGACAGTGCCCATGGTAACAGTGCCGACAGTGACAGTGCCCATGGTGACACTTCTCACAGTGAATGTGCCCATGGGGACAGTTACCATGATGAGATTTCTCACGGTGATAGTGCCCGTTGTGACAGTGCTCACACTGACAATGCCCATGGTGCCACTGCCCATAGAGACATTCCGCACGGTCACTTTTCTCACGGTGAAAGTACCTATGGTGACACTGCACCTGGTGGCAGTGCAAAATGGTGACAGTGCACATGGTGACATTGCTCATAGTGACTTTGCTTACAGTGATAGTCCTTACGGTGACAGTGTGCACAGTGACACTGCACACAGTTGCAGTGTTCATGGTGACAGTGTTCACGGTGATACTTTCCATGGTGATAGTGCCCATGGTGACACTGCACATGGTGGCAGTGAAAAATGGTGACAGTGCCCCTGTTGTCAGTTCTCATGGTGACCGTGCACATGGTGACAACCCGTGCAGACTGTACTCATGGTGACAGTACTCACGGTGACAGTTCTCATGTTTGCAGTATCCATGGTGACAGTGCTCACAGTGATAGTGCCCATGGTGAGAGTGCCCATGATGACAGGGCCCATGGTGCCATTGCCTATGGTGAGAGTGCTCATGGTAACAGTGCCCAAGGTGACAGTGACCATGGTGAGAGTGCTCACACTGATGGTGCCCATGGTGACAGTGCTCATGGTGTCTGTCTACATTGTGCCAGTACCCATGGCAACAGTGCTCATGGTGACAGGGACCACAGTGAGAGAGCTCACGGTGAGAGTGCTCACGGTAATAGTGCTCATGGTGACAGTGCAAATGGTGACAATACCATGGTGACAGTACTCATGTTGAAAATACCCATGGTGGCAGTTCTCATAGCGACAGATCTCATGGTGACATTGCTCATAATAGCAGTGCCCAGGTGCCAGTGCTCGTGGTGACGGTGCTAATGGTGACAGTGCTCTTGGTGGCAGTTCCCATCGGGACAATACTGATGGTGACACTGTGCATTGTTACAGTGCCCATGGTAACCGTGTTCACGGTGATAGTGCACATCGTGACAGTGCCCATGGTGGTAGTTCACCTGGTGACAGTGCTAAATAGTGACAGTGCACATGCTGACAGTGCTCACGGTGATAGTGCCCATGGTGACAGTGCACACGGTCATAATGGGCATTGTTACAGAGTTCATGGTGACAGCACACGGTGGCAGTGGCCATGGAGACAGTGCCCACAATGACAGTGCCCATGGTGACAGTGCCGACAGTGACAGTGCCCATGGTGACACTTCTCATGGTGACAGTGCCCATGGGGACAGTTAGCATGGTGAGATTTCTAATGGTGATAGTGCCCGTTGTGCCAGTGCTCACAGTAACAATGCCCATGGGGCCAGTGCCCATAGAGTCATTCCGCACGGTCACATTTCTCACGGTGAAAGTGCCTATGGTGATATTAACCATGGTGACACTGCACATGGTGGCAGAGCAAAATGGTGACAGTGCCCATGGTGACATTGCTCATGGTGACTTTGCTTACGGTGATAGTCCTTACAGTGACAGTACGCATGGTGACACTGCACACAGTGACAGTGTTCATGGTGAAAGTGTTCACGGTGATAGTTCCCATGGTGAGATTGTCCTGGTAACAGTGCCCATAGTCACAATTCTAATGGTGTAGTGCTCACAGTGACAGTGCCCATGGTGTCATGCCCATGGTGACAGTGCTCATGGTGACAGTGTTCATGTTGGCAGAGCCATAAATAAGAGTGCTCATTGTGGCAGTGCTCATGGTGTCCGTGCTCATGGTGACAGTGCCCATGATTACAGTGTTTATGGTGATAGATGTCACGGTGTCAGTGCCCACGCGGAGAGTGCCAAGGCTGACAAAGCCCAGGGTGATACTTCCCATTGTGACAGTGCCCACGGTGACAGTGCCCATGGTGACAGCACCCAGTGTGACAAGGCGCATGGTGACAGTGCTCACGGTGACAGTGCCCATGGTGACAGTGCCGATGGTGAGAGTGCCAATAGTGACAGTGCTCATGGTGAAACTGCCCACAGAGACATCGCCCATGGTGATAGTGTTCATGGTGACAACCCCACGGTGACAGTGCCAATGTTGATAGTCCCAGTGGTGACAGGTCTTACACTGAATGTGACCATGGTGTCTGTGCTCATGGTGACAGTGCTCAAGGTTATAGTCTCCATGTTGACAGTGCCGATGGTGACAATTCTCACGGTGACAGGGCCTATGGTGAAAATTCTCATAGTGACAGTGTTCACGGTGACAGTGCCCATGGTGCTATTACCCATGGTGACAGTTCTCATAGTGAAACTGCCCATGTTGACACTGCCCATGGTGGCAGTGCAAAATGGTGACAGTGCCCATGGTGATATTGCTCATGGTGACATTGCTTATGGTGATAGTGTGTATGGTGAAACTGCACACAGTGACATTGCTCATGGTGACAGTGTTCATGGCGTTAGTTCCTATGGTGAATGTGACCATGGGGACAGTGCCCATAGTCACAATTCTCATGGGGTAGTGCTCACGGTGACAGTGCCCATGGTGACAATACACAGGGTGACAGTATTCCTGGTGACATTGCTCATGGTGAGAGTGCCCATGTTCACAACTGTCACGGTGATAGTTCCCATGGTGACAATACCCAGGGTAACAGAGCTGATGGTAAAAGTGTTCACGGTGACAGTGCCCATGGTGACAGTACCTAAGGTGACAATTCCCATGGTGAGACTGCTCATAGACAGTGCCCATGGTGACAATACCCAGCGTGTCCTGTCCATGGTGACAGTGATCATGGTGACACATCTCATGAGGACAGTGCCATAAGTGACAGTGCTCATGGTGACAGTGCCCATGGTGACAGTGCCTATGGTGATAGATATCATGGTGGCTGTGCCCAGGGAGACATTGCCCACGCTGACAAGACCCATGGTGATACTTCCCATTGTGACAGTGCCATCGGTGGCAGAGCCCATGGTGACAGTGCCCAAGATCACAGAGCCCATGGTGAGAGTGCTAACGGTGACTGTGCCCATGGTGACAGCACCCAGTGTGAAAATGCCCATTGTGACAGTGCTCACGGTGACCATGCCAATGGTGATAGTGCCAATAGTGAGAGTGCTCACGGTGACACTGCCCATGGACACACTGCCCATTGTGATAGTGCCCATCATGACAACCCCTCGGAGGCAGTGCCAATGGTGAGAGTCCCCGTGGTGACAGTTCTCATGGTGAAAGTGATCCTTTTGAAATTGCTCATGGTGACAGTGCTCATGGTGACAGTGCTCAAGGTGATAGTCTCCATGTTGACAGTGTGCATGGTGACTGTTCTCACGGTGACAGTGCCTATGGTGATTATGCTCTTAGTGACAGTGCTCATGGTGACAGTGCCCATGGTGACAGTGACCACGGTGACTGTTCTCACCGTGGTAGTGCCCATGGTGACAGTGTTCATGATGACAGTCCGCATTAAGGCTGTGCCCGTGGTGACATTGCTAATGGTGATAATTCTCACGGTGATAGTACGCACGTTGAAAATGACAAAGGTGACAACACCCAGGTGATAATAATCATGGTGAAAGTGCCCATGGTGGCAGTTCTCATACTGACAGTTCTTGTGACAGTGCTCATGGTGGCAGTGCTCGTGGTGACAGTGCTCTTGGTGACAGTGCTCATGGTGGCAGTGCCCATGGTGAGACTACCGATGGTGACCCTGCCCATGGTGACAGTGCACATGGTCATGGTGCCTCTGGTGGCAGTGCAATATAGTGAGAATGCCCATGATGATATTGCTCATGGTGATAGTGCCCATGGTGAGAGTGCCCATGGTTCCAGTGCTCATGGTGACAGTGCCCATTGTGACAGTGCCCTTGGTGACAGTGCACACCATGAGAGTGCCCATGGTGTCTGTGCCCATGGTGACAGTTCTTATCATGAGAGTGTTCACGGTAGCAGTGTTCATGGTAATAGTGCTCACGGAGGCATTGCCCACAATGAGAGTGCCCACGGTGAGAATACTGACTGTGACAGTGCCCATGATGACTTTTCTCTCTGTGACAGTGCCCTTGGGGACAGTTAGCACGGTGAGATTTCTCACAGTGATAGTGCACATTGTTTCAGTGCTCATAGTGACAAGACCCTAGGCGCCAGTGCCCATCATGGCATTGCTCACGGTGATATTTCTCACGGTGACAGTGCCCATGGTGATATTACCCATGGTGACAGTACTCAGTGATCAAGTGCTCATGGTGACATGGCATAAGGTGATAATGCTCACGGTGGCAGTGCAAAATGGTGACAGTGCCCATGGGGACATTGCTCATAGTGACTTTGCTTACAGTGATAGTCCTTACGGTGACAGTGTGCATGGTGACACTGCACACAGTTGCAGTGTTCATGGTGACGGTGTTCACGGTGATACTTTCCATGGTGATAGTGCCCATGGTGACACTGCACATGGTGGCAGTGAAAAATGGTGACAGTGCCCCTGTTGTCAGTTCTCATGGTGACCGTGCACATGGTGACAACCCGTGCAGACTGTACTCATGGTGACAGTACTCACGGTGACAGTTCTCATGTTTGCAGTATCCATGGTGACAGTGCTCACAGTGATAGTGCCCATGGTGAGAGTGCCCATGATGACAGGGCCCATGGTGCCATTGCCTATGGTGACAGTGCTCATGGTAACAGTGCCCAAGGTGACAGTGACCATGGTGAGAGTGCTCACACTGATGGTGCCCATGGTGACAGTGCTCATGGTGTCTGTCTACATTGTGCCAGTACCCATGGCAACAGTGCTCATGGTGACAGGGACCACAGTGAGAGAGCTCACGGTGAGAGTGCTCACGGTAATAGTGCTCATGGTGACAGTGCAAATGGTGACAATACCATGGTGACAGTACTCATGTTGAAAATACCCATGGTGGCAGTTCTCATAGCGACAGATCTCATGGTGACATTGCTCATAATAGCAGTGCCCAGGTGCCAGTGCTCGTGGTGACGGTGCTAATGGTGACAGTGCTCTTGGTGGCAGTTCCCATCGGGACAATACTGATGGTGACACTGTGCATTGTTACAGTGCCCATGGTAACCGTGTTCACGGTGATAGTGCACAACGTGACAGTGCCCATGGTGGTAGTTCACCTGGTGACAGTGCTAAATAGTGACAGTGCACATGCTGACAGTGCTCACGGTGATAGTGCCCATGGTGACAGTGCACACGGTCATAATGGGCATTGTTACAGAGTTCATGGTGACAGCACACGGTGGCAGTGGCCATGGAGACAGTGCCCACAATGACAGTGCCCATGGTGACAGTGCCGACAGTGACAGTGCCCATGGTGACACTTCTCATGGTGACAGTGCCCATGGGGACAGTTAGCATGGTGAGATTTCTAACGGTGATAGTGCCCGTTGTGCCAGTGCTCACAGTAACAATGCCCATGGGGCCAGTGCCCATAGAGTCATTCCGCACGGTCACATTTCTCACGGTGAAAGTGCCTATGGTGATCTTAACCATGGTGACACTGCACATGGTGGCAGAGCAAAATGGCGACAGTGCCCATGGTGACATTGCTCATGGTGACTTTGCTTACGGTGATAGTCCTTACAGTGACAGTACGCATGGTGACACTGCACACAGTGACAGTGTTCATGGTGAAAGTGTTCACGGTGATAGTTCCCATGGTGAGATTGTCCTGGTAACAGTGCCCATAGTCACAATTCTCATGGTGTAGTGCTCACAGTGACAGTGCCCATGGTGTCATGCCCATGGTGACAGTGCTCATGGTGACAGTGCTCATGTTGGCAGAGCCATAAATAAGAGTGCTCATTGTGGCAGTGCTCATGGTGTCCGTGCTCATGGTGACAGTGCCCATGATTACAGTGTTTATGGTGATAGATGTCACGGTGTCAGTGCCCACGCGGAGAGTGCCAAGGCTGACAAAGCCCAGGGTGATACTTCCCATTGGGACAGTGCCCACGGTGACAGTGCCCATGGTGACAGCACCCAGTGTGACAAGGCGCATGGTGACAGTGCTCACGGTGACAGTGCCCATGGTGACAGTGCCGATGGTGAGAGTGCCAATAGTGACAGTGCTCATGGTGAAACTGCCCACAGAGACATCGCCCATGGTGATAGTGTTCATGGTGACAACCCCACGGTGACAGTGCCAATGTTGATAGTCCCAGTGGTGACAGGTCTTACACTGAATGTGACCATGGTGTCTGTGCTCATGGTGACAGTGCTCAAGGTTATAGTCTCCATGTTGACAGTGCCGATGGTGACAATTCTCACGGTGACAGGGCCTATGGTGAAAATTCTCATAGTGACAGTGTTCACGGTGACAGTGCCCATGGTGCTATTACCCATGGTGACAGTTCTCATAGTGAAACTGCCCATGTTGACACTGCCCATGGTGGCAGTGCAAAATGGTGACAGTGCCCATGGTGATATTGCTCATGGTGACATTGCTTATGGTGATAGTGTGTATGGTGAAACTGCACACAGTGACATTGCTCATGGTGACAGTGTTCATGGCGTTAGTTCCTATGGTGAATGTGACCATGGGGACAGTGCCCATAGTCACAATTCTCATGGTGTAGTGCTCACGGTGACAGTGCCCATGGTGACAATACACAGGGTGACAGTATTCATGGTGACATTGCTCATGGTGAGAGTGCCCATGTTCACAACTGTCACGGTGATAGTTCCCATGGTGACAATACCCAGGGTAACAGAGCTGATGGTAAAAGTGTTCACGGTGACAGTGCCCATGGTGACAGTACCTAAGGTGACAATTCCCATGGTGAGACTGCTCATAGACAGTGCCCATGGTGACAATACCCAGCGTGTCCTGTCCATGGTGACAGTGATCATGGTGACACATCTCATGAGGACAGTGCCATAAGTGACAGTTCTCATGGTGACAGTGCCCATGGTGACAGTGCCTATGGTGATAGATATCATGGTGGCTGTGCCCAGGGAGACATTGCCCACGCTGACAAGACCCATGGTGATACTTCCCATTGTGACAGTGCCATCGGTGGCAGAGCCCATGGTGACAGTGCCCAAGATCACAGAGCCCATGGTGAGAGTGCTAACGGTGACTGTGCCCATGGTGACAGCACCCAGTGTGAAAATGCCCATTGTGACAGTGCTCACGGTGACCATGCCAATGGTGATAGTGCCAATAGTGAGAGTGCTCACGGTGACACTGCCCATGGACACACTGCCCATTGTGATAGTGCCCATCATGACAACCCCTCGGAGGCAGTGCCAATGGTGAGAGTCCCCGTGGTGACAGTTCTCATGGTGAAAGTGATCCTTTTGAAATTGCTCATGGTGACAGTGCTCATGGTGACAGTGCTCAAGGTGATAGTCTCCATGTTGACAGTGTGCATGGTGACTGTTCTCACGGTGACAGTGCCTATGGTGATTATGCTCTTAGTGACAGTGCTCATGGTGACAGTGCCCATGGTGACAGTGACCACGGTGACTGTTCTCACCGTGGTAGTGCCCATGGTGACAGTGTTCATGATGACAGTCCGCATTAAGGCTGTGCCCGTGGTGACATTGCTAATGGTGATAATTCTCACGGTGATAGTACGCACGTTGAAAATGACAAAGGTGACAACACCCAGGTGATAATAATCATGGTGAAAGTGCCCATGGTGGCAGTTCTCATACTGACAGTTCTTGTGACAGTGCTCATGGTGGCAGTGCTCGTGGTGACAGTGCTCTTGGTGACAGTGCTCATGGTGGCAGTGCCCATGGTGAGACTACCGATGGTGACCCTGCCCATGGTGACAGTGCACATGGTCATGGTGCCTCTGGTGGCAGTGCAATATAGTGAGAATGCCCATGATGATATTGCTCATGGTGATAGTGCCCATGGTGAGAGTGCCCATGGTTCCAGTGCTCATGGTGACAGTGCCCATTGTGACAGTGCCCTTGGTGACAGTGCACACCATGAGAGTGCCCATGGTGTCTGTGCCCATGGTGACAGTTCTTATCATGAGAGTGTTCACGGTAGCAGTGTTCATGGTAATAGTGCTCACGGAGGCATTGCCCACAATGAGAGTGCCCACGGTGAGAATACTGACTGTGACAGTGCCCATGATGACTTTTCTCTCTGTGACAGTGCCCTTGGGGACAGTTAGCACGGTGAGATTTCTCACAGTGATAGTGCACATTGTTTCAGTGCTCATAGTGACAAGACCCTAGGCGCCAGTGCCCATCATGGCATTGCTCACGGTGATATTTCTCACGGTGACAGTGCCCATGGTGATATTACCCATGGTGACAGTACTCAGTGATCAAGTGCTCATGGTGACATGGCATAAGGTGATAATGCTCACGGTGGCAGTGCAAAATGGTGACAGTGCCCATGGGGACATTGCTTAATGTGATAGTCCTTGTGGTGACATTGTGCATGGTGACATTGCCCACCATGACAGTGCTCTTGTTGACAGTGCTCATGGTGATAGTGCCAATGTTGGAAGTGCCCATCGTGAAAGTGTCCATGGTGACAGTTCTTATGATGAGAGTGGTCAGAGTGGCAGTGCTCATGGTGAAAGTGCCCATGGTGACAGAGCCCACGGTGACAGTGTCCATAGTTATAGTGTCCATGGTGACAGTACTAACAGTGAAATTGTCCATGGGGACACTGCCCATGGTGAAAGTGCCCATGGTCACAACACTCACAGTGATAGTGCTCACGGTGAGAGTGGCCATGGTGACAGTGACCACGGTGACAGTTCTAATGGTGATACTGCCCATGATGACAGTGCTCATGGTGACAGTCCACATTGTACCAGTGCCCAAGGTGACAGTGCTCATGGTGACAGTGCCCAAAGTCACAATACCCATGGTGACAGTGCCCAGGCTGACAGTTCTCAAGGTGATAGTGCCCATGGTGACAGTGCCCATGGTGATACAGAGAATGGGGACAGTGCTTATGGTGACAGTGGTCATGGTTGCAGTACCCATGGTGATAGTGCTGAAACTGACAGTGCCCTTGGGGATAGTGCCCATGGTGAGTGTGCTCGTGTTAATTGTGTCCATGGTGGCAGTTCCCATTGTGAAAGTGCTCATGATGACAGTGCCCATGTGGGTAGTTCCCATGGTGACAGTGCTCATGGTGATAGTGACCATGTTAAGAGTGCACATGGTGGCTGTGCCCTTGGTGACAGTGCCCATGATGACAGTATTCATGGTGACAGTGCTCACGGTGATAGTGACCATGGTGAGAGTGCACATGGTGGTAGTGCACATGGTGGCAGTGAAAAATGGTGACAGTTCCCATGCTGACAGTTCTCATTGTGACAATGCACACGGTCACAACCGATGCTGACACTGCTCATGGTAGCTGTACCCTTGGTGACAGTGCTCAGAGTGATAGTGCCCATGGTGGCAGTGTCCATGGTGACACTGCCCATGGTGACAATGCCCATGATGACAGTGCCCATGGAGTCAGTGCCCACGGAGCCATTGCCTATGGTAACAGTGCTCACAGTGACAGTACCCATGGTAACAGTGACCATGGTGAGAGTGCTCATGGTGATAGTGTCTATGGTGACAGATCACACTGTGACAGTCCGCATTGTGCCAGTACCAATAGTGACAGTGCCCTTGGTGACATTGACCACGGTGAGAGTGATCACGGTGCTAGTGCTCACAGTAATAGTGCTCATGGTGACAGTGCCGACAGTGAAGGTGCTCACGGTGACAGTGCCTCTGGTGATAGTGCCCATGGTGAGAGTCCGCCCATTGATAGTGCCCATGGTGGCAGTTCCCATTGTGAAAATGCTCATGATGACATTGCCCATGTTGGTAGTCCCCATGGTGACAGTGCTCACGGTGATAGTGACCTTGGTAACTGTGCACATGGTGGCCGTGCCCTTGGTGACAGTGCCAATGATGACAGTACTCATGGTGACAGTTCTCACGGTGATAGTGCCCATGGTGATATTGCACATGGTGGCAGTGAAAAATGGTGACAGTGCCCATGTTGACAGTTCTCATGGTGACAGTGCACACGGTGACAACCCATGCAGACAGTACTCACGGTGACAGTTCTCATGGTTGCAGTACCCATGGTGACAGTGCTCACAGTGATACTGCCCATGGTGGCAGTGCCCATGGTGACAGTGCCCATGGTGACACTGCCCATGATGACAGTGCCCATGGTGAAAGTTCCCACGGCGCCATTGCCTATGGTGACAGTGCTCATGGTAACAGTGCCCATGGTGACAGTGACCATGGTGAGAGTGCTCACACTGATAGTGCCCATGGTGACAGGGCTCATGGTGCCAGTCCGCATTGTGCCAGTACCCATGGCGACAGTGCTCATGGTGACACTGACCACAGTGAGAGTGCTCACTGTGATAGAGCTCACGGTAATAGTGCTCATGGTGACAGTGCAAAGGGTGACAATACCCATGGTGACAGTACTCATGTTGAAAATACCCATGGTGGCAGTTCTCATGGTGACAGTGCTCATAATAGCAGTGCCCAAGGTGGCAGTCCTCGTGGTGACAGTGCTAATGGTGACAGTGCTCTTGGTGGCAGTTCCCATGGGGACAGTACCGATGGTGACCCTGTGCATTGTTACAGTGCCCATGGTAACCGTGCTCACGGTGGTAGTGCACATCGTGACAGTGCCCATGGTGGCAGTTCACCTGGTGACAGTGCTAAATCGTGACAGTGCACATGCTGACAGTGCTCACGGTGATAGTGCCCATGGTGACAGTGCCCACGGTGATAATGGGTATTATTACAGTGTTCATCTTGACAGAGCCCAAGGTGGCAGTGGCCATGGTGACAGTGCCCACAATGACAGTGCCCATGGTAACAGTGCCGACAGTGACAGTGCCCATGGTGACACTTCTCACAGTGAATGTGCCCATGGGGACAGTTACCATGATGAGATTTCTCACGGTGATAGTGCCCGTTGTGACAGTGCTCACAGTGACAATGCCCATGGTGCCACTGCCCATAGAGACATTCCGCACGGTCACTTTTCTCACGGTGAAAGTACCTATGGTGACACTGCACCTGGTGGCAGTGCAAAATGGTGACAGTGCCCATGGTGACATTGCTCATAGTGACTTTGCTTACAGTGATAGTCCTTACGGTGACAGTGTGCACAGTGACACTGCACACAGTTGCAGTGTTCATGGTGACAGTGTTCACGGTGATACTTTCCATGGTGATAGTGCCCATGGTGACACTGCACATGGTGGCAGTGAAAAATGGTGACAGTGCCCCTGTTGTCAGTTCTCATGGTGACCGTGCACATGGTGACAACCCGTGCAGACTGTACTCATGGTGACAGTACTCACGGTGACAGTTCTCATGTTTGCAGTATCCATGGTGACAGTGCTCACAGTGATAGTGCCCATGGTGAGAGTGCCCATGATGACAGGGCCCATGGTGCCATTGCCTATGGTGACAGTGCTCATGGTAACAGTGCCCAAGGTGACAGTGACCATGGTGAGAGTGCTCACACTGATGGTGCCCATGGTGACAGTGCTCATGGTGTCTGTCTACATTGTGCCAGTACCCATGGCAACAGTGCTCATGGTGACAGGGACCACAGTGAGAGAGCTCATGGTGAGAGAGCTCATGGTGAGAGTGCTCACGGTAATAGTGCTCATGGTGACAGTGCAAATGGTGACAATACCATGGTGACAGTACTCATGTTGAAAATACCCATGGTGGCAGTTCTCATAGCGACAGATCTCATGGTGACATTGCTCATAATAGCAGTGCCCAGGTGCCAGTGCTCGTGGTGACGGTGCTAATGGTGACAGTGCTCTTGGTGGCAGTTCCCATCGGGACAATACTGATGGTGACACTGTGCATTGTTACAGTGCCCATGGTAACCGTGTTCACGGTGATAGTGCACATCGTGACAGTGCCCATGGTGGTAGTTCACCTGGTGACAGTGCTAAATAGTGACAGTGCACATGCTGACAGTGCTCACGGTGATAGTGCCCATGGTGACAGTGCACACGGTCATAATGGGCATTGTTACAGAGTTCATGGTGACAGCACACGGTGGCAGTGGCCATGGAGACAGTGCCCACAATGACAGTGCCCATGGTGACAGTGCCGACAGTGACAGTGCCCATGGTGACACTTCTCATGGTGACAGTGCCCATGGGGACAGTTAGCATGGTGAGATTTCTAATGGTGATAGTGCCCGTTGTGCCAGTGCTCACAGTAACAATGCCCATGGGGCCAGTGCCCATAGAGTCATTCCGCACGGTCACATTTCTCACGGTGAAAGTGCCTATGGTGATATTAACCATGGTGACACTGCACATGGTGGCAGAGCAAAATGGTGACAGTGCCCATGGTGACATTGCTCATGGTGACTTTGCTTACGGTGATAGTCCTTACAGTGACAGTACGCATGTTGACACTGCACACAGTGACAGTGTTCATGGTGAAAGTGTTCACGGTGATAGTTCCCATGGTGAGATTGTCCTGGTAACAGTGCCCATAGTCACAATTCTCATGGTGTAGTGCTCACAGTGACAGTGCCCATGGTGTCATGCCCATGGTGACAGTGCTCATGGTGACAGTGCTCATGTTGGCAGAGCCATAAATAAGAGTGCTCATTGTGGCAGTGCTCATGGTGTCCGTGCTCATGGTGACAGTGCCCATGATTACAGTGTTTATGGTGATAGATGTCACGGTGTCAGTGCCCACGCGGAGAGTGCCAAGGCTGACAAAGCCCAGGGTGATACTTCCCATTGTGACAGTGCCCACGGTGACAGTGCCCATGGTGACAGCACCCAGTGTGACAAGGCGCATGGTGACAGTGCTCACGGTGACAGTGCCCATGGTGACAGTGCCGATGGTGAGAGTGCCAATAGTGACAGTGCTCATGGTGAAACTGCCCACAGAGACATCGCCCATGGTGATAGTGTTCATGGTGACAACCCCACGGTGACAGTGCCAATGTTGATAGTCCCAGTGGTGACAGGTCTTACATTGAATGTGACCATGGTGTCTGTGCTCATGGTGACAGTGCTCAAGGTTATAGTCTCCATGTTGACAGTGCCGATGGTGACAATTCTCACGGTGACAGGGCCTATGGTGAAAATTCTCATAGTGACAGTGTTCACGGTGACAGTGCCCATGGTGCTATTACCCATGGTGACAGTTCTCATAGTGAAACTGCCCATGTTGACACTGCCCATGGTGGCAGTGCAAAATGGTGACAGTGCCCATGGTGATATTGCTCATGGTGACATTGCTTATGGTGATAGTGTGTATGGTGAAACTGCACACAGTGACATTGCTCATGGTGACAGTGTTCATGGCGTTAGTTCCTATGGTGAATGTGACCATGGGGACAGTGCCCATAGTCACAATTCTCATGGGGTAGTGCTCACGGTGACGGTGCCCATGGTGACAATACACAGGGTGACAGTATTCCTGGTGACATTGCTCATGGTGAGAGTGCCCATGTTCACAACTGTCACGGTGATAGTTCCCATGGTGACAATACCCAGGGTAACAGAGCTGATGGTAAAAGTGTTCACGGTGACAGTGCCCATGGTGACAGTACCTAAGGTGACAATTCCCATGGTGAGACTGCTCATAGACAGTGCCCATGGTGACAATACCCAGCGTGTCCTGTCCATGGTGACAGTGATCATGGTGACACATCTCATGAGGACAGTGCCATAAGTGACAGTGCTCATGGTGACAGTGCCCATGGTGACAGTGCCTATGGTGATAGATATCATGGTGGCTGTGCCCAGGGAGACATTGCCCACGCTGACAAGACCCATGGTGATACTTCCCATTGTGACAGTGCCATCGGTGGCAGAGCCCATGGTGACAGTGCCCAAGATCACAGAGCCCATGGTGAGAGTGCTAACGGTGACTGTGCCCATGGTGACAGCACCCAGTGTGACAATGCCCATTGTGACAGTGCTCACGGTGACCATGCCAATGGTGATAGTGCCAATAGTGAGAGTGCTCACGGTGACACTGCCCATGGACACACTGCCCATTGTGATAGTGCCCATCATGACAACCCCTCGGAGGCAGTGCCAATGGTGAGAGTCCCCGTGGTGACAGTTCTCATGGTGAAAGTGATCCTTTTGAAATTGCTCATGGTGACAGTGCTCATGGTGACAGTGCTCAAGGTGATAGTCTCCATGTTGACAGTGTGCATGGTGACTGTTCTCACGGTGACAGTGCCTATGGTGATTATGCTCTTAGTGACAGTGCTCATGGTGACAGTGCCCATGGTGACAGTGACCACGGTGACTGTTCTCACCGTGGTAGTGCCCATGGTGACAGTGTTCATGATGACAGTCCGCATTAAGGCTGTGCCCGTGGTGACATTGCTAATGGTGATAATTCTCACGGTGATAGTACGCACGTTGAAAATGACAAAGGTGACAACACCCAGGTGATAATAATCATGGTGAAAGTGCCCATGGTGGCAGTTCTCATACTGACAGTTCTTGTGACAGTGCTCATGGTGGCAGTGCTCGTGGTGACAGTGCTCTTGGTGACAGTGCTCATGGTGGCAGTGCCCATGGTGAGACTACCGATGGTGACCCTGCCCATGGTGACAGTGCACATGGTCATGGTGCCTCTGGTGGCAGTGCAATATAGTGAGAATGCCCATGATGATATTGCTCATGGTGATAGTGCCCATGGTGAGAGTGCCCATGGTTCCAGTGCTCATGGTGACAGTGCCCATTGTGACAGTGCCCTTGGTGACAGTGCACACCATGAGAGTGCCCATGGTGTCTGTGCCCATGGTGACAGTTCTTATCATGAGAGTGTTCACGGTAGCAGTGTTCATGGTAATAGTGCTCACGGAGGCATTGCCCACAATGAGAGTGCCCACGGTGAGAATACTGACTGTGACAGTGCCCATGATGACTTTTCTCTCTGTGACAGTGCCCTTGGGGACAGTTAGCACGGTGAGATTTCTCACAGTGATAGTGCACATTGTTTCAGTGCTCATAGTGACAAGACCCTAGGCGCCAGTGCCCATCATGGCATTGCTCACGGTGATATTTCTCACGGTGACAGTGCCCATGGTGATATTACCCATGGTGACAGTACTCAGTGATCAAGTGCTCATGGTGACATGGCATAAGGTGATAATGCTCACGGTGGCAGTGCAAAATGGTGACAGTGCCCATGGGGACATTGCTTAATGTGATAGTCCTTGTGGTGACATTGTGCATGGTGACATTGCCCACCATGACAGTGCTCTTGTTGACAGTGCTCATGGTGATAGTGCCAATGTTGGAAGTGCCCATCGTGAAAGTGTCCATGGTGACAGTTCTTATGATGAGAGTGGTCAGAGTGGCAGTGCTCATGGTGAAAGTGCCCATGGTGACAGAGCCCACGGTGACAGTGTCCATAGTTATAGTGTCCATGGTGACAGTACTAACAGTGAAATTGTCCATGGGGACACTGCCCATGGTGAAAGTGCCCATGGTCACAACACTCACGGTGATAGTGCTCACGGTGAGAGTGGCCATGGTGACAGTGACCACGGTGACAGTTCTAATGGTGATACTGCCCATGATGACAGTGCTCTGGTGACAGTCCACATTGTACCAGTGCCCAAGGTGACAGTGCTCATGGTGACAGTGCCCAAAGTCACAATACCCATGGTGACAGTGCCCAGGCTGACAGTTCTCAAGGTGATAGTGCCCATGGTGACAGTGCACATGGTGATACAGAGAATGGGGACAGTGCTTATGGTGACAGTGGTCATGGTTGCAGTACCCATGGTGATAGTGCTGAAACTGACAGTGCCCTTGGGGATAGTGCCCATGGTGAGTGTGCTCGTGTTAATTGTGTCCATGGTGGCAGTTCCCATTGTGAAAGTGCTCATGATGACAGTGCCCATGTGGGTAGTTCCCATGGTGACAGTGCTCATGGTGATAGTGACCATGTTAACAGTGCACATGGTGGCTGTGCCCTTGGTGACAGTGCCCATGATGACAGTATTCATGGTGACAGTGCTCACGGTGATAATGCCCATGGTGGCAGTGCACATGGTGGTAGTGCACATGGTGGCAGTGAAAAATGGTGACAGTTCCCATGCTGACAGTTCTCATTGTGACAATGCACACGGTCACAACCGATGCTGACACTGCTCATGGTAGCTGTACCCTTGGTGACAGTGCTCAGAGTGATAGTGCCCATGGTGGCAGTGCCCATGATGACACTGCCCATGGTGACAATGCCCATGATGACAGTGCTCATGGTGACAGTGCTCATGTTGGCAGAGCCATAAATAAGAGTGCTCATTGTGGCAGTGCTCATGGTGTCCGTGCTCATGGTGACAGTGCCCATGATTACAGTGTTTATGGTGATAGATGTCACGGTGTCAGTGCCCACGCGGATAGTGCCAAGGCTGACAAAGCCCAGGGTGATACTTCCCATTGTGACAGTGCCCACGGTGACAGTGCCCATGGTGACAGCACCCAGTGTGACAAGGCGCATGGTGACAGTGCTCACGGTGACAGTGCCCATGGTGACAGTGCCGATGGTGAGAGTGCCAATAGTGACAGTGCTCATGGTGAAACTGCCCACAGAGACATCGCCCATGGTGATAGTGTTCATGGTGACAACCCCACGGTGACAGTGCCAATGTTGATAGTCCCAGTGGTGACAGGTCTTACATTGAATGTGACCATGGTGTCTGTGCTCATGGTGACAGTGCTCAAGGTTATAGTCTCCATGTTGACAGTGCCGATGGTGACAATTCTCACGGTGACAGGGCCTATGGTGAAAATTCTCATAGTGACAGTGTTCACGGTGACAGTGCCCATGGTGCTATTACCCATGGTGACAGTTCTCATAGTGAAACTGCCCATGTTGACACTGCCCATGGTGGCAGTGCAAAATGGTGACAGTGCCCATGGTGATATTGCTCATGGTGACATTGCTTATGGTGATAGTGTGTATGGTGAAACTGCACACAGTGACATTGCTCATGGTGACAGTGTTCATGGCGTTTGTTCCTATCGTGAATGTGACCATGGGGACAGTGCCCATAGTCACAATTCTCATGGTGTAGTGCTCACGGTGACAGTGCCCATGGTGACAATACACAGGGTGACAGTATTCATGGTGACATTGCTCATGGTGAGAGTGCCCATGTTCACAACTGTCACGGTGATAGTTCCCATGGTGACAATACCCAGGGTAACAGAGCTGATGGTAAAAGTGTTCACGGTGACAGTGCCCATGGTGACAGTACCTAAGGTGACAATTCCCATGGTGAGACTGCTCATAGACAGTGCCCATGGTGACAATACCCAGCGTGTCCTGTCCATGGTGACAGTGATCATGGTGACACATCTCATGAGGACAGTGCCATAAGTGACAGTGCTCATTGTGGCAGTGCTCATGGTGACAGTGCCCATGGTGACAGTGCCTATGGTGATAGATATCATGGTGGCTGTGCCCAGGGAGACATTGTCCACGCTGACAAGACCCATGGTGATACTTCCCATTGTGACAGTGCCATCGGTGGCAGAGCCCATGGTGACAGTGCCCAAGATCACAGAGCCCATGGTGAGAGTGCTAACGGTGACTGTGCCCATGGTGACAGCACCCAGTGTGACAATGCCCATTGTGACAGTGCTCACGGTGACCATGCCAATGGTGATAGTGCCAATAGTGAGAGTGCTCACGGTGACACTGCCCATGGACACACTGCCCATTGTGATAGTGCCCATCATGACAACCCCTCGGAGGCAGTGCCAATGGTGAGAGTCCCCATGGTGACAGTTCTCATGGTGAAAGTGATCCTTTTGAAATTGCTCATGGTGACAGTGCTCATGGTGACAGTGCTCAAGGTGATAGTCTCCATGTTGACAGTGTGCATGGTGACTGTTCTCACGGTGACAGTGCCTATGGTGATTATGCTCTTAGTGACAGTGCTCATGGTGACAGTGCCCATGGTGACAGTGACCACGGTGACTGTTCTCACCGTGGTAGTGCCCATGGTGACAGTGTTCATGATGACAGTCCGCATTAAGGCTGTGCCCGTGGTGACATTGCTAATGGTGATAATTCTCACGGTGATAGTACGCACGTTGAAAATGACAAAGGTGACAACACCCAGGTGATAATAATCATGGTGAAAGTGCCCATGGTGGCAGTTCTCATACTGACAGTTCTTGTGACAGTGCTCATGGTGGCAGTGCTCGTGGTGACAGTGCTCTTGGTGACAGTGCTCATGGTGGCAGTGCCCATGGTGAGACTACCGATGGTGACCCTGCCCATGGTGACAGTGCACATGGTCATGGTGCCTCTGGTGGCAGTGCAATATAGTGAGAATGCCCATGATGATATTGCTCATGGTGATAGTGCCCATGGTGAGAGTGCCCATGGTTCCAGTGCTCATGGTGACAGTGCCCATTGTGACAGTGCCCTTGGTGACAGTGCACACCATGAGAGTGCCCATGGTGTCTGTGCCCATGGTGACAGTTCTTATCATGAGAGTGTTCACGGTAGCAGTGTTCATGGTAATAGTGCTCACGGAGGCATTGCCCACAATGAGAGTGCCCACGGTGAGAATACTGACTGTGACAGTGCCCATGATGACTTTTCTCTCTGTGACAGTGCCCTTGGGGACAGTTAGCACGGTGAGATTTCTCACAGTGATAGTGCACATTGTTTCAGTGCTCATAGTGACAAGACCCTAGGCGCCAGTGCCCATCATGGCATTGCTCACGGTGATATTTCTCACGGTGACAGTGCCCATGGTGATATTACCCATGGTGACAGTACTCAGTGATCAAGTGCTCATGGTGACATGGCATAAGGTGATAATGCTCATGGTGGCAGTGCAAAATGGTGACAGTGCCCATGGGGACATTGCTTAATGTGATAGTCCTTGTGGTGACATTGTGCATGGTGACATTGCCCACCATGACAGTGCTCTTGTTGACAGTGCTCATGGTGATAGTGCCAATGTTGGAAGTGCCCATCGTGAAAGTGTCCATGGTGACAGTTCTTATGATGAGAGTGGTCAGAGTGGCAGTGCTCATGGTGAAAGTGCCCATGGTGACAGAGCCCACGGTGACAGTGTCCATAGTTATAGTGTCCATGGTGACAGTACTAACAGTGAAATTGTCCATGGGGACACTGCCCATGGTGAAAGTGCCCATGGTCACAACACTCATGGTGATAGTGCTCACGGTGAGAGTGGCCATGGTGACAGTGACCACGGTGACAGTTCTAATGGTGATACTGCCCATGATGACAGTGCTCATGGTGACAGTCCACATTGTACCAGTGCCCAAGGTGACAGTGCTCATGGTGACAGTGCCCAAAGTCACAATACCCATGGTGACAGTGCCCAGGCTGACAGTTCTCAAGGTGATAGTGCCCATGGTGACAGTGCCCATGGTGATACAGAGAATGGGGACAGTGCTTATGGTGACAGTGGTCATGGTTGCAGTACCCATGGTGATAGTGCTGAAACTGACAGTGCCCTTGGGGATAGTGCCCATGGTGAGTGTGCTCGTGTTAATTGTGTCCATGGTGGCAGTTCCCATTGTGAAAGTGCTCATGATGACAGTGCCCATGTGGGTAGTTCCCATGGTGACAGTGCTCATGGTGATAGTGACCATGTTAAGAGTGCACATGGTGGCTGTGCCCTTGGTGACAGTGCCCATGATGACAGTATTCATGGTGACAGTGCTCACGGTGATAGTGACCATGGTGAGAGTGCACATGGTGGTAGTGCACATGGTGGCAGTGAAAAATGGTGACAGTTCCCATGCTGACAGTTCTCATTGTGACAATGCACACGGTCACAACCGATGCTGACACTGCTCATGGTAGCTGTACCCTTGGTGACAGTGCTCAGAGTGATAGTGCCCATGGTGGCAGTGTCCATGGTGACACTGCCCATGGTGACAATGCCCATGATGACAGTGCCCATGGAGTCAGTGCCCACGGAGCCATTGCCTATGGTAACAGTGCTCACAGTGACAGTACCCATGGTAACAGTGACCATGGTGAGAGTGCTCATGGTGATAGTGTCTATGGTGACAGATCACACTGTGACAGTCCGCATTGTGCCAGTACCAATAGTGACAGTGCCCATGGTGACATTGACCACGGTGAGAGTGATCACGGTGCTAGTGCTCACAGTAATAGTGCTCATGGTGACAGTGCCGACAGTGAAGGTGCTCACGGTGACAGTGCCTCTGGTGATAGTGCCCATGGTGAGAGTCCGCCCATTGATAGTGTCCATGGTGGCAGTTCCCATTGTGAAAATGCTCATGATGACATTGCCCATGTTGGTAGTCCCCATGGTGACAGTGCTCACGGTGATAGTGACCTTGGTAACTGTGCACATGGTGGCCGTGCCCTTGGTGACAGTGCCAATGATGACAGTACTCATGGTGACAGTTCTCACGGTGATAGTGCCCATGGTGATATTGCACATGGTGGCAGTGAAAAATGGTGACAGTGCCCATGTTGACAGTTCTCATGGTGACAGTGCACACGGTGACAACCCATGCAGACAGTACTCACGGTGACAGTTCTCATGGTTGCAGTACCCATGGTGACAGTGCTCACAGTGATACTGCCCATGGTGGCAGTGCCCATGGTGACAGTGCCCATGGTGACACTGCCCATGATGACAGTGCCCATGGTGAAAGTTCCCACGGCGCCATTGCCTATGGTGACAGTGCTCATGGTAACAGTGCCCATGGTGACAGTGACCATGGTGAGAGTGCTCACACTGATAGTGCCCATGGTGACAGGGCTCATGGTGCCAGTCCGCATTGTGCCAGTACCCATGGCGACAGTGCTCATGGTGACACTGACCACAGTGAGAGTGCTCACTGTGATAGAGCTCACGGTAATAGTGCTCATGGTGACAGTGCAAATGGTGACAATACCCATGGTGACAGTACTCATGTTGAAAATACCCATGGTGGCAGTTCTCATGGTGACAGTGCTCATAATAGCAGTGCCCAAGGTGGCAGTCCTCGTGGTGACAGTGCTAATGGTGACAGTGCTCTTGGTGGCAGTTCCCATGGGGACAGTACCGATGGTGACCCTGTGCATTGTTACAGTGCCCATGGTAACCGTGCTCACGGTGGTAGTGCACATCGTGACAGTGCCCATGGTGGCAGTTCACCTGGTGACAGTGCTAAATCGTGACAGTGCACATGCTGACAGTGCTCACGGTGATAGTGCCCATGGTGACAGTGCCCACGGTGATAATGGGTATTATTACAGTGTTCATCTTGACAGAGCCCAAGGTGGCAGTGGCCATGGTGACAGTGCCCACAATGACAGTGCCCATGGTAACAGTGCCGACAGTGACAGTGCCCATGGTGACACTTCTCACAGTGAATGTGCCCATGGGGACAGTTACCATGATGAGATTTCTCACGGTGATAGTGCCCGTTGTGACAGTGCTCACACTGACAATGCCCATGGTGCCACTGCCCATAGAGACATTCCGCACGGTCACTTTTCTCACGGTGAAAGTACCTATGGTGACACTGCACCTGGTGGCAGTGCAAAATGGTGACAGTGCCCATGGTGACATTGCTCATAGTGACTTTGCTTACAGTGATAGTCCTTACGGTGACAGTGTGCACGGTGACACTGCACACAGTTGCAGTGTTCATGGTGACAGTGTTCACGGTGATACTTTCCATGGTGATAGTGCCCATGGTGACACTGCACATGGTGGCAGTGAAAAATGGTGACAGTGCCCCTGTTGTCAGTTCTCATGGTGACCGTGCACATGGTGACAACCCGTGCAGACTGTACTCATGGTGACAGTACTCACGGTGACAGTTCTCATGTTTGCAGTATCCATGGTGACAGTGTTCACAGTGATAGTGCCCATGGTGAGAGTGCCCATGATGACAGGGCCCATGGTGCCATTGCCTATGGTGACAGTGCTCATGGTAACAGTGCCCAAGGTGACAGTGACCATGGTGAGAGTGCTCACACTGATGGTGCCCATGGTGACAGTGCTCATGGTGTCTGTCTACATTGTGCCAGTACCCATGGCAACAGTGCTCATGGTGACAGGGACCACAGTGAGAGAGCTCACGGTGAGAGTGCTCACGGTAATAGTGCTCATGGTGACAGTGCAAATGGTGACAATACCATGGTGACAGTACTCATGTTGAAAATACCCATGGTGGCAGTTCTCATAGCGACAGATCTCATGGTGACATTGCTCATAATAGCAGTGCCCAGGTGCCAGTGCTCGTGGTGACGGTGCTAATGGTGACAGTGCTCTTGGTGGCAGTTCCCATCGGGACAATACTGATGGTGACACTGTGCATTGTTACAGTGCCCATGGTAACCGTGTTCACGGTGATAGTGCACATCGTGACAGTGCCCATGGTGGTAGTTCACCTGGTGACAGTGCTAAATAGTGACAGTGCACATGCTGACAGTGCTCACGGTGATAGTGCCCATGGTGACAGTGCACACGGTCATAATGGGCATTGTTACAGAGTTCATGGTGACAGCACACGGTGGCAGTGGCCATGGAGACAGTGCCCACAATGACAGTGCCCATGGTGACAGTGCCGACAGTGACAGTGCCCATGGTGACACTTCTCATGGTGACAGTGCCCATGGGGACAGTTAGCATGGTGAGATTTCTAATGGTGATAGTGCCCGTTGTGCCAGTGCTCACAGTAACAATGCCCATGGGGCCAGTGCCCATAGAGTCATTCCGCACGGTCACATTTCTCACGGTGAAAGTGCCTATGGTGATATTAACCATGGTGACACTGCACATGGTGGCAGAGCAAAATGGTGACAGTGCCCATGGTGACATTGCTCATGGTGACTTTGCTTACGGTGATAGTCCTTACAGTGACAGTACGCATGGTGACACTGCACACAGTGACAGTGTTCATGGTGAAAGTGTTCACGGTGATAGTTCCCATGGTGAGATTGTCCTGGTAACAGTGCCCATAGTCACAATTCTCATGGTGTAGTGCTCACAGTGACAGTGCCCATGGTGTCATGCCCATGGTGACAGTGCTCATGGTGACAGTGCTCATGTTGGCAGAGCCATAAATAAGAGTGCTCATTGTGGCAGTGCTCATGGTGTCCGTGCTCATGGTGACAGTGCCCATGATTACAGTGTTTATGGTGATAGATGTCACGGTGTCAGTGCCCACGCGGAGAGTGCCAAGGCTGACAAAGCCCAGGGTGATACTTCCCATTGTGACAGTGCCCACGGTGACAGTGCCCATGGTGACAGCACCCAGTGTGACAAGGCGCATGGTGACAGTGCTCACGGTGACAGTGCCCATGGTGACAGTGCCGATGGTGAGAGTGCCAATAGTGACAGTGCTCATGGTGAAACTGCCCACAGAGACATCGCCCATGGTGATAGTGTTCATGGTGACAACCCCACGGTGACAGTGCCAATGTTGATAGTCCCAGTGGTGACAGGTCTTACATTGAATGTGACCATGGTGTCTGTGCTCATGGTGACAGTGCTCAAGGTTATAGTCTCCATGTTGACAGTGCCGATGGTGACAATTCTCACGGTGACAGGGCCTGTGGTGAAAATTCTCATAGTGACAGTGTTCACGGTGACAGTGCCCATGGTGCTATTACCCATGGTGACAGTTCTCATAGTGAAACTGCCCATGTTGACACTGCCCATGGTGGCAGTGCAAAATGGTGACAGTGCCCATGGTGATATTGCTCATGGTGACATTGCTTATGGTGATAGTGTGTATGGTGAAACTGCACACAGTGACTTTGCTCATGGTGACAGTGTTCATGGCGTTAGTTCCTATCGTGAATGTGACCATGGGGACAGTGCCCATAGTCACAATTCTCATGGTGTAGTGCTCACGGTGACAGTGCCCATGGTGACAATACACAGGGTGACAGTATTCATGGTGACATTGCTCATGGTGAGAGTGCCCATGTTCACAACTGTCACGGTGATAGTTCCCATGGTGACAATACCCAGGGTAACAGAGCTGATGGTAAAAGTGTTCACGGTGACAGTGCCCATGGTGACAGTACCTAAGGTGACAATTCCCATGGTGAGACTGCTCATAGACAGTGCCCATGGTGACAATACCCAGCGTGTCCTGTCCATGGTGACAGTGATCATGGTGACACATCTCATGAGGACAGTGCCATAAGTGACAGTGCTCATTGTGGCAGTGCTCATGGTGACAGTGCCCATGGTGACAGTGCCTATGGTGATAGATATCATGGTGGCTGTGCCCAGGGAGACATTGCCCACGCTGACAAGACCCATGGTGATACTTCCCATTGTGACAGTGCCATCGGTGGCAGAGCCCATGGTGACAGTGCCCAAGATCACAGAGCCCATGGTGAGAGTGCTAACGGTGACTGTGCCCATGGTGACAGCACCCAGTGTGAAAATGCCCATTGTGACAGTGCTCACGGTGACCATGCCAATGGTGATAGTGCCAATAGTGAGAGTGCTCACGGTGACACTGCCCATGGACACACTGCCCATTGTGATAGTGCCCATCATGACAACCCCTCGGAGGCAGTGCCAATGGTGAGAGTCCCCGTGGTGACAGTTCTCATGGTGAAAGTGATCCTTTTGAAATTGCTCATGGTGACAGTGCTCATGGTGACAGTGCTCAAGGTGATAGTCTCCATGTTGACAGTGTGCATGGTGACTGTTCTCACGGTGACAGTGCCTATGGTGATTATGCTCTTAGTGACAGTGCTCATGGTGACAGTGCCCATGGTGACAGTGACCACGGTGACTGTTCTCACCGTGGTAGTGCCCATGGTGACAGTGTTCATGATGACAGTCCGCATTAAGGCTGTGCCCGTGGTGACATTGCTAATGGTGATAATTCTCACGGTGATAGTACGCACGTTGAAAATGACAAAGGTGACAACACCCAGGTGATAATAATCATGGTGAAAGTGCCCATGGTGGCAGTTCTCATACTGACAGTTCTTGTGACAGTGCTCATGGTGGCAGTGCTCGTGGTGACAGTGCTCTTGGTGACAGTGCTCATGGTGGCAGTGCCCATGGTGAGACTACCGATGGTGACCCTGCCCATGGTGACAGTGCACATGGTCATGGTGCCTCTGGTGGCAGTGCAATATAGTGAGAATGCCCATGATGATATTGCTCATGGTGATAGTGCCCATGGTGAGAGTGCCCATGGTTCCAGTGCTCATGGTGACAGTGCCCATTGTGACAGTGCCCTTGGTGACAGTGCACACCATGAGAGTGCCCATGGTGTCTGTGCCCATGGTGACAGTTCTTATCATGAGAGTGTTCACGGTAGCAGTGTTCATGGTAATAGTGCTCACGGAGGCATTGCCCACAATGAGAGTGCCCACGGTGAGAATACTGACTGTGACAGTGCCCATGATGACTTTTCTCTCTGTGACAGTGCCCTTGGGGACAGTTAGCACGGTGAGATTTCTCACAGTGATAGTGCACATTGTTTCAGTGCTCATAGTGACAAGACCCTAGGCGCCAGTGCCCATCATGGCATTGCTCACGGTGATATTTCTCACGGTGACAGTGCCCATGGTGATATTACCCATGGTGACAGTACTCAGTGATCAAGTGCTCATGGTGACATGGCATAAGGTGATAATGCTCACGGTGGCAGTGCAAAATGGTGACAGTGCCCATGGGGACATTGCTTAATGTGATAGTCCTTGTGGTGACATTGTGCATGGTGACATTGCCCACCATGACAGTGCTCTTGTTGACAGTGCTCATGGTGATAGTGCCAATGTTGGAAGTGCCCATCGTGAAAGTGTCCATGGTGACAGTTCTTATGATGAGAGTGGTCAGAGTGGCAGTGCTCATGGTGAAAGTGCCCATGGTGACAGAGCCCACGGTGACAGTGTCCATAGTTATAGTGTCCATGGTGACAGTACTAACAGTGAAATTGTCCATGGGGACACTGCCCATGGTGAAAGTGCCCATGGTCACAACACTCACGGTGATAGTGCTCACGGTGAGAGTGGCCATGGTGACAGTGACCACGGTGACAGTTCTAATGGTGATACTGCCCATGATGACAGTGCTCATGGTGACAGTCCACATTGTACCAGTGCCCAAGGTGACAGTGCTCATGGTGACAGTGCCCAAAGTCACAATACCCATGGTGACAGTGCCCAGGCTGACAGTTCTCAAGGTGATAGTGCCCATGGTGACAGTGCACATGGTGATACAGAGAATGGGGACAGTGCTTATGGTGACAGTGGTCATGGTTGCAGTACCCATGGTGATAGTGCTGAAACTGACAGTGCCCTTGGGGATAGTGCCCATGGTGAGTGTGCTCGTGTTAATTGTGTCCATGGTGGCAGTTCCCATTGTGAAAGTGCTCATGATGACAGTGCCCATGTGGGTAGTTCCCATGGTGACAGTGCTCATGGTGATAGTGACCATGTTAAGAGTGCACATGGTGGCTGTGCCCTTGGTGACAGTGCCCATGATGACAGTATTCATGGTGACAGTGCTCACGGTGATAGTGACCATGGTGAGAGTGCACATGGTGGTAGTGCACATGGTGGCAGTGAAAAATGGGGACAGTTCCCATGCTGACAGTTCTCATTGTGACAATGCACACGGTCACAACCGATGCTGACACTGCTCATGGTAGCTGTACCCTTGGTGACAGTGCTCAGAGTGATAGTGCCCATGGTGGCAGTGTCCATGGTGACACTGCCCATGGTGACAATGCCCATGATGACAGTGCCCATGGAGTCAGTGCCCACGGAGCCATTGCCTATGGTAACAGTGCTCACAGTGACAGTACCCATGGTAACAGTGACCATGGTGAGAGTGCTCATGGTGATAGTGTCTATGGTGACAGATCACACTGTGACAGTCCGCATTGTGCCAGTACCAATAGTGACAGTGCCCATGGTGACATTGACCACGGTGAGAGTGATCACGGTGCTAGTGCTCACAGTAATAGTGCTCATGGTGACAGTGCCGACAGTGAAGGTGCTCACGGTGACAGTGCCTCTGGTGATAGTGCCCATGGTGAGAGTCCGCCCATTGATAGTGCCCATGGTGGCAGTTCCCATTGTGAAAATGCTCATGATGACATTGCCCATGTTGGTAGTCCCCATGGTGACAGTGCTCACGGTGATAGTGACCTTGGTAACTGTGCACATGGTGGCCGTGCCCTTGGTGACAGTGCCAATGATGACAGTACTCATGGTGACAGTTCTCACGGTGATAGTGCCCATGGTGATATTGCACATGGTGGCAGTGAAAAATGGTGACAGTGCCCATGTTGACAGTTCTCATGGTGACAGTGCACACGGTGACAACCCATGCAGACAGTACTCACGGTGACAGTTCTCATGGTTGCAGTACCCATGGTGACAGTGCTCACAGTGATACTGCCCATGGTGGCAGTGCCCATGGTGACAGTGCCCATGGTGACACTGCCCATGATGACAGTGCCCATGGTGAAAGTTCCCACGGCGCCATTGCCTATGGTGACAGTGCTCATGGTAACAGTGCCCATGGTGACAGTGACCATGGTGAGAGTGCTCACACTGATAGTGCCCATGGTGACAGGGCTCATGGTGCCAGTCCGCATTGTGCCAGTACCCATGGCGACAGTGCTCATGGTGACACTGACCACAGTGAGAGTGCTCACTGTGATAGAGCTCACGGTAATAGTGCTCATGGTGACAGTGAAAATGGTGACAATACCCATGGTGACAGTACTCATGTTGAAAATACCCATGGTGGCAGTTCTCATGGTGACAGTGCTCATAATAGCAGTGCCCAAGGTGGCAGACCTCGTGGTGACAGTGCTAATGGTGACAGTGCTCTTGGTGGCAGTTCCCATGGGGACAGTACCGATGGTGACCCTGTGCATTGTTACAGTGCCCATGGTAACCGTGCTCACGGTGGTAGTGCACATCGTGACAGTGCCCATGGTGGCAGTTCACCTGGTGACAGTGCTAAATCGTGACAGTGCACATGCTGACAGTGCTCACGGTGATAGTGCCCATGGTGACAGTGCCCACGGTGATAATGGGTATTATTACAGTGTTCATCTTGACAGAGCCCAAGGTGGCAGTGGCCATGGTGACAGTGCCCACAATGACAGTGCCCATGGTAACAGTGCCGACAGTGACAGTGCCCATGGTGACACTTCTCACAGTGAATGTGCCCATGGGGACAGTTACCATGATGAGATTTCTCACGGTGATAGTGCCCGTTGTGACAGTGCTCACAGTGACAATGCCCATGGTGCCACTGCCCATAGAGACATTCCGCACGGTCACTTTTCTCACGGTGAAAGTACCTATGGTGACACTGCACCTGGTGGCAGTGCAAAATGGTGACAGTGCCCATGGTGACATTGCTCATAGTGACTTTGCTTACAGTGATAGTCCTTACGGTGACAGTGTGCACAGTGACACTGCACACAGTTGCAGTGTTCATGGTGACAGTGTTCACGGTGATACTTTCCATGGTGATAGTGCCCATGGTGACACTGCACATGGTGGCAGTGAAAAATGGTGACAGTGCCCCTGTTGTCAGTTCTCATGGTGACCGTGCACATGGTGACAACCCGTGCAGACTGTACTCATGGTGACAGTACTCACGGTGACAGTTCTCATGTTTGCAGTATCCATGGTGACAGTGCTCACAGTGATAGTGCCCATGGTGAGAGTGCCCATGATGACAGGGCCCATGGTGCCATTGCCTATGGTGACAGTGCTCATGGTAACAGTGCCCAAGGTGACAGTGACCATGGTGAGAGTGCTCACACTGATGGTGCCCATGGTGACAGTGCTCATGGTGTCTGTCTACATTGTGCCAGTACCCATGGCAACAGTGCTCATGGTGACAGGGACCACAGTGAGAGAGCTCACGGTGAGAGTGCTCACGGTAATAGTGCTCATGGTGACAGTGCAAATGGTGACAATACCATGGTGACAGTACTCATGTTGAAAATACCCATGGTGGCAGTTCTCATAGCGACAGATCTCATGGTGACATTGCTCATAATAGCAGTGCCCAGGTGCCAGTGCTCGTGGTGACGGTGCTAATGGTGACAGTGCTCTTGGTGGCAGTTCCCATCGGGACAATACTGATGGTGACACTGTGCATTGTTACAGTGCCCATGGTAACCGTGTTCACGGTGATAGTGCACATCGTGACAGTGCCCATGGTGGTAGTTCACCTGGTGACAGTGCTAAATAGTGACAGTGCACATGCTGACAGTGCTCACGGTGATAGTGCCCATGGTGACAGTGCACACGGTCATAATGGGCATTGTTACAGAGTTCATGGTGACAGCACACGGTGGCAGTGGCCATGGAGACAGTGCCCACAATGACAGTGCCCATGGTGACAGTGCCGACAGTGACAGTGCCCATGGTGACACTTCTCATGGTGACAGTGCCCATGGGGACAGTTAGCATGGTGAGATTTCTAATGGTGATAGTGCCCGTTGTGCCAGTGCTCACAGTAACAATGCCCATGGGGCCAGTGCCCATAGAGTCATTCCGCACGGTCACATTTCTCACGGTGAAAGTGCCTATGGTGATATTAACCATGGTGACACTGCACATGGTGGCAGAGCAAAATGGTGACAGTGCCCATGGTGACATTGCTCATGGTGACTTTGCTTACGGTGATAGTCCTTACAGTGACAGTACGCATGGTGACACTGCACACAGTGACAGTGTTCATGGTGAAAGTGTTCACGGTGATAGTTCCCATGGTGAGATTGTCCTGGTAACAGTGCCCATAGTCACAATTCTCATGGTGTAGTGCTCACAGTGACAGTGCCCATGGTGTCATGCCCATGGTGACAGTGCTCATGGTGACAGTGCTCATGTTGGCAGAGCCATAAATAAGAGTGCTCATTGTGGCAGTGCTCATGGTGTCCGTGCTCATGGTGACAGTGCCCATGATTACAGTGTTTATGGTGATAGATGTCACGGTGTCAGTGCCCACGCGGAGAGTGCCAAGGCTGACAAAGCCCAGGGTGATACTTCCCATTGTGACAGTGCCCACGGTGACAGTGCCCATGGTGACAGCACCCAGTGTGACAAGGCGCATGGTGACAGTGCTCACGGTGACAGTGCCCATGGTGACAGTGCCGATGGTGAGAGTGCCAATAGTGACAGTGCTCATGGTGAAACTGCCCACAGAGACATCGCCCATGGTGATAGTGTTCATGGTGACAACCCCACGGTGACAGTGCCAATGTTGATAGTCCCAGTGGTGACAGGTCTTACATTGAATGTGACCATGGTGTCTGTGCTCATGGTGACAGTGCTCAAGGTTATAGTCTCCATGTTGACAGTGCCGATGGTGACAATTCTCACGGTGACAGGGCCTATGGTGAAAATTCTCATAGTGACAGTGTTCACGGTGACAGTGCCCATGGTGCTATTACCCATGGTGACAGTTCTCATAGTGAAACTGCCCATGTTGACACTGCCCATGGTGGCAGTGCAAAATGGTGACAGTGCCCATGGTGATATTGCTCATGGTGACATTGCTTATGGTGATAGTGTGTATGGTGAAACTGCACACAGTGACATTGCTCATGGTGACAGTGTTCATGGCGTTAGTTCCTATGGTGAATGTGACCATGGGGACAGTGCCCATAGTCACAATTCTCATGGGGTAGTGCTCACGGTGACGGTGCCCATGGTGACAATACACAGGGTGACAGTATTCCTGGTGACATTGCTCATGGTGAGAGTGCCCATGTTCACAACTGTCACGGTGATAGTTCCCATGGTGACAATACCCAGGGTAACAGAGCTGATGGTAAAAGTGTTCACGGTGACAGTGCCCATGGTGACAGTACCTAAGGTGACAATTCCCATGGTGAGACTGCTCATAGACAGTGCCCATGGTGACAATACCCAGCGTGTCCTGTCCATGGTGACAGTGATCATGGTGACACATCTCATGAGGACAGTGCCATAAGTGACAGTGCTCATGGTGACAGTGCCCATGGTGACAGTGCCTATGGTGATAGATATCATGGTGGCTGTGCCCAGGGAGACATTGCCCACGCTGACAAGACCCATGGTGATACTTCCCATTGTGACAGTGCCATCGGTGGCAGAGCCCATGGTGACAGTGCCCAAGATCACAGAGCCCATGGTGAGAGTGCTAACGGTGACTGTGCCCATGGTGACAGCACCCAGTGTGAAAATGCCCATTGTGACAGTGCTCACGGTGACCATGCCAATGGTGATAGTGCCAATAGTGAGAGTGCTCACGGTGACACTGCCCATGGACACACTGCCCATTGTGATAGTGCCCATCATGACATCCCCTCGGAGGCAGTGCCAATGGTGAGAGTCCCCGTGGTGACAGTTCTCATGGTGAAAGTGATCCTTTTGAAATTGCTCATGGTGACAGTGCTCATGGTGACAGTGCTCAAGGTGATAGTCTCCATGTTGACAGTGTGCATGGTGACTGTTCTCACGGTGACAGTGCCTATGGTGATTATGCTCTTAGTGACAGTGCTCATGGTGACAGTGCCCATGGTGACAGTGACCACGGTGACTGTTCTCACCGTGGTAGTGCCCATGGTGACAGTGTTCATGATGACAGTCCGCATTAAGGCTGTGCCCGTGGTGACATTGCTAATGGTGATAATTCTCACGGTGATAGTACGCACGTTGAAAATGACAAAGGTGACAACACCCAGGTGATAATAATCATGGTGAAAGTGCCCATGGTGGCAGTTCTCATACTGACAGTTCTTGTGACAGTGCTCATGGTGGCAGTGCTCGTGGTGACAGTGCTCTTGGTGACAGTGCTCATGGTGGCAGTGCCCATGGTGAGACTACCGATGGTGACCCTGCCCATGGTGACAGTGCACATGGTCATGGTGCCTCTGGTGGCAGTGCAATATAGTGAGAATGCCCATGATGATATTGCTCATGGTGATAGTGCCCATGGTGAGAGTGCCCATGGTTCCAGTGCTCATGGTGACAGTGCCCATTGTGACAGTGCCCTTGGTGACAGTGCACACCATGAGAGTGCCCATGGTGTCTGTGCCCATGGTGACAGTTCTTATCATGAGAGTGTTCACGGTAGCAGTGTTCATGGTAATAGTGCTCACGGAGGCATTGCCCACAATGAGAGTGCCCACGGTGAGAATACTGACTGTGACAGTGCCCATGATGACTTTTCTCTCTGTGACAGTGCCCTTGGGGACAGTTAGCACGGTGAGATTTCTCACAGTGATAGTGCACATTGTTTCAGTGCTCATAGTGACAAGACCCTAGGCGCCAGTGCCCATCATGGCATTGCTCACGGTGATATTTCTCACGGTGACAGTGCCCATGGTGATATTACCCATGGTGACAGTACTCAGTGATCAAGTGCTCATGGTGACATGGCATAAGGTGATAATGCTCACGGTGGCAGTGCAAAATGGTGACATTGTCCATGGGGACATTGCTCATAGTGACTTTGCTTACAGTGATAGTCCTTACGGTGACAGTGTGCACGGTGACACTGCACACAGTTGCAGTGTTCATGGTGACAGTGTTCACGGTGATACTTTCCATGGTGATAGTGCCCATGGTGACACTGCACATGGTGGCAGTGAAAAATGGTGACAGTGCCCCTGTTGTCAGTTCTCATGGTGACCGTGCACATGGTGACAACCCGTGCAGACTGTACTCATGGTGACAGTACTCACGGTGACAGTTCTCATGTTTGCAGTATCCATGGTGACAGTGCTCACAGTGATAGTGCCCATGGTGAGAGTGCCCATGATGACAGGGCCCATGGTGCCATTGCCTATGGTGACAGTGCTCATGGTAACAGTGCCCAAGGTGACAGTGACCATGGTGAGAGTGCTCACACTGATGGTGCCCATGGTGACAGTGCTCATGGTGTCTGTCTACATTGTGCCAGTACCCATGGCAACAGTGCTCATGGTGACAGGGACCACAGTGAGAGAGCTCACGGTGAGAGTGCTCACGGTAATAGTGCTCATGGTGACAGTGCAAATGGTGACAATACCATGGTGACAGTACTCATGTTGAAAATACCCATGGTGGCAGTTCTCATAGCGACAGATCTCATGGTGACATTGCTCATAATAGCAGTGCCCAGGTGCCAGTGCTCGTGGTGACGGTGCTAATGGTGACAGTGCTCTTGGTGGCAGTTCCCATCGGGACAATACTGATGGTGACACTGTGCATTGTTACAGTGCCCATGGTAACCGTGTTCACGGTGATAGTGCACAACGTGACAGTGCCCATGGTGGTAGTTCACCTGGTGACAGTGCTAAATAGTGACAGTGCACATGCTGACAGTGCTCACGGTGATAGTGCCCATGGTGACAGTGCACACGGTGATAATGGGCATTGTTACAGAGTTCATGGTGACAGCACACGGTGGCAGTGGCCATGGAGACAGTGCCCACAATGACAGTGCCCATGGTGACAGTGCCGACAGTGACAGTGCCCATGGTGACACTTCTCATGGTGACAGTGCCCATGGGGACAGTTAGCATGGTGAGATTTCTAACGGTGATAGTGCCCGTTGTGCCAGTGCTCACAGTAACAATGCCCATGGGGCCAGTGCCCATAGAGTCATTCCGCACGGTCACATTTCTCACGGTGAAAGTGCCTATGGTGATCTTAACCATGGTGACACTGCACATGGTGGCAGAGCAAAATGGCGACAGTGCCCATGGTGACATTGCTCATGGTGACTTTGCTTACGGTGATAGTCCTTACAGTGACAGTACGCATGGTGACACTGCACACAGTGACAGTGTTCATGGTGAAAGTGTTCACGGTGATAGTTCCCATGGTGAGATTGTCCTGGTAACAGTGCCCATAGTCACAATTCTCATGGTGTAGTGCTCACAGTGACAGTGCCCATGGTGTCATGCCCATGGTGACAGTGCTCATGGTGACAGTGCCCATGATTACAGTGTTTATGGTGATAGATGTCACGGTGTCAGTGCCCACACGGAGAGTGCCAAGGCTGACAAAGCCCAGGGTGATACTTCCCATTGTGACAGTGCCCACGGTGACAGTGCCCATGGTGACAGCACCCAGTGTGACAAGGCGCATGGTGACAGTGCTCACGGTGACAGTGCCCATGGTGACAGTGCCGATGGTGAGAGTGCCAATAGTGACAGTGCTCATGGTGAAACTGCCCACAGAGACATCGCCCATGGTGATAGTGTTCATGGTGACAACCCCACGGTGACAGTGCCAATGTTGATAGTCCCAGTGGTGACAGGTCTTACATTGAATGTGACCATGGTGTCTGTGCTCATGGTGACAGTGCTCAAGGTTATAGTCTCCATGTTGACAGTGCCGATGGTGACAATTCTCACGGTGACAGGGCCTATGGTGAAAATTCTCATAGTGACAGTGTTCACGGTGACAGTGCCCATGGTGCTATTACCCATGGTGACAGTTCTCATAGTGAAACTGCCCATGTTGACACTGCCCATGGTGGCAGTGCAAAATGGTGACAGTGCCCATGGTGATATTGCTCATGGTGACATTGCTTATGGTGATAGTGTGTATGGTGAAACTGCACACAGTGACATTGCTCATGGTGACAGTGTTCATGGCGTTAGTTCCTATGGTGAATGTGACCATGGGGACAGTGCCCATAGTCACAATTCTCATGGTGTAGTGCTCACGGTGACAGTGCCCATGGTGACAATACACAGGGTGACAGTATTCATGGTGACATTGCTCATGGTGAGAGTGCCCATGTTCACAACTGTCATGGTGATAGTTCCCATGGTGACAATACCCAGGGTAACAGAGCTGATGGTAAAAGTGTTCACGGTGACAGTGCCCATGGTGACAGTACCTAAGGTGACAATTCCCATGGTGAGACTGCTCATAGACAGTGCCCATGGTGACAATACCCAGCGTGTCCTGTCCATGGTGACAGTGATCATGGTGACACATCTCATGAGGACAGTGCCATAAGTGACAGTGCTCATGGTGACAGTGCCCATGGTGACAGTGCCTATGGTGATAGATATCATGCTGGCTGTGCCCAGGGAGACATTGCCCATGCTGACAAGACCCATGGTGATACTTCCCATTGTGACAGTGCCATCGGTGGCAGAGCCCATGGTGACAGTGCCCAAGATCACAGAGCCCATGGTGAGAGTGCTAACGGTGACTGTGCCCATGGTGACAGCACCCAGTGTGAAAATGCCCATTGTGACAGTGCTCACGGTGACCATGCCAATGGTGATAGTGCCAATAGTGAGAGTGCTCACGGTGACACTGCCCATGGACACACTGCCCATTGTGATAGTGCCCATCATGACAACCCCTCGGAGGCAGTGCCAATGGTGAGAGTCCCCGTGGTGACAGTTCTCATGGTGAAAGTGATCCTTTTGAAATTGCTCATGGTGACAGTGCTCATGGTGACAGTGCTCAAGGTGATAGTCTCCATGTTGACAGTGTGCATGGTGACTGTTCTCACGGTGACAGTGCCTATGGTGATTATGCTCTTAGTGACAGTGCTCATGGTGACAGTGCCCATGGTGACAGTGACCACGGTGACTGTTCTCACCGTGGTAGTGCCCATGGTGACAGTGTTCATGATGACAGTCCGCATTAAGGCTGTGCCCGTGGTGACATTGCTAATGGTGATAATTCTCACGGTGATAGTACGCACGTTGAAAATGACAAAGGTGACAACACCCAGGTGATAATAATCATGGTGAAAGTGCCCATGGTGGCAGTTCTCATACTGACAGTTCTTGTGACAGTGCTCATGGTGGCAGTGCTCGTGGTGACAGTGCTCTTGGTGACAGTGCTCATGGTGGCAGTGCCCATGGTGAGACTACCGATGGTGACCCTGCCCATGGTGACAGTGCACATGGTCATGGTGCCTCTGGTGGCAGTGCAATATAGTGAGAATGCCCATGATGATATTGCTCATGGTGATAGTGCCCATGGTGAGAGTGCCCATGGTTCCAGTGCTCATGGTGACAGTGCCCATTGTGACAGTGCCCTTGGTGACAGTGCACACCATGAGAGTGCCCATGGTGTCTGTGCCCATGGTGACAGTTCTTATCATGAGAGTGTTCACGGTAGCAGTGTTCATGGTAATAGTGCTCACGGAGGCATTGCCCACAATGAGAGTGCCCACGGTGAGAATACTGACTGTGACAGTGCCCATGATGACTTTTCTCTCTGTGACAGTGCCCTTGGGGACAGTTAGCACGGTGAGATTTCTCACAGTGATAGTGCACATTGTTTCAGTGCTCATAGTGACAAGACCCTAGGCGCCAGTGCCCATCATGGCATTGCTCACGGTGATATTTCTCACGGTGACAGTGCCCATGGTGATATTACCCATGGTGACAGTACTCAGTGATCAAGTGCTCATGGTGACATGGCATAAGGTGATAATGCTCACGGTGGCAGTGCAAAATGGTGACAGTGCCCATGGGGACATTGCTTAATGTGATAGTCCTTGTGGTGACATTGTGCATGGTGACATTGCCCACCATGACAGTGCTCTTGTTGACAGTGCTCATGGTGATAGTGCCAATGTTGGAAGTGCCCATCGTGAAAGTGTCCATGGTGACAGTTCTTATGATGAGAGTGGTCAGAGTGGCAGTGCTCATGGTGAAAGTGCCCATGGTGACAGAGCCCACGGTGACAGTGTCCATAGTTATAGTGTCCATGGTGACAGTACTAACAGTGAAATTGTCCATGGGGACACTGCCCATGGTGAAAGTGCCCATGGTCACAACACTCACGGTGATAGTGCTCACGGTGAGAGTGGCCATGGTGACAGTGACCACGGTGACAGTTCTAATGGTGATACTGCCCATGATGACAGTGCTCTGGTGACAGTCCACATTGTACCAGTGCCCAAGGTGACAGTGCTCATGGTGACAGTGCCCAAAGTCACAATACCCATGGTGACAGTGCCCAGGCTGACAGTTCTCAAGGTGATAGTGCCCATGGTGACAGTGCACATGGTGATACAGAGAATGGGGACAGTGCTTATGGTGACAGTGGTCATGGTTGCAGTACCCATGGTGATAGTGCTGAAACTGACAGTGCCCTTGGGGATAGTGCCCATGGTGAGTGTGCTCGTGTTAATTGTGTCCATGGTGGCAGTTCCCATTGTGAAAGTGCTCATGATGAAAGTGCCCATGTGGGTAGTTCCCATGGTGACAGTGCTCATGGTGATAGTGACCATGTTAAGAGTGCACATGGTGGCTGTGCCCTTGGTGACAGTGCCCATGATGACAGTATTCATGGTGACAGTGCTCACGGTGATAATGCCCATGGTGGCAGTGCACATGGTGGTAGTGCACATGGTGGCAGTGAAAAATGGTGACAGTTCCCATGCTGACAGTTCTCATTGTGACAATGCACACGGTCACAACCGATGCTGACACTGCTCATGGTAGCTGTACCCTTGGTGACAGTGCTCAGAGTGATAGTGCCCATGGTGGCAGTGCCCATGGTGACACTGCCCATGGTGACAATGCCCATGATGACAGTGCTCATGGTGACAGTGCTCATGTTGGCAGAGCCATAAATAAGAGTGCTCATTGTGGCAGTGCTCATGGTGTCCGTGCTCATGGTGACAGTGCCCATGATTACAGTGTTTATGGTGATAGATGTCACGGTGTCAGTGCCCACGCGGAGAGTGCCAAGGCTGACAAAGCCCAGGGTGATACTTCCCATTGTGACAGTGCCCACGGTGACAGTGCCCATGGTGACAGCACCCAGTGTGACAAGGCGCATGGTGACAGTGCTCACGGTGACAGTGCCCATGGTGACAGTGCCGATGGTGAGAGTGCCAATAGTGACAGTGCTCATGGTGAAACTGCCCACAGAGACATCGCCCATGGTGATAGTGTTCATGGTGACAACCCCACGGTGACAGTGCCAATGTTGATAGTCCCAGTGGTGACAGGTCTTACATTGAATGTGACCATGGTGTCTGTGCTCATGGTGACAGTGCTCAAGGTTATAGTCTCCATGTTGACAGTGCCGATGGTGACAATTCTCACGGTGACAGGGCCTATGGTGAAAATTCTCATAGTGACAGTGTTCACGGTGACAGTGCCCATGGTGCTATTACCCATGGTGACAGTACTCATAGTGAAACTGCCCATGTTGACACTGCCCATGGTGGCAGTGCAAAATGGTGACAGTGCCCATGGTGATATTGCTCATGGTGACATTGCTTATGGTGATAGTGTGTATGGTGAAACTGCACACAGTGACATTGCTCATGGTGACAGTGTTCATGGCGTTAGTTCCTATGGTGAATGTGACCATGGGGACAGTGCCCATAGTCACAATTCTCATGGTGTAGTGCTCACGGTGACAGTGCCCATGGTGACAATACACAGGGTGACAGTATTCATGGTGACATTGCTCATGGTGAGAGTGCCCATGTTCACAACTGTCACGGTGATAGTTCCCATGGTGACAATACCCAGGGTAACAGAGCTGATGGTAAAAGTGTTCACGGTGACAGTGCCCATGGTGACAGTACCTAAGGTGACAATTCCCATGGTGAGACTGCTCATAGACAGTGCCCATGGTGACAATACCCAGCGTGTCCTGTCCATGGTGACAGTGATCATGGTGACACATCTCATGAGGACAGTGCCATAAGTGACAGTGCTCATTGTGGCAGTGCTCATGGTGACAGTGCCCATGGTGACAGTGCCTATGGTGATAGATATCATGGTGGCTGTGCCCAGGGAGACATTGTCCACGCTGACAAGACCCATGGTGATACTTCCCATTGTGACAGTGCCATCGGTGGCAGAGCCCATGGTGACAGTGCCCAAGATCACAGAGCCCATGGTGAGAGTGCTAACGGTGACTGTGCCCATGGTGACAGCACCCAGTGTGACAATGCCCATTGTGACAGTGCTCACGGTGACCATGCCAATGGTGATAGTGCCAATAGTGAGAGTGCTCACGGTGACACTGCCCATGGACACACTGCCCATTGTGATAGTGCCCATCATGACAACCCCTCGGAGGCAGTGCCAATGGTGAGAGTCCCCGTGGTGACAGTTCTCATGGTGAAAGTGATCCTTTTGAAATTGCTCATGGTGACAGTGCTCATGGTGACAGTGCTCAAGGTGATAGTCTCCATGTTGACAGTGTGCATGGTGACTGTTCTCACGGTGACAGTGCCTATGGTGATTATGCTCTTAGTGACAGTGCTCATGGTGACAGTGCCCATGGTGACAGTGACCACGGTGACTGTTCTCACCGTGGTAGTGCCCATGGTGACAGTGTTCATGATGACAGTCCGCATTAAGGCTGTGCCCGTGGTGACATTGCTAATGGTGATAATTCTCACGGTGATAGTACGCACGTTGAAAATGACAAAGGTGACAACACCCAGGTGATAATAATCATGGTGAAAGTGCCCATGGTGGCAGTTCTCATACTGACAGTTCTTGTGACAGTGCTCATGGTGGCAGTGCTCGTGGTGACAGTGCTCTTGGTGACAGTGCTCATGGTGGCAGTGCCCATGGTGAGACTACCGATGGTGACCCTGCCCATGGTGACAGTGCACATGGTCATGGTGCCTCTGGTGGCAGTGCAATATAGTGAGAATGCCCATGATGATATTGCTCATGGTGATAGTGCCCATGGTGAGAGTGCCCATGGTTCCAGTGCTCATGGTGACAGTGCCCATTGTGACAGTGCCCTTGGTGACAGTGCACACCATGAGAGTGCCCATGGTGTCTGTGCCCATGGTGACAGTTCTTATCATGAGAGTGTTCACGGTAGCAGTGTTCATGGTAATAGTGCTCACGGAGGCATTGCCCACAATGAGAGTGCCCACGGTGAGAATACTGACTGTGACAGTGCCCATGATGACTTTTCTCTCTGTGACAGTGCCCTTGGGGACAGTTAGCACGGTGAGATTTCTCACAGTGATAGTGCACATTGTTTCAGTGCTCATAGTGACAAGACCCTAGGCGCCAGTGCCCATCATGGCATTGCTCACGGTGATATTTCTCACGGTGACAGTGCCCATGGTGATATTACCCATGGTGACAGTACTCAGTGATCAAGTGCTCATGGTGACATGGCATAAGGTGATAATGCTCACGGTGGCAGTGCAAAATGGTGACAGTGCCCATGGGGACATTGCTTAATGTGATAGTCCTTGTGGTGACATTGTGCATGGTGACATTGCCCACCATGACAGTGCTCTTGTTGACAGTGCTCATGGTGATAGTGCCAATGTTGGAAGTGCCCATCGTGAAAGTGTCCATGGTGACAGTTCTTATGATGAGAGTGGTCAGAGTGGCAGTGCTCATGGTGAAAGTGCCCATGGTGACAGAGCCCACGGTGACAGTGTCCATAGTTATAGTGTCCATGGTGACAGTACTAACAGTGAAATTGTCCATGGGGACACTGCCCATGGTGAAAGTGCCCATGGTCACAACACTCACGGTGATAGTGCTCACGGTGAGAGTGGCCATGGTGACAGTGACCACGGTGACAGTTCTAATGGTGATACTGCCCATGATGACAGTGCTCATGGTGACAGTCCACATTGTACCAGTGCCCAAGGTGACAGTGCTCATGGTGACAGTGCCCAAAGTCACAATACCCATGGTGACAGTGCCCAGGCTGACAGTTCTCAAGGTGATAGTGCCCATGGTGACAGTGCCCATGGTGATACAGAGAATGGGGACAGTGCTTATGGTGACAGTGGTCATGGTTGCAGTACCCATGGTGATAGTGCTGAAACTGACAGTGCCCTTGGGGATAGTGCCCATGGTGAGTGTGCTCGTGTTAATTGTGTCCATGGTGGCAGTTCCCATTGTGAAAGTGCTCATGATGACAGTGCCCATGTGGGTAGTTCCCATGGTGACAGTGCTCATGGTGATAGTGACCATGTTAACAGTGCACATGGTGGCTGTGCCCTTGGTGACAGTGCCCATGATGACAGTATTCATGGTGACAGTGCTCACGGTGATAATGCCCATGGTGGCAGTGCACATGGTGGTAGTGCACATGGTGGCAGTGAAAAATGGTGACAGTTCCCATGCTGACAGTTCTCATTGTGACAATGCACACGGTCACAACCGATGCTGACACTGCTCATGGTAGCTGTACCCTTGGTGACAGTGCTCAGAGTGATAGTGCCCATGGTGGCAGTGCCCATGGTGACACTGCCCATGGTGACAATGCCCATGATGACAGTGCTCATGGTGACAGTGCTCATGTTGGCAGAGCCATAAATAAGAGTGCTCATTGTGGCAGTGCTCATGGTGTCCGTGCTCATGGTGACAGTGCCCATGATTACAGTGTTTATGGTGATAGATGTCACGGTGTCAGTGCCCACGTGGAGAGTGCCAAGGCTGACAAAGCCCAGGGTGATACTTCCCATTGTGACAGTGCCCACGGTGACAGTGCCCATGGTGACAGCACCCAGTGTGACAAGGCGCATGGTGACAGTGCTCACGGTGACAGTGCCCATGGTGACAGTGCCGATGGTGAGAGTGCCAATAGTGACAGTGCTCATGGTGAAACTGCCCACAGAGACATCGCCCATGGTGATAGTGTTCATGGTGACAACCCCACGGTGACAGTGCCAATGTTGATAGTCCCAGTGGTGACAGGTCTTACATTGAATGTGACCATGGTGTCTGTGCTCATGGTGACAGTGCTCAAGGTTATAGTCTCCATGTTGACAGTGCCGATGGTGACAATTCTCACGGTGACAGGGCCTATGGTGAAAATTCTCATAGTGACAGTGTTCACGGTGACAGTGCCCATGGTGCTATTACCCATGGTGACAGTACTCATAGTGAAACTGCCCAGGTTGACACTGCCCATGGTGGCAGTGCAAAATGGTGACAGTGCCCATGGTGATATTGCTCATGGTGACATTGCTTATGGTGATAGTGTGTATGGTGAAACTGCACACAGTGACATTGCTCATGGTGACAGTGTTCATGGCGTTAGTTCCTATGGTGAATGTGACCATGGGGACAGTGCCCATAGTCACAATTCTCATGGTGTAGTGCTCACGGTGACAGTGCCCATGGTGACAATACACAGGGTGACAGTATTCATGGTGACATTGCTCATGGTGAGAGTGCCCATGTTCACAACTGTCACGGTGATAGTTCCCATGGTGACAATACCCAGGGTAACAGAGCTGATGGTAAAAGTGTTCACGGTGACAGTGCCCATGGTGACAGTACCTAAGGTGACAATTCCCATGGTGAGACTGCTCATAGACAGTGCCCATGGTGACAATACCCAGCGTGTCCTGTCCATGGTGACAGTGATCATGGTGACACATCTCATGAGGACAGTGCCATAAGTGACAGTGCTCATTGTGGCAGTGCTCATGGTGACAGTGCCCATGGTGACAGTGCCTATGGTGATAGATATCATGGTGGCTGTGCCCAGGGAGACATTGTCCACGCTGACAAGACCCATGGTGATACTTCCCATTGTGACAGTGCCATCGGTGGCAGAGCCCATGGTGACAGTGCCCAAGATCACAGAGCCCATGGTGAGAGTGCTAACGGTGACTGTGCCCATGGTGACAGCACCCAGTGTGAAAATGCCCATTGTGACAGTGCTCACGGTGACCATGCCAATGGTGATAGTGCCAATAGTGAGAGTGCTCACGGTGACACTGCCCATGGACACACTGCCCATTGTGATAGTGCCCATCATGACAACCCCTCGGAGGCAGTGCCAATGGTGAGAGTCCCCGTGGTGACAGTTCTCATGGTGAAAGTGATCCTTTTGAAATTGCTCATGGTGACAGTGCTCATGGTGACAGTGCTCAAGGTGATAGTCTCCATGTTGACAGTGTGCATGGTGACTGTTCTCACGGTGACAGTGCCTATGGTGATTATGCTCTTAGTGACAGTGCTCATGGTGACAGTGCCCATGGTGACAGTGACCACGGTGACTGTTCTCACCGTGGTAGTGCCCATGGTGACAGTGTTCATGATGACAGTCCGCATTAAGGCTGTGCCCGTGGTGACATTGCTAATGGTGATAATTCTCACGGTGATAGTACGCACGTTGAAAATGACAAAGGTGACAACACCCAGGTGATAATAATCATGGTGAAAGTGCCCATGGTGGCAGTTCTCATACTGACAGTTCTTGTGACAGTGCTCATGGTGGCAGTGCTCGTGGTGACAGTGCTCTTGGTGACAGTGCTCATGGTGGCAGTGCCCATGGTGAGACTACCGATGGTGACCCTGCCCATGGTGACAGTGCACATGGTCATGGTGCCTCTGGTGGCAGTGCAATATAGTGAGAATGCCCATGATGATATTGCTCATGGTGATAGTGCCCATGGTGAGAGTGCCCATGGTTCCAGTGCTCATGGTGACAGTGCCCATTGTGACAGTGCCCTTGGTGACAGTGCACACCATGAGAGTGCCCATGGTGTCTGTGCCCATGGTGACAGTTCTTATCATGAGAGTGTTCACGGTAGCAGTGTTCATGGTAATAGTGCTCACGGAGGCATTGCCCACAATGAGAGTGCCCACGGTGAGAATACTGACTGTGACAGTGCCCATGATGACTTTTCTCTCTGTGACAGTGCCCTTGGGGACAGTTAGCACGGTGAGATTTCTCACAGTGATAGTGCACATTGTTTCAGTGCTCATAGTGACAAGACCCTAGGCGCCAGTGCCCATCATGGCATTGCTCACGGTGATATTTCTCACGGTGACAGTGCCCATGGTGATATTACCCATGGTGACAGTACTCAGTGATCAAGTGCTCATGGTGACATGGCATAAGGTGATAATGCTCACGGTGGCAGTGCAAAATGGTGACAGTGCCCATGGGGACATTGCTTAATGTGATAGTCCTTGTGGTGACATTGTGCATGGTGACATTGCCCACCATGACAGTGTTCTTGTTGACAGTGCTCATGGTGATAGTGCCAATGTTGGAAGTGCCCATCGTGAAAGTGTCCATGGTGACAGTTCTTATGATGAGAGTGGTCAGAGTGGCAGTGCTCATGGTGAAAGTGCCCATGGTGACAGAGCCCACGGTGACAGTGTCCATAGTTATAGTGTCCATGGTGACAGTACTAACAGTGAAATTGTCCATGGGGACACTGCCCATGGTGAAAGTGCCCATGGTCACAACACTCACGGTGATAGTGCTCACGGTGAGAGTGGCCATGGTGACAGTGACCACGGTGACAGTTCTAATGGTGATAATGCCCATGATGACAGTGCTCTGGTGACAGTCCACATTGTACCAGTGCCCAAGGTGACAGTGCTCATGGTGACAGTGCCCAAAGTCACAATACCCATGGTGACAGTGCCCAGGCTGACAGTTCTCAAGGTGATAGTGCCCATGGTGACAGTGCACATGGTGATACAGAGAATGGGGACAGTGCTTATGGTGACAGTGGTCATGGTTGCAGTACCCATGGTGATAGTGCTGAAACTGACAGTGCCCTTGGGGATAGTGCCCATGGTGAGTGTGCTCGTGTTAATTGTGTCCATGGTGGCAGTTCCCATTGTGAAAGTGCTCATGATGACAGTGCCCATGTGGGTAGTTCCCATGGTGACAGTGCTCATGGTGATAGTGACCATGTTAACAGTGCACATGGTGGCTGTGCCCTTGGTGACAGTGCCCATGATGACAGTATTCATGGTGACAGTGCTCACGGTGATAATGCCCATGGTGGCAGTGCACATGGTGGTAGTGCACATGGTGGCAGTGAAAAATGGTGACAGTTCCCATGCTGACAGTTCTCATTGTGACAATGCACACGGTCACAACCGATGCTGACACTGCTCATGGTAGCTGTACCCTTGGTGACAGTGCTCAGAGTGATAGTGCCCATGGTGGCAGTGCCCATGGTGACACTGCCCATGGTGACAATGCCCATGATGACAGTGCTCATGGTGACAGTGCTCATGTTGGCAGAGCCATAAATAAGAGTGCTCATTGTGGCAGTGCTCATGGTGTCCGTGCTCATGGTGACAGTGCCCATGATTACAGTGTTTATGGTGATAGATGTCACGGTGTCAGTGCCCACGCGGAGAGTGCCAAGGCTGACAAAGCCCAGGGTGATACTTCCCATTGTGACAGTGCCCACGGTGACAGTGCCCATGGTGACAGCACCCAGTGTGACAAGGCGCATGGTGACAGTGCTCACGGTGACAGTGCCCATGGTGACAGTGCCGATGGTGAGAGTGCCAATAGTGACAGTGCTCATGGTGAAACTGCCCACAGAGACATCGCCCATGGTGATAGTGTTCATGGTGACAACCCCACGGTGACAGTGCCAATGTTGATAGTCCCAGTGGTGACAGGTCTTACATTGAATGTGACCATGGTGTCTGTGCTCATGGTGACAGTGCTCAAGGTTATAGTCTCCATGTTGACAGTGCCGATGGTGACAATTCTCACGGTGACAGGGCCTATGGTGAAAATTCTCATAGTGACAGAGTTCACGGTGACAGTGCCCATGGTGCTATTACCCATGGTGACAGTACTCATAGTGAAACTGCCCATGTTGACACTGCCCATGGTGGCAGTGCAAAATGGTGACAGTGCCCATGGTGATATTGCTCATGGTGACATTGCTTATGGTGATAGTGTGTATGGTGAAACTGCACACAGTGACATTGCTCATGGTGACAGTGTTCATGGCGTTAGTTCCTATGGTGAATGTGACCATGGGGACAGTGCCCATAGTCACAATTCTCATGGTGTAGTGCTCACGGTGACAGTGCCCATGGTGACAATACACAGGGTGACAGTATTCATGGTGACATTGCTCATGGTGAGAGTGCCCATGTTCACAACTGTCACGGTGATAGTTCCCATGGTGACAATACCCAGGGTAACAGAGCTGATGGTAAAAGTGTTCACGGTGACAGTGCCCATGGTGACAGTACCTAAGGTGACAATTCCCATGGTGAGACTGCTCATAGACAGTGCCCATGGTGACAATACCCAGCGTGTCCTGTCCATGGTGACAGTGATCATGGTGACACATCTCATGAGGACAGTGCCATAAGTGACAGTGCTCATTGTGGCAGTGCTCATGGTGACAGTGCCCATGGTGACAGTGCCTATGGTGATAGATATCATGGTGGCTGTGCCCAGGGAGACATTGTCCACGCTGACAAGACCCATGGTGATACTTCCCATTGTGACAGTGCCATCGGTGGCAGAGCCCATGGTGACAGTGCCCAAGATCACAGAGCCCATGGTGAGAGTGCTAACGGTGACTGTGCCCATGGTGACAGCACCCAGTGTGAAAATGCCCATTGTGACAGTGCTCACGGTGACCATGCCAATGGTGATAGTGCCAATAGTGAGAGTGCTCACGGTGACACTGCCCATGGACACACTGCCCATTGTGATAGTGCCCATCATGACAACCCCTCGGAGGCAGTGCCAATGGTGAGAGTCCCCGTGGTGACAGTTCTCATGGTGAAAGTGATCCTTTTGAAATTGCTCATGGTGACAGTGCTCATGGTGACAGTGCTCAAGGTGATAGTCTCCATGTTGACAGTGTGCATGGTGACTGTTCTCACGGTGACAGTGCCTATGGTGATTATGCTCTTAGTGACAGTGCTCATGGTGACAGTGCCCATGGTGACAGTGACCACGGTGACTGTTCTCACCGTGGTAGTGCCCATGGAGACAGTGTTCATGATGACAGTCCGCATTAAGGCTGTGCCCGTGGTGACATTGCTAATGGTGATAATTCTCACGGTGATAGTACGCACGTTGAAAATGACAAAGGTGACAACACCCAGGTGATAATATTCATGGTGAAAGTGCCCATGGTGGCAGTTCTCATACTGACAGTTCTTGTGACAGTGCTCATGGTGGCAGTGCTCGTGGTGACAGTGCTCTTGGTGACAGTGCTCATGGTGGCAGTGCCCATGGTGAGACTACCGATGGTGACCCTGCCCATGGTGACAGTGCACATGGTCATGGTGCCTCTGGTGGCAGTGCAATATAGTGAGAATGCCCATGATGATATTGCTCATGGTGATAGTGCCCATGGTGAGAGTGCCCATGGTTCCAGTGCTCATGGTGACAGTGCCCATTGTGACAGTGCCCTTGGTGACAGTGCACACCATGAGAGTGCCCATGGTGTCTGTGCCCATGGTGACAGTTCTTATCATGAGAGTGTTCACGGTAGCAGTGTTCATGGTAATAGTGCTCACGGAGGCATTGCCCACAATGAGAGTGCCCACGGTGAGAATACTGACTGTGACAGTGCCCATGATGACTTTTCTCTCTGTGACAGTGCCCTTGGGGACAGTTAGCATGGTGAGATTTCTCACAGTGATAGTGCACATTGTTTCAGTGCTCATAGTGACAAGACCCTAGGCGCCAGTGCCCATCATGGCATTGCTCACGGTGATATTTCTCACGGTGACAGTGCCCATGGTGATATTACCCATGGTGACAGTACTCAGTGATCAAGTGCTCATGGTGACATGGCATAAGGTGATAATGCTCACGGTGGCAGTGCAAAATGGTGACAGTGCCCATGGGGACATTGCTTAATGTGATAGTCCTTGTGGTGACATTGTGCATGGTGACATTGCCCACCATGACAGTGCTCTTGTTGACAGTGCTCATGGTGATAGTGCCAATGTTGGAAGTGCCCATCGTGAAAGTGTCCATGGTGACAGTTCTTATGATGAGAGTGGTCAGAGTGGCAGTGCTCATGGTGAAAGTGCCCATGGTGACAGAGCCCACGGTGACAGTGTCCATAGTTATAGTGTCCATGGTGACAGTACTAACAGTGAAATTGTCCATGGGGACACTGCCCATGGTGAAAGTGCCCATGGTCACAACACTCACGGTGATAGTGCTCACGGTGAGAGTGGCCATGGTGACAGTGACCACGGTGACAGTTCTAATGGTGATACTGCCCATGATGACAGTGCTCATGGTGACAGTCCACATTGTACCAGTGCCCAAGGTGACAGTGCTCATGGTGACAGTGCCCAAAGTCACAATACCCATGGTGACAGTGCCCAGGCTGACAGTTCTCAAGGTGATAGTGCCCATGGTGACAGTGCCCATGGTGATACAGAGAATGGGGACAGTGCTTATGGTGACAGTGGTCATGGTTGCAGTACCCATGGTGATAGTGCTGAAACTGACAGTGCCCTTGGGGATAGTGCCCATGGTGAGTGTGCTCGTGTTAATTGTGTCCATGGTGGCAGTTCCCATTGTGAAAGTGCTCATGATGACAGTGCCCATGTGGGTAGTTCCCATGGTGACAGTGCTCATGGTGATTGTGACCATGTTAAGAGTGCACATGGTGGCTGTGCCCTTGGTGACAGTGCCCATGATGACAGTATTCATGGTGACAGTGCTCACGGTGATAATGCCCATGGTGGCAGTGCACATGGTGGTAGTGCACATGGTGGCAGTGAAAAATGGGGACAATTCCCATGCTGACAGTTCTCATTGTGACAATGCACACAGTCACAACCGATGCTGACACTGCTCATGGTAGCTGTACCCTTGGTGACAGTGCTCAGAGTGATAGTGCCCATGGTGGCAGTGTCCATGGTGACACTGCCCATGGTGACAATGCCCATGATGACAGTGCCCATGGAGTCAGTGCCCACGGAGCCATTGCCTATGGTAACAGTGCTCACAGTGACAGTACCCATGGTAACAGTGACCATGGTGAGAGTGCTCATGGTGATAGTGTCTATGGTGACAGATCACACTGTGACAGTCCGCATTGTGCCAGTACCAATAGTGACAGTACCCATGGTGACATTGACCACGGTGAGAGTGATCACGGTGCTAGTGCTCACAGTAATAGTGCTCATGGTGACAGTGCCGACAGTGAAGGTGCTCACGGTGACAGTGCCTCTGGTGATAGTGCCCATGGTGAGAGTCCGCCCATTGATAGTGTCCATGGTGGCAGTTCCCATTGTGAAAATGCTCATGATGACATTGCCCATGTTGGTAGTCCCCATGGTGACAGTGCTCACGGTGATAGTGACCTTGGTAACTGTGCACATGGTGGCCGTGCCCTTGGTGACAGTGCCAATGATGACAGTACTCATGGTGACAGTTCTCACGGTGATAGTGCCCATGGTGATATTGCACATGGTGGCAGTGAAAAATGGTGACAGTGCCCATGTTGACAGTTCTCATGGTGACAGTGCACACGGTGACAACCCATGCAGACAGTACTCACGGTGACAGTTCTCATGGTTGCAGTACCCATGGTGACAGTGCTCACAGTGATACTGCCCATGGTGGCAGTGCCCATGGTGACAGTGCCCATGGTGACACTGCCCATGATGACAGTGCCCATGGTGAAAGTTCCCACGGCGCCATTGCCTATGGTGACAGTGCTCATGGTAACAGTGCCCATGGTGACAGTGACCATGGTGAGAGTGCTCACACTGATAGTGCCCATGGTGACAGGGCTCATGGTGCCAGTCCGCATTGTGCCAGTACCCATGGCGACAGTGCTCATGGTGACACTGACCACAGTGAGAGTGCTCACTGTGATAGAGCTCACGGTAATAGTGCTCATGGTGACAGTGCAAATGGTGACAATACCCATGGTGACAGTACTCATGTTGAAAATACCCATGGTGGCAGTTCTCATGGTGACAGTGCTCATAATAGCAGTGCCCAAGGTGGCAGTCCTCGTGGTGACAGTGCTAATGGTGACAGTGCCCTTGGTGGCAGTTCCCATGGGGACATTACCGATGGTGACCCTGTGCATTGTTACAGTGCCCATGGTAACCGTGCTCACGGTGGTAGTGCACATCGTGACAGTGCCCATGGTGGCAGTTCACCTGGTGACAGTGCTAAATCGTGACAGTGCACATGCTGACAGTGCTCACGGTGATAGTGCCCATGGTGACAGTGCCCACGGTGATAATGGGTATTATTACAGTGTTCATCTTGACAGAGCCCAAGTTGGCAGTGGCCATGGTGACAGTGCCGACAGTGACAGTGCCCATGGTGACACTTCTCACAGTGAATGTGCCCATGGGGACAGTTACCATGATGAGATTTCTCACGGTGATAGTGCCCGTTGTGACAGTGCTCACACTGACAATGCCCATGGTGCCACTGCCCATAGAGACATTCCGCACGGTCACTTTTCTCACGGTGAAAGTACCTATGGTGACACTGCACCTGGTGGCAGTGCAAAATGGTGACAGTGCCCATGGTGACATTGCTCATAGTGACTTTGCTTACAGTGATAGTCCTTACGGTGACAGTGTGCACAGTGACACTGCACACAGTTGCAGTGTTCATGGTGACAGTGTTCACGGTGATACTTTCCATGGTGATAGTGCCCATGGTGACACTGCACATGGTGGCAGTGAAAAATGGTGACAGTGCCCCTGTTGTCAGTTCTCATGGTGACCGTGCACATGGTGACAACCCGTGCAGACTGTACTCATGGTGACAGTACTCACGGTGACAGTTCTCATGTTTGCAGTATCCATGGTGACAGTGCCCAAGGTGACAGTGACCATGGTGAGAGTGCTCACACTGATGGTGCCCATGGTGACAGTGCTCATGGTGTCTGTCTACATTGTGCCAGTACCCATGGCAACAGTGCTCATGGTGACAGGGACCACAGTGAGAGAGCTCACGGTGAGAGTGCTCACGGTAATAGTGCTCATGGTGACAGTGCAAATGGTGACAATACCATGGTGACAGTACTCATGTTGAAAATACCCATGGTGGCAGTTCTCATAGCGACAGATCTCATGGTGACATTGCTCATAATAGCAGTGCCCAGGTGCCAGTGCTCGTGGTGACGGTGCTAATGGTGACAGTGCTCTTGGTGGCAGTTCCCATCGGGACAATACTGATGGTGACACTGTGCATTGTTACAGTGCCCATGGTAACCGTGTTCACGGTGATAGTGCACATCGTGACAGTGCCCATGGTGGTAGTTCACCTGGTGACAGTGCTAAATAGTGACAGTGCACATGCTGACAGTGCTCACGGTGATAGTGCCCATGGTGACAGTGCACACGGTGATAATGGGCATTGTTACAGAGTTCATGGTGACAGCACACGGTGGCAGTGGCCATGGAGACAGTGCCCACAATGACAGTGCCCATGGTGACAGTGCCGACAGTGACAGTGCCCATGGTGACACTTCTCATGGTGACAGTGCCCATGGGGACAGTTAGCATGGTGAGATTTCTAACGGTGATAGTGCCCGTTGTGCCAGTGCTCACAGTAACAATGCCCATGCGGCCAGTGCCCATAGAGTCATTCCGCACGGTCACATTTCTCACGGTGAAAGTGCCTATGGTGATATTAACCATGGTGACACTGCACATGGTGGCAGAGCAAAATGGCGACAGTGCCCATGGTGACATTGCTCATGGTGACTTTGCTTACGGTGATAGTCCTTACAGTGACAGTACGCATGGTGACACTGCACACAGTGACAGTGTTCATGGTGAAAGTGTTCACGGTGATAGTTCCCATGGTGAGATTGTCCTGGTAACAGTGCCCATAGTCACAATTCTCATTGTGTAGTGCTCACAGTGACAGTGCCCATGGTGTCATGCCCATGGTGACAGTGCTCATGGTGACAGTGCTCATGTTGGCAGAGCCATAAATAAGAGTGCTCATTGTGGCAGTGCTCATGGTGTCCGTGCTCATGGTGACAGTGCCCATGATTACAGTGTTTATGGTGATAGATGTCACGGTGTCAGTGCCCACGCGGAGAGTGCCAAGGCTGACAAAGCCCAGGGTGATACTTCCCATTGTGACAGTGCCCACGGTGACAGTGCCCATGGTGACAGCACCCAGTGTGACAAGGCGCATGGTGACAGTGCTCACGGTGACAGTGCCCATGGTGACAGTGCCGATGGTGAGAGTGCCAATAGTGACAGTGCTCATGGTGAAACTGCCCACAGAGACATCGCCCATGGTGATAGTGTTCATGGTGACAACCCCACGGTGACAGTGCCAATGTTGATAGTCCCAGTGGTGACAGGTCTTACATTGAATGTGACCATGGTGTCTGTGCTCATGGTGACAGTGCTCAAGGTTATAGTCTCCATGTTGACAGTGCCGATGGTGACAATTCTCACGGTGACAGGGCCTATGGTGAAAATTCTCATAGTGACAGTGTTCACGGTGACAGTGCCCATGGTGCTATTACCCATGGTGACAGTACTCATAGTGAAACTGCCCAGGTTGACACTGCCCATGGTGGCAGTGCAAAATGGTGACAGTGCCCATGGTGATATTGCTCATGGTGACATTGCTTATGGTGATAGTGTGTATGGTGAAACTGCACACAGTGACATTGCTCATGGTGACAGTGTTCATGGCGTTAGTTCCTATGGTGAATGTGACCATGGGGACAGTGCCCATAGTCACAATTCTCATGGTGTAGTGCTCACGGTGACAGTGCCCATGGTGACAATACACAGGGTGACAGTATTCATGGTGACATTGCTCATGGTGAGAGTGCCCATGTTCACAACTGTCACGGTGATAGTTCCCATGGTGACAATACCCAGGGTAACAGAGCTGATGGTAAAAGTGTTCACGGTGACAGTGCCCATGGTGACAGTACCTAAGGTGACAATTCCCATGGTGAGACTGCTCATAGACAGTGCCCATGGTGACAATACCCAGCGTGTCCTGTCCATGGTGACAGTGATCATGGTGACACATCTCATGAGGACAGTGCCATAAGTGACAGTGCTCATTGTGGCAGTGCTCATGGTGACAGTGCCCATGGTGACAGTGCCTATGGTGATAGATATCATGGTGGCTGTGCCCAGGGAGACATTGTCCACGCTGACAAGACCCATGGTGATACTTCCCATTGTGACAGTGCCATCGGTGGCAGAGCCCATGGTGACAGTGCCCAAGATCACAGAGCCCATGGTGAGAGTGCTAACGGTGACTGTGCCCATGGTGACAGCACCCAGTGTGAAAATGCCCATTGTGACAGTGCTCACGGTGACCATGCCAATGGTGATAGTGCCAATAGTGAGAGTGCTCACGGTGACACTGCCCATGGACACACTGCCCATTGTGATAGTGCCCATCATGACAACCCCTCGGAGGCAGTGCCAATGGTGAGAGTCCCCGTGGTGACAGTTCTCATGGTGAAAGTGATCCTTTTGAAATTGCTCATGGTGACAGTGCTCATGGTGATAGTCTCCATGTTGACAGTGTGCATGGTGACTGTTCTCACGGTGACAGTGCCTATGGTGATTATGCTCTTAGTGACAGTGCTCATGGTGACAGTGCCCATGGTGACAGTGACCACGGTGACTGTTCTCACCGTGGTAGTGCCCATGGTGACAGTGTTCATGATGACAGTCCGCATTAAGGCTGTGCCCGTGGTGACATTGCTAATGGTGATAATTCTCACGGTGATAGTACGCACGTTGAAAATGACAAAGGTGACAACACCCAGGTGATAATAATCATGGTGAAAGTGCCCATGGTGGCAGTTCTCATACTGACAGTTCTTGTGACAGTGCTCATGGTGGCAGTGCTCGTGGTGACAGTGCTCTTGGTGACAGTGCTCATGGTGGCAGTGCCCATGGTGAGACTACCGATGGTGACCCTGCCCATGGTGACAGTGCACATGGTCATGGTGCCTCTGGTGGCAGTGCAATATAGTGAGAATGCCCATGATGATATTGCTCATGGTGATAGTGCCCATGGTGAGAGTGCCCATGGTTCCAGTGCTCATGGTGACAGTGCCCATTGTGACAGTGCCCTTGGTGACAGTGCACACCATGAGAGTGCCCATGGTGTCTGTGCCCATGGTGACAGTTCTTATCATGAGAGTGTTCACGGTAGCAGTGTTCATGGTAATAGTGCTCACGGAGGCATTGCCCACAATGAGAGTGCCCACGGTGAGAATACTGACTGTGACAGTGCCCATGATGACTTTTCTCTTTGTGACAGTGCCCTTGGGGACAGTTAGCACGGTGAGATTTCTCACAGTGATAGTGCACATTGTTTCAGTGCTCATAGTGACAAGACCCTAGGCGCCAGTGCCCATCATGGCATTGCTCACGGTGATATTTCTCACGGTGACAGTGCCCATGGTGATATTACCCATGGTGACAGTACTCAGTGATCAAGTGCTCATGGTGACATGGCATAAGGTGATAATGCTCACGGTGGCAGTGCAAAATGGTGACAGTGCCCATGGGGACATTGCTTAATGTGATAGTCCTTGTGGTGACATTGTGCATGGTGACATTGCCCACCATGACAGTGCTCTTGTTGACAGTGCTCATGGTGATAGTGCCAATGTTGGAAGTGCCCATCGTGAAAGTGTCCATGGTGACAGTTCTTATGATGAGAGTGGTCAGAGTGGCAGTGCTCATGGTGAAAGTGCCCATGGTGACAGAGCCCACGGTGACAGTGTCCATAGTTATAGTGTCCATGGTGACAGTACTAACAGTGAAATTGTCCATGGGGACACTGCCCATGGTGAAAGTGCCCATGGTCACAACACTCACGGTGATAGTGCTCACGGTGAGAGTGGCCATGGTGACAGTGACCACGGTGACAGTTCTAATGGTGATACTGCCCATGATGACAGTGCTCATGGTGACAGTCCACATTGTACCAGTGCCCAAGGTGACAGTGCTCATGGTGACAGTGCCCAAAGTCACAATACCCATGGTGACAGTGCCCAGGCTGACAGTTCTCAAGGTGATAGTGCCCATGGTGACAGTGCACATGGTGATACAGAGAATGGGGACAGTGCTTATGGTGACAGTGGTCATGGTTGCAGTACCCATGGTGATAGTGCTGAAACTGACAGTGCCCTTGGGGATAGTGCCCATGGTGAGTGTGCTCGTGTTAATTGTGCCCATGGTGGCAGTTCCCATTGTGAAAGTGCTCATGATGACAGTGCCCATGTGGGTAGTTCCCATGGTGACAGTGCTCATGGTGATAGTGACCATGTTAACAGTGCACATGGTGGCTGTGCCCTTGGTGACAGTGCCCATGATGACAGTATTCATGGTGACAGTGCTCACGGTGATAATGCCCATGGTGGCAGTGCACATGGTGGTAGTGCACATGGTGGCAGTGAAAAATGGTGACAGTTCCCATGCTGACAGTTCTCATTGTGACAATGCACACGGTCACAACCGATGCTGACACTGCTCATGGTAGCTGTACCCTTGGTGACAGTGCTCAGAGTGATAGTGCCCATGGTGGCAGTGCCCATGGTGACACTGCCCATGGTGACAATGCCCATGATGACAGTGCTCATGGTGACAGTGCTCATGTTGGCAGAGCCATAAATAAGAGTGCTCATTGTGGCAGTGCTCATGGTGTCCGTGCTCATGGTGACAGTGCCCATGATTACAGTGTTTATGGTGATAGATGTCACGGTGTCAGTGCCCACGCGGAGAGTGCCAAGGCTGACAAAGCCCAGGGTGATACTTCCCATTGTGACAGTGCCCACGGTGACAGTGCCCATGGTGACAGCACCCAGTGTGACAAGGCGCATGGTGACAGTGCTCACGGTGACAGTGCCCATGGTGACAGTGCCGATGGTGAGAGTGCCAATAGTGACAGTGCTCATGGTGAAACTGCCCACAGAGACATCGCCCATGGTGATAGTGTTCATGGTGACAACCCCACGGTGACAGTGCCAATGTTGATAGTCCCAGTGGTGACAGGTCTTACATTGAATGTGACCATGGTGTCTGTGCTCATGGTGACAGTGCTCAAGGTTATAGTCTCCATGTTGACAGTGCCGATGGTGACAATTCTCATGGTGACATGGCCTATGGTGAAAATTCTCATAGTGACAGTGTTCACGGTGACAGTGCCCATGGTGCTATTACCCATGGTGACAGTACTCATAGTGAAACTGCCCATGTTGACACTGCCCATGGTGGCAGTGCAAAATGGTGACAGTGCCCATGGTGATATTGCTCATGGTGACATTGCTTATGGTGATAGTGTGTATGGTGAAACTGCACACAGTGACATTGCTCATGGTGACAGTGTTCATGGCGTTAGTTCCTATGGTGAATGTGACCATGGGGACCGTGCCCATAGTCACAATTCTCATGGTGTAGTGCTCACGGTGACAGTGCCCATGGTGACAATACACAGGGTGACAGTATTCATGGTGACATTGCTCATGGTGAGAGTGCCCATGTTCACAACTGTCACGGTGATAGTTCCCATGGTGACAATACCCAGGGTAACAGAGCTGATGGTAAAAGTGTTCATGGTGACAGTGCCCATGGTGACAGTACCTAAGGTGACAATTCCCATGGTGAGACTGCTCATAGACAGTGCCCATGGTGACAATACCCAGCGTGTCCTGTCCATGGTGACAGTGATCATGGTGACACATCTCATGAGGACAGTGCCATAAGTGACAGTGCTCATTGTGGCAGTGCTCATGGTGACAGTGCCCATGGTGACAGTGCCTATGGTGATAGATATCATGGTGGCTGTGCCCAGGGAGACATTGTCCACGCTGACAAGACCCATGGTGATACTTCCCATTGTGACAGTGCCATCGGTGGCAGAGCCCATGGTGACAGTGCCCAAGATCACAGAGCCCATGGTGAGAGTGCTAACGGTGACTGTGCCCATGGTGACAGCACCCAGTGTGAAAATGCCCATTGTGACAGTGCTCACGGTGACCATGCCAATGGTGATAGTGCCAATAGTGAGAGTGCTCACGGTGACACTGCCCATGGACACACTGCCCATTGTGATAGTGCCCATCATGACAACCCCTCGGAGGCAGTGCCAATGGTGAGAGTCCCCGTGGTGACAGTTCTCATGGTGAAAGTGATCCTTTTGAAATTGCTCATGGTGACAGTGCTCAAGGTGATAGTCTCCATGTTGACAGTGTGCATGGTGACTGTTCTCACGGTGACAGTGCCTATGGTGATTATGCTCTTAGTGACAGTGCTCATGGTGACAGTGCCCATGGTGACAGTGACCACGGTGACTGTTCTCACCGTGGTAGTGCCCATGGTGACAGTGTTCATGATGACAGTCCGCATTAAGGCTGTGCCCGTGGTGACATTGCTAATGGTGATAATTCTCACGGTGATAGTACGCACGTTGAAAATGACAAAGGTGACAACACCCAGGTGATAATAATCATGGTGAAAGTGCCCATGGTGGCAGTTCTCATACTGACAGTTCTTGTGACAGTGCTCATGGTGGCAGTGCTCGTGGTGACAGTGCTCTTGGTGACAGTGCTCATGGTGGCAGTGCCCATGGTGAGACTACCGATGGTGACCCTGCCCATGGTGACAGTGCACATGGTCATGGTGCCTCTGGTGGCAGTGCAATATAGTGAGAATGCCCATGATGATATTGCTCATGGTGATAGTGCCCATGGTGAGAGTGCCCATGGTTCCAGTGCTCATGGTGACAGTGCCCATTGTGACAGTGCCCTTGGTGACAGTGCACACCATGAGAGTGCCCATGGTGTCTGTGCCCATGGTGACAGTTCTTATCATGAGAGTGTTCACGGTAGCAGTGTTCATGGTAATAGTGCTCACGGAGGCATTGCCCACAATGAGAGTGCCCACGGTGAGAATACTGACTGTGACAGTGCCCATGATGACTTTTCTCTTTGTGACAGTGCCCTTGGGGACAGTTAGCACGGTGAGATTTCTCACAGTGATAGTGCACATTGTTTCAGTGCTCATAGTGACAAGACCCTAGGCGCCAGTGCCCATCATGGCATTGCTCACGGTGATATTTCTCACGGTGACAGTGCCCATGGTGATATTACCCATGGTGACAGTACTCAGTGATCAAGTGCTCATGGTGACATGGCATAAGGTGATAATGCTCACGGTGGCAGTGCAAAATGGTGACAGTGCCCATGGGGACATTGCTTAATGTGATAGTCCTTGTGGTGACATTGTGCATGGTGACATTGCCCACCATGACAGTGCTCTTGTTGACAGTGCTCATGGTGATAGTGCCAATGTTGGAAGTGCCCATCGTGAAAGTGTCCATGGTGACAGTTCTTATGATGAGAGTGGTCAGAGTGGCAGTGCTCATGGTGAAAGTGCCCATGGTGACAGAGCCCACGGTGACAGTGTCCATAGTTATAGTGTCCATGGTGACAGTACTAACAGTGAAATTGTCCATGGGGACACTGCCCATGGTGAAAGTGCCCATGGTCACAACACTCACGGTGATAGTGCTCACGGTGAGAGTGGCCATGGTGACAGTGACCACGGTGACAGTTCTAATGGTGATACTGCCAGTGATGACAGTGCTCTGGTGACAGTCCACATTGTACCAGTGCCCAAGGTGACAGTGCTCATGGTGACAGTGCCCAAAGTCACAATACCCATGGTGACAGTGCCCAGGCTGACAGTTCTCAAGGTGATAGTGCCCATGGTGACAGTGCACATGGTGATACAGAGAATGGGGACAGTGCTTATGGTGACAGTGGTCATGGTTGCAGTACCCATGGTGATAGTGCTGAAACTGACAGTGCCCTTGGGGATAGTGCCCATGGTGAGTGTGCTCGTGTTAATTGTGTCCATGGTGGCAGTTCCCATTGTGAAAGTGCTCATGATGACAGTGCCCATGTGGGTAGTTCCCATGGTGACAGTGCTCATGGTGATAGTGACCATGTTAACAGTGCACATGGTGGCTGTGCCCTTGGTGACAGTGCCCATGATGACAGTATTCATGGTGACAGTGCTCACGGTGATAATGCCCATGGTGGCAGTGCACATGGTGGTAGTGCACATGGTGGCAGTGAAAAATGGTGACAGTTCCCATGCTGACAGTTCTCATTGTGACAATGCACACGGTCACAACCGATGCTGACACTGCCCATGGTGAAAATGCCCATGATGACAGTGCTCATGGTGACAGTGCTCATGTTGGCAGAGCCATAAATAAGAGTGCTCATTGTGGCAGTGCTCATGGTGTCCGTGCTCATGGTGACAGTGCCCATGATTACAGTGTTTATGGTGATAGATGTCACGGTGTCAGTGCCCACGCGGAGAGTGCCAAGGCTGACAAAGCCCAGGGTGATACTTCCCATTGTGACAGTGCCCACGGTGACAGTGCCCATGGTGACAGCACCCAGTGTGACAAGGCGCATGGTGACAGTGCTCACGGTGACAGTGCCCATGGTGACAGTGCCGATGGTGAGAGTGCCAATAGTGACAGTGCTCATGGTGAAACTGCCCACAGAGACATCGCCCATGGTGATAGTGTTCATGGTGACAACCCCACGGTGACAGTGCCAATGTTGATAGTCCCAGTGGTGACAGGTCTTACATTGAATGTGACCATGGTGTCTGTGCTCATGGTGACAGTGCTCAAGGTTATAGTCTCCATGTTGACAGTGCCGATGGTGACAATTCTCATGGTGACATGGCCTATGGTGAAAATTCTCATAGTGACAGTGTTCACGGTGACAGTGCCCATGGTGCTATTACCCATGGTGACAGTACTCATAGTGAAACTGCCCATGTTGACACTGCCCATGGTGGCAGTGCAAAATGGTGACAGTGCCCATGGTGATATTGCTCATGGTGACATTGCTTATGGTGATAGTGTGTATGGTGAAACTGCACACAGTGACATTGCTCATGGTGACAGTGTTCATGGCGTTAGTTCCTATGGTGAATGTGACCATGGGGACCGTGCCCATAGTCACAATTCTCATGGTGTAGTGCTCACGGTGACAGTGCCCATGGTGACAATACACAGGGTGACAGTATTCATGGTGACATTGCTCATGGTGAGAGTGCCCATGTTCACAACTGTCACGGTGATAGTTCCCATGGTGACAATACCCAGGGTAACAGAGCTGATGGTAAAAGTGTTCATGGTGACAGTGCCCATGGTGACAGTACCTAAGGTGACAATTCCCATGGTGAGACTGCTCATAGACAGTGCCCATGGTGACAATACCCAGCGTGTCCTGTCCATGGTGACAGTGATCATGGTGACACATCTCATGAGGACAGTGCCATAAGTGACAGTGCTCATTGTGGCAGTGCTCATGGTGACAGTGCCCATGGTGACAGTGCCTATGGTGATAGATATCATGGTGGCTGTGCCCAGGGAGACATTGTCCACGCTGACAAGACCCATGGTGATACTTCCCATTGTGACAGTGCCATCGGTGGCAGAGCCCATGGTGACAGTGCCCAAGATCACAGAGCCCATGGTGAGAGTGCTAACGGTGACTGTGCCCATGGTGACAGCACCCAGTGTGAAAATGCCCATTGTGACAGTGCTCACGGTGACCATGCCAATGGTGATAGTGCCAATAGTGAGAGTGCTCACGGTGACACTGCCCATGGACACACTGCCCATTGTGATAGTGCCCATCATGACAACCCCTCGGAGGCAGTGCCAATGGTGAGAGTCCCCGTGGTGACAGTTCTCATGGTGAAAGTGATCCTTTTGAAATTGCTCATGGTGACAGTGCTCAAGGTGATAGTCTCCATGTTGACAGTGTGCATGGTGACTGTTCTCACGGTGACAGTGCCTATGGTGATTATGCTCTTAGTGACAGTGCTCATGGTGACAGTGCCCATGGTGACAGTGACCACGGTGACTGTTCTCACCGTGGTAGTGCCCATGGTGACAGTGTTCATGATGACAGTCCGCATTAACGCTGTGCCCGTGGTGACATTGCTAATGGTGATAATTCTCACGGTGATAGTACGCACGTTGAAAATGACAAAGGTGACAACACCCAGGTGATAATAATCATGGTGAAAGTGCCCATGGTGGCAGTTCTCATACTGACAGTTCTTGTGACAGTGCTCATGGTGGCAGTGCTCGTGGTGACAGTGCTCTTGGTGACAGTGCTCATGGTGGCAGTGCCCATGGTGAGACTACCGATGGTGACCCTGCCCATGGTGACAGTGCACATGGTCATGGTGCCTCTGGTGGCAGTGCAATATAGTGAGAATGCCCATGATGATATTGCTCATGGTGATAGTGCCCATGGTGAGAGTGCCCATGGTTCCAGTGCTCATGGTGACAGTGCCCATTGTGACAGTGCCCTTGGTGACAGTGCACACCATGAGAGTGCCCATGGTGTCTGTGCCCATGGTGACAGTTCTTATCATGAGAGTGTTCACGGTAGCAGTGTTCATGGTAATAGTGCTCACGGAGGCATTGCCCACAATGAGAGTGCCCACGGTGAGAATACTGACTGTGACAGTGCCCATGATGACTTTTCTCTTTGTGACAGTGCCCTTGGGGACAGTTAGCACGGTGAGATTTCTCACAGTGATAGTGCACATTGTTTCAGTGCTCATAGTGACAAGACCCTAGGCGCCAGTGCCCATCATGGCATTGCTCACGGTGATATTTCTCACGGTGACAGTGCCCATGGTGATATTACCCATGGTGACAGTACTCAGTGATCAAGTGCTCATGGTGACATGGCATAAGGTGATAATGCTCACGGTGGCAGTGCAAAATGGTGACAGTGCCCATGGGGACATTGCTTAATGTGATAGTCCTTGTGGTGACATTGTGCATGGTGACATTGCCCACCATGACAGTGCTCTTGTTGACAGTGCTCATGGTGATAGTGCCAATGTTGGAAGTGCCCATCGTGAAAGTGTCCATGGTGACAGTTCTTATGATGAGAGTGGTCAGAGTGGCAGTGCTCATGGTGAAAGTGCCCATGGTGACAGAGCCCACGGTGACAGTGTCCATAGTTATAGTGTCCATGGTGACAGTACTAACAGTGAAATTGTCCATGGGGACACTGCCCATGGTGAAAGTGCCCATGGTCACAACACTCACGGTGATAGTGCTCACGGTGAGAGTGGCCATGGTGACAGTGACCACGGTGACAGTTCTAATGGTGATACTGCCCATGATGACAGTGCTCATGGTGACAGTCCACATTGTACCAGTGCCCAAGGTGACAGTGCTCATGGTGACAGTGCCCAAAGTCACAATACCCATGGTGACAGTGCCCAGGCTGACAGTTCTCAAGGTGATAGTGCCCATGGTGACAGTGCACATGGTGATACAGAGAATGGGGACAGTGCTTATGGTGACAGTGGTCATGGTTGCAGTACCCATGGTGATAGTGCTGAAACTGACAGTGCCCTTGGGGATAGTGCCCATGGTGAGTGTGCTCGTGTTAATTGTGTCCATGGTGGCAGTTCCCATTGTGAAAGTGCTCATGATGACAGTGCCCATGTGGGTAGTTCCCATGGTGACAGTGCTCATGGTGATAGTGACCATGTTAACAGTGCACATGGTGGCTGTGCCCTTGGTGACAGTGCCCATGATGACAGTATTCATGGTGACAGTGCTCACGGTGATAATGCCCATGGTGGCAGTGCACATGGTGGTAGTGCACATGGTGGCAGTGAAAAATGGTGACAGTTCCCATGCTGACAGTTCTCATTGTGACAATGCACACGGTCACAACCGATGCTGACACTGCTCATGGTAGCTGTACCCTTGGTGACAGTGCTCAGAGTGATAGTGCCCATGGTGGCAGTGCCCATGGTGACACTGCCCATGGTGACAATGCCCATGATGACAGTGCTCATGGTGACAGTGCTCATGTTGGCAGAGCCATAAATAAGAGTGCTCATTGTGGCAGTGCTCATGGTGTCCGTGCTCATGGTGACAGTGCCCATGATTACAGTGTTTATGGTGATAGATGTCACGGTGTCAGTGCCCACGCGGAGAGTGCCAAGGCTGACAAAGCCCAGGGTGATACTTCCCATTGTGACAGTGCCCACGGTGACAGTGCCCATGGTGACAGCACCCAGTGTGACAAGGCGCATGGTGACAGTGCTCACGGTGACAGTGCCCATGGTGACAGTGCCGATGGTGAGAGTGCCAATAGTGACAGTGCTCATGGTGAAACTGCCCACAGAGACATCGCCCATGGTGATAGTGTTCATGGTGACAACCCCACGGTGACAGTGCCAATGTTGATAGTCCCAGTGGTGACAGGTCTTACATTGAATGTGACCATGGTGTCTGTGCTCATGGTGACAGTGCTCAAGGTTATAGTCTCCATGTTGACAGTGCCGATGGTGACAATTCTCACGGTGACATGGCCTATGGTGAAAATTCTCATAGTGACAGTGTTCACGGTGACAGTGCCCATGGTGCTATTACCCATGGTGACAGTACTCATAGTGAAACTGCCCATGTTGACACTGCCCATGGTGGCAGTGCAAAATGGTGACAGTGCCCATGGTGATATTGCTCATGGTGACATTGCTTATGGTGATAGTGTGTATGGTGAAACTGCACACAGTGACATTGCTCATGGTGACAGTGTTCATGGCGTTAGTTCCTATGGTGAATGTGACCATGGGGACCGTGCCCATAGTCACAATTCTCATGGTGTAGTGCTCACGGTGACAGTGCCCATGGTGACAATACACAGGGTGACAGTATTCATGGTGACATTGCTCATGGTGAGAGTGCCCATGTTCACAACTGTCACGGTGATAGTTCCCATGGTGACAATACCCAGGGTAACAGAGCTGATGGTAAAAGTGTTCATGGTGACAGTGCCCATGGTGACAGTACCTAAGGTGACAATTCCCATGGTGAGACTGCTCATAGACAGTGCCCATGGTGACAATACCCAGCGTGTCCTGTCCATGGTGACAGTGATCATGGTGACACATCTCATGAGGACAGTGCCATAAGTGACAGTGCTCATTGTGGCAGTGCTCATGGTGACAGTGCCCATGGTGACAGTGCCTATGGTGATAGATATCATGGTGGCTGTGCCCAGGGAGACATTGTCCACGCTGACAAGACCCATGGTGATACTTCCCATTGTGACAGTGCCATCGGTGGCAGAGCCCATGGTGACAGTGCCCAAGATCACAGAGCCCATGGTGAGAGTGCTAACGGTGACTGTGCCCATGGTGACAGCACCCAGTGTGAAAATGCCCATTGTGACAGTGCTCACGGTGACCATGCCAATGGTGATAGTGCCAATAGTGAGAGTGCTCACGGTGACACTGCCCATGGACACACTGCCCATTGTGATAGTGCCCATCATGACAACCCCTCGGAGGCAGTGCCAATGGTGAGAGTCCCCGTGGTGACAGTTCTCATGGTGAAAGTGATCCTTTTGAAATTGCTCATGGTGACAGTGCTCATGGTGACAGTGCTCAAGGTGATAGTCTCCATGTTGACAGTGTGCATGGTGACTGTTCTCACGGTGACAGTGCCTATGGTGATTATGCTCTTAGTGACAGTGCTCATGGTGACAGTGCCCATGGTGACAGTGACCACGGTGACTGTTCTCACCGTGGTAGTGCTCATGGTGACAGTGTTCATGATGACAGTCCGCATTAAGGCTGTGCCCGTGGTGACATTGCTAATGGTGATAATTCTCACGGTGATAGTACGCACGTTGAAAATGACAAAGGTGACAACACCCAGGTGATAATATTCATGGTGAAAGTGCCCATGGTGGCAGTTCTCATACTGACAGTTCTTGTGACAGTGCTCATGGTGGCAGTGCTCGTGGTGACAGTGCTCTTGGTGACAGTGCTCATGGTGGCAGTGCCCATGGTGAGACTACCGATGGTGACCCTGCCCATGGTGACAGTGCACATGGTCATGGTGCCTCTGGTGGCAGTGCAATATAGTGAGAATGCCCATGATGATATTGCTCATGGTGATAGTGCCCATGGTGAGAGTGCCCATGGTTCCAGTGCTCATGGTGACAGTGCCCATTGTGACAGTGCCCTTGGTGACAGTGCACACCATGAGAGTGCCCATGGTGTCTGTGCCCATGGTGACAGTTCTTATCATGAGAGTGTTCACGGTAGCAGTGTTCATGGTAATAGTGCTCACGGAGGCATTGCCCACAATGAGAGTGCCCACGGTGAGAATACTGACTGTGACAGTGCCCATGATGAATTTTCTCTCTGTGACAGTGCCCTTGGGGACAGTTAGCACGGTGAGATTTCTCACAGTGATAGTGCACATTGTTTCAGTGCTCATAGTGACAAGACCCTAGGCGCCAGTGCCCATCATGGCATTGCTCACGGTGATATTTCTCACGGTGACAGTGCCCATGGTGATATTACCCATGGTGACAGTACTCAGTGATCAAGTGCTCATGGTGACATGGCATAAGGTGATAATGCTCACGGTGGCAGTGCAAAATGGTGACAGTGCCCATGGGGACATTGCTTAATGTGATAGTCCTTGTGGTGACATTGTGCATGGTGACATTGCCCACCATGACAGTGCTCTTGTTGACAGTGCTCATGGTGATAGTGCCAATGTTGGAAGTGCCCATCGTGAAAGTGTCCATGGTGACAGTTCTTATGATGAGAGTGGTCAGAGTGGCAGTGCTCATGGTGAAAGTGCCCATGGTGACAGAGCCCACGGTGACAGTGTCCATAGTTATAGTGTCCATGGTGACAGTACTAACAGTGAAATTGTCCATGGGGACACTGCCCATGGTGAAAGTGCCCATGGTCACAACACTCACGGTGATAGTGCTCACGGTGAGAGTGGCCATGGTGACAGTGACCACGGTGACAGTTCTAATGGTGATACTGCCAGTGATGACAGTGCTCTGGTGACAGTCCACATTGTACCAGTGCCCAAGGTGACAGTGCTCATGGTGACAGTGCCCAAAGTCACAATACCCATGGTGACAGTGCCCAGGCTGACAGTTCTCAAGGTGATAGTGCCCATGGTGACAGTGCACATGGTGATACAGAGAATGGGGACAGTGCTTATGGTGACAGTGGTCATGGTTGCAGTACCCATGGTGATAGTGCTGAAACTGACAGTGCCCTTGGGGATAGTGCCCATGGTGAGTGTGCTCGTGTTAATTGTGTCCATGGTGGCAGTTCCCATTGTGAAAGTGCTCATGATGACAGTGCCCATGTGGGTAGTTCCCATGGTGACAGTGCTCATGGTGATAGTGACCATGTTAACAGTGCACATGGTGGCTGTGCCCTTGGTGACAGTGCCCATGATGACAGTATTCATGGTGACAGTGCTCACGGTGATAATGCCCATGGTGGCAGTGCACATGGTGGTAGTGCACATGGTGGCAGTGAAAAATGGTGACAGTTCCCATGCTGACAGTTCTCATTGTGACAATGCACACGGTCACAACCGATGCTGACACTGCTCATGGTAGCTGTACCCTTGGTGACAGTGCTCAGAGTGATAGTGCCCATGGTGGCAGTGCCCATGGTGACACTGCCCATGGTGACAATGCCCATGATGACAGTGCTCATGGTGACAGTGCTCATGTTGGCAGAGCCATAAATAAGAGTGCTCATTGTGGCAGTGCTCATGGTGTCCGTGCTCATGGTGACAGTGCCCATGATTACAGTGTTTATGGTGATAGATGTCACGGTGTCAGTGCCCACGCGGAGAGTGCCAAGGCTGACAAAGCCCAGGGTGATACTTCCCATTGTGACAGTGCCCACGGTGACAGTGCCCATGGTGACAGCACCCAGTGTGACAAGGCGCATGGTGACAGTGCTCACGGTGACAGTGCCCATGGTGACAGTGCCGATGGTGAGAGTGCCAATAGTGACAGTGCTCATGGTGAAACTGCCCACAGAGACATCGCCCATGGTGATAGTGTTCATGGTGACAACCCCACGGTGACAGTGCCAATGTTGATAGTCCCAGTGGTGACAGGTCTTACATTGAATGTGACCATGGTGTCTGTGCTCATGGTGACAGTGCTCAAGGTTATAGTCTCCATGTTGACAGTGCCGATGGTGACAATTCTCATGGTGACATGGCCTATGGTGAAAATTCTCATAGTGACAGTGTTCACGGTGACAGTGCCCATGGTGCTATTACCCATGGTGACAGTACTCATAGTGAAACTGCCCATGTTGACACTGCCCATGGTGGCAGTGCAAAATGGTGACAGTGCCCATGGTGATATTGCTCATGGTGACATTGCTTATGGTGATAGTGTGTATGGTGAAACTGCACACAGTGACATTGCTCATGGTGACAGTGTTCATGGCGTTAGTTCCTATGGTGAATGTGACCATGGGGACCGTGCCCATAGTCACAATTCTCATGGTGTAGTGCTCACGGTGACAGTGCCCATGGTGACAATACACAGGGTGACAGTATTCATGGTGACATTGCTCATGGTGAGAGTGCCCATGTTCACAACTGTCACGGTGATAGTTCCCATGGTGACAATACCCAGGGTAACAGAGCTGATGGTAAAAGTGTTCATGGTGACAGTGCCCATGGTGACAGTACCTAAGGTGACAATTCCCATGGTGAGACTGCTCATAGACAGTGCCCATGGTGACAATACCCAGCGTGTCCTGTCCATGGTGACAGTGATCATGGTGACACATCTCATGAGGACAGTGCCATAAGTGACAGTGCTCATTGTGGCAGTGCTCATGGTGACAGTGCCCATGGTGACAGTGCCTATGGTGATAGATATCATGGTGGCTGTGCCCAGGGAGACATTGTCCACGCTGACAAGACCCATGGTGATACTTCCCATTGTGACAGTGCCATCGGTGGCAGAGCCCATGGTGACAGTGCCCAAGATCACAGAGCCCATGGTGAGAGTGCTAACGGTGACTGTGCCCATGGTGACAGCACCCAGTGTGAAAATGCCCATTGTGACAGTGCTCACGGTGACCATGCCAATGGTGATAGTGCCAATAGTGAGAGTGCTCACGGTGACACTGCCCATGGACACACTGCCCATTGTGATAGTGCCCATCATGACAACCCCTCGGAGGCAGTGCCAATGGTGAGAGTCCCCGTGGTGACAGTTCTCATGGTGAAAGTGATCCTTTTGAAATTGCTCATGGTGACAGTGCTCAAGGTGATAGTCTCCATGTTGACAGTGTGCATGGTGACTGTTCTCACGGTGACAGTGCCTATGGTGATTATGCTCTTAGTGACAGTGCTCATGGTGACAGTGCCCATGGTGACAGTGACCACGGTGACTGTTCTCACCGTGGTAGTGCCCATGGTGACAGTGTTCATGATGACAGTCCGCATTAACGCTGTGCCCGTGGTGACATTGCTAATGGTGATAATTCTCACGGTGATAGTACGCACGTTGAAAATGACAAAGGTGACAACACCCAGGTGATAATAATCATGGTGAAAGTGCCCATGGTGGCAGTTCTCATACTGACAGTTCTTGTGACAGTGCTCATGGTGGCAGTGCTCGTGGTGACAGTGCTCTTGGTGACAGTGCTCATGGTGGCAGTGCCCATGGTGAGACTACCGATGGTGACCCTGCCCATGGTGACAGTGCACATGGTCATGGTGCCTCTGGTGGCAGTGCAATATAGTGAGAATGCCCATGATGATATTGCTCATGGTGATAGTGCCCATGGTGAGAGTGCCCATGGTTCCAGTGCTCATGGTGACAGTGCCCATTGTGACAGTGCCCTTGGTGACAGTGCACACCATGAGAGTGCCCATGGTGTCTGTGCCCATGGTGACAGTTCTTATCATGAGAGTGTTCACGGTAGCAGTGTTCATGGTAATAGTGCTCACGGAGGCATTGCCCACAATGAGAGTGCCCACGGTGAGAATACTGACTGTGACAGTGCCCATGATGACTTTTCTCTTTGTGACAGTGCCCTTGGGGACAGTTAGCACGGTGAGATTTCTCACAGTGATAGTGCACATTGTTTCAGTGCTCATAGTGACAAGACCCTAGGCGCCAGTGCCCATCATGGCATTGCTCACGGTGATATTTCTCACGGTGACAGTGCCCATGGTGATATTACCCATGGTGACAGTACTCAGTGATCAAGTGCTCATGGTGACATGGCATAAGGTGATAATGCTCACGGTGGCAGTGCAAAATGGTGACAGTGCCCATGGGGACATTGCTTAATGTGATAGTCCTTGTGGTGACATTGTGCATGGTGACATTGCCCACCATGACAGTGCTCTTGTTGACAGTGCTCATGGTGATAGTGCCAATGTTGGAAGTGCCCATCGTGAAAGTGTCCATGGTGACAGTTCTTATGATGAGAGTGGTCAGAGTGGCAGTGCTCATGGTGAAAGTGCCCATGGTGACAGAGCCCACGGTGACAGTGTCCATAGTTATAGTGTCCATGGTGACAGTACTAACAGTGAAATTGTCCATGGGGACACTGCCCATGGTGAAAGTGCCCATGGTCACAACACTCACGGTGATAGTGCTCACGGTGAGAGTGGCCATGGTGACAGTGACCACGGTGACAGTTCTAATGGTGATACTGCCCATGATGACAGTGCTCATGGTGACAGTCCACATTGTACCAGTGCCCAAGGTGACAGTGCTCATGGTGACAGTGCCCAAAGTCACAATACCCATGGTGACAGTGCCCAGGCTGACAGTTCTCAAGGTGATAGTGCCCATGGTGACAGTGCACATGGTGATACAGAGAATGGGGACAGTGCTTATGGTGACAGTGGTCATGGTTGCAGTACCCATGGTGATAGTGCTGAAACTGACAGTGCCCTTGGGGATAGTGCCCATGGTGAGTGTGCTCGTGTTAATTGTGTCCATGGTGGCAGTTCCCATTGTGAAAGTGCTCATGATGACAGTGCCCATGTGGGTAGTTCCCATGGTGACAGTGCTCATGGTGATAGTGACCATGTTAACAGTGCACATGGTGGCTGTGCCCTTGGTGACAGTGCCCATGATGACAGTATTCATGGTGACAGTGCTCACGGTGATAATGCCCATGGTGGCAGTGCACATGGTGGTAGTGCACATGGTGGCAGTGAAAAATGGTGACAGTTCCCATGCTGACAGTTCTCATTGTGACAATGCACACGGTCACAACCGATGCTGACACTGCTCATGGTAGCTGTACCCTTGGTGACAGTGCTCAGAGTGATAGTGCCCATGGTGGCAGTGCCCATGGTGACACTGCCCATGGTGACAATGCCCATGATGACAGTGCTCATGGTGACAGTGCTCATGTTGGCAGAGCCATAAATAAGAGTGCTCATTGTGGCAGTGCTCATGGTGTCCGTGCTCATGGTGACAGTGCCCATGATTACAGTGTTTATGGTGATAGATGTCACGGTGTCAGTGCCCACGCGGAGAGTGCCAAGGCTGACAAAGCCCAGGGTGATACTTCCCATTGTGACAGTGCCCACGGTGACAGTGCCCATGGTGACAGCACCCAGTGTGACAAGGCGCATGGTGACAGTGCTCACGGTGACAGTGCCCATGGTGACAGTGCCGATGGTGAGAGTGCCAATAGTGACAGTGCTCATGGTGAAACTGCCCACAGAGACATCGCCCATGGTGATAGTGTTCATGGTGACAACCCCACGGTGACAGTGCCAATGTTGATAGTCCCAGTGGTGACAGGTCTTACATTGAATGTGACCATGGTGTCTGTGCTCATGGTGACAGTGCTCAAGGTTATAGTCTCCATGTTGACAGTGCCGATGGTGACAATTCTCACGGTGACATGGCCTATGGTGAAAATTCTCATAGTGACAGTGTTCACGGTGACAGTGCCCATGGTGCTATTACCCATGGTGACAGTACTCATAGTGAAACTGCCCATGTTGACACTGCCCATGGTGGCAGTGCAAAATGGTGACAGTGCCCATGGTGATATTGCTCATGGTGACATTGCTTATGGTGATAGTGTGTATGGTGAAACTGCACACAGTGACATTGCTCATGGTGACAGTGTTCATGGCGTTAGTTCCTATGGTGAATGTGACCATGGGGACCGTGCCCATAGTCACAATTCTCATGGTGTAGTGCTCACGGTGACAGTGCCCATGGTGACAATACACAGGGTGACAGTATTCATGGTGACATTGCTCATGGTGAGAGTGCCCATGTTCACAACTGTCACGGTGATAGTTCCCATGGTGACAATACCCAGGGTAACAGAGCTGATGGTAAAAGTGTTCATGGTGACAGTGCCCATGGTGACAGTACCTAACGTGACAATTCCCATGGTGAGACTGCTCATAGACAGTGCCCATGGTGACAATACCCAGCGTGTCCTGTCCATGGTGACAGTGATCATGGTGACACATCTCATGAGGACAGTGCCATAAGTGACAGTGCTCATTGTGGCAGTGCTCATGGTGACAGTGCCCATGGTGACAGTGCCTATGGTGATAGATATCATGGTGGCTGTGCCCAGGGAGACATTGTCCACGCTGACAAGACCCATGGTGATACTTCCCATTGTGACAGTGCCATCGGTGGCAGAGCCCATGGTGACAGTGCCCAAGATCACAGAGCCCATGGTGAGAGTGCTAACGGTGACTGTGCCCATGGTGACAGCACCCAGTGTGAAAATGCCCATTGTGACAGTGCTCACGGTGACCATGCCAATGGTGATAGTGCCAATAGTGAGAGTGCTCACGGTGACACTGCCCATGGACACACTGCCCATTGTGATAGTGCCCATCATGACAACCCCTCGGAGGCAGTGCCAATGGTGAGAGTCCCCGTGGTGACAGTTCTCATGGTGAAAGTGATCCTTTTGAAATTGCTCATGGTGACAGTGCTCATGGTGACAGTGCTCAAGGTGATAGTCTCCATGTTGACAGTGTGCATGGTGACTGTTCTCACGGTGACAGTGCCTATGGTGATTATGCTCTTAGTGACAGTGCTCATGGTGACAGTGCCCATGGTGACAGTGACCACGGTGACTGTTCTCACCGTGGTAGTGCCCATGGTGACAGTGTTCATGATGACAGTCCGCATTAAGGCTGTGCCCGTGGTGACATTGCTAATGGTGATAATTCTCACGGTGATAGTACGCACGTTGAAAATGACAAAGGTGACAACACCCAGGTGATAATATTCATGGTGAAAGTGCCCATGGTGGCAGTTCTCATACTGACAGTTCTTGTGACAGTGCTCATGGTGGCAGTGCTCGTGGTGACAGTGCTCTTGGTGACAGTGCTCATGGTGGCAGTGCCCATGGTGAGACTACCGATGGTGACCCTGCCCATGGTGACAGTGCACATGGTCATGGTGCCTCTGGTGGCAGTGCAATATAGTGAGAATGCCCATGATGATATTGCTCATGGTGATAGTGCCCATGGTGAGAGTGCCCATGGTTCCAGTGCTCATGGTGACAGTGCCCATTGTGACAGTGCCCTTGGTGACAGTGCACACCATGAGAGTGCCCATGGTGTCTGTGCCCATGGTGACAGTTCTTATCATGAGAGTGTTCACGGTAGCAGTGTTCATGGTAATAGTGCTCACGGAGGCATTGCCCACAATGAGAGTGCCCACGGTGAGAATACTGACTGTGACAGTGCCCATGATGAATTTTCTCTCTGTGACAGTGCCCTTGGGGACAGTTAGCACGGTGAGATTTCTCACAGTGATAGTGCACATTGTTTCAGTGCTCATAGTGACAAGACCCTAGGCGCCAGTGCCCATCATGGCATTGCTCACGGTGATATTTCTCACGGTGACAGTGCCCATGGTGATATTACCCATGGTGACAGTACTCAGTGATCAAGTGCTCATGGTGACATGGCATAAGGTGATAATGCTCACGGTGGCAGTGCAAAATGGTGACAGTGCCCATGGGGACATTGCTTAATGTGATAGTCCTTGTGGTGACATTGTGCATGGTGACATTGCCCACCATGACAGTGCTCTTGTTGACAGTGCTCATGGTGATAGTGCCAATGTTGGAAGTGCCCATCGTGAAAGTGTCCATGGTGACAGTTCTTATGATGAGAGTGGTCAGAGTGGCAGTGCTCATGGTGAAAGTGCCCATGGTGACAGAGCCCACGGTGACAGTGTCCATAGTTATAGTGTCCATGGTGACAGTACTAACAGTGAAATTGTCCATGGGGACACTGCCCATGGTGAAAGTGCCCATGGTCACAACACTCACGGTGATAGTGCTCACGGTGAGAGTGGCCATGGTGACAGTGACCACGGTGACAGTTCTAATGGTGATACTGCCCATGATGACAGTGCTCATGGTGACAGTCCACATTGTACCAGTGCCCAAGGTGACAGTGCTCATGGTGACAGTGCCCAAAGTCACAATACCCATGGTGACAGTGCCCAGGCTGACAGTTCTCAAGGTGATAGTGCCCATGGTGACAGTGCACATGGTGATACAGAGAATGGGGACAGTGCTTATGGTGACAGTGGTCATGGTTGCAGTACCCATGGTGATAGTGCTGAAACTGACAGTGCCCTTGGGGATAGTGCCCATGGTGAGTGTGCTCGTGTTAATTGTGCCCATGGTGGCAGTTCCCATTGTGAAAGTGCTCATGATGACAGTGCCCATGTGGGTAGTTCCCATGGTGACAGTGCTCATGGTGATAGTGACCATGTTAACAGTGCACATGGTGGCTGTGCCCTTGGTGACAGTGCCCATGATGACAGTATTCATGGTGACAGTGCTCACGGTGATAATGCCCATGGTGGCAGTGCACATGGTGGTAGTGCACATGGTGGCAGTGAAAAATGGTGACAGTTCCCATGCTGACAGTTCTCATTGTGACAATGCACACGGTCACAACCGATGCTGACACTGCTCATGGTAGCTGTACCCTTGGTGACAGTGCTCAGAGTGATAGTGCCCATGGTGGCAGTGCCCATGGTGACACTGCCCATGGTGACAATGCCCATGATGACAGTGCTCATGGTGACAGTGCTCATGTTGGCAGAGCCATAAATAAGAGTGCTCATTGTGGCAGTGCTCATGGTGTCCGTGCTCATGGTGACAGTGCCCATGATTACAGTGTTTATGGTGATAGATGTCACGGTGTCAGTGCCCACGCGGAGAGTGCCAAGGCTGACAAAGCCCAGGGTGATACTTCCCATTGTGACAGTGCCCACGGTGACAGTGCCCATGGTGACAGCACCCAGTGTGACAAGGCGCATGGTGACAGTGCTCACGGTGACAGTGCCCATGGTGACAGTGCCGATGGTGAGAGTGCCAATAGTGACAGTGCTCATGGTGAAACTGCCCACAGAGACATCGCCCATGGTGATAGTGTTCATGGTGACAACCCCACGGTGACAGTGCCAATGTTGATAGTCCCAGTGGTGACAGGTCTTACATTGAATGTGACCATGGTGTCTGTGCTCATGGTGACAGTGCTCAAGGTTATAGTCTCCATGTTGACAGTGCCGATGGTGACAATTCTCACGGTGACAGGGCCTATGGTGAAAATTCTCATAGTGACAGTGTTCACGGTGACAGTGCCCATGGTGCTATTACCCATGGTGACAGTACTCATAGTGAAACTGCCCATGTTGACACTGCCCATGGTGGCAGTGCAAAATGGTGACAGTGCCCATGGTGATATTGCTCATGGTGACATTGCTTATGGTGATAGTGTGTATGGTGAAACTGCACACAGTGACATTGCTCATGGTGACAGTGTTCATGGCGTTAGTTCCTATGGTGAATGTGACCATGGGGACCGTGCCCATAGTCACAATTCTCATGGTGTAGTGCTCACGGTGACAGTGCCCATGGTGACAATACACAGGGTGACAGTATTCATGGTGACATTGCTCATGGTGAGAGTGCCCATGTTCACAACTGTCACGGTGATAGTTCCCATGGTGACAATACCCAGGGTAACAGAGCTGATGGTAAAAGTGTTCATGGTGACAGTGCCCATGGTGACAGTACCTAACGTGACAATTCCCATGGTGAGACTGCTCATAGACAGTGCCCATGGTGACAATACCCAGCGTGTCCTGTCCATGGTGACAGTGATCATGGTGACACATCTCATGAGGACAGTGCCATAAGTGACAGTGCTCATTGTGGCAGTGCTCATGGTGACAGTGCCCATGGTGACAGTGCCTATGGTGATAGATATCATGGTGGCTGTGCCCAGGGAGACATTGCCCACGCTGACAAGACCCATGGTGATACTTCCCATTGTGACAGTGCCATCGGTGGCAGAGCCCATGGTGACAGTGCCCAAGATCACAGAGCCCATGGTGAGAGTGCTAACGGTGACTGTGCCCATGGTGACAGCACCCAGTGTGAAAATGCCCATTGTGACAGTGCTCACGGTGACCATGCCAATGGTGATAGTGCCAATAGTGAGAGTGCTCACGGTGACACTGCCCATGGACACACTGCCCATTGTGATAGTGCCCATCATGACAACCCCTCGGAGGCAGTGCCAATGGTGAGAGTCCCCGTGGTGACAGTTCTCATGGTGAAAGTGATCCTTTTGAAATTGCTCATGGTGACAGTGCTCATGGTGACAGTGCTCAAGGTGATAGTCTCCATGTTGACAGTGTGCATGGTGACTGTTCTCACGGTGACAGTGCCTATGGTGATTATGCTCTTAGTGACAGTGCTCATGGTGACAGTGCCCATGGTGACAGTGACCACGGTGACTGTTCTCACCGTGGTAGTGCCCATGGTGACAGTGTTCATGATGACAGTCCGCATTAAGGCTGTGCCCGTGGTGACATTGCTAATGGTGATAATTCTCACGGTGATAGTACGCACGTTGAAAATGACAAAGGTGACAACACCCAGGTGATAATAATCATGGTGAAAGTGCCCATGGTGGCAGTTCTCATACTGACAGTTCTTGTGACAGTGCTCATGGTGGCAGTGCTCGTGGTGACAGTGCTCTTGGTGACAGTGCTCATGGTGGCAGTGCCCATGGTGAGACTACCGATGGTGACCCTGCCCATGGTGACAGTGCACATGGTCATGGTGCCTCTGGTGGCAGTGCAATATAGTGAGAATGCCCATGATGATATTGCTCATGGTGATAGTGCCCATGGTGAGAGTGCCCATGGTTCCAGTGCTCATGGTGACAGTGCCCATTGTGACAGTGCCCTTGGTGACAGTGCACACCATGAGAGTGCCCATGGTGTCTGTGCCCATGGTGACAGTTCTTATCATGAGAGTGTTCACGGTAGCAGTGTTCATGGTAATAGTGCTCACGGAGGCATTGCCCACAATGAGAGTGCCCACGGTGAGAATACTGACTGTGACAGTGCCCATGATGACTTTTCTCTTTGTGACAGTGCCCTTGGGGACAGTTAGCACGGTGAGATTTCTCACAGTGATAGTGCACATTGTTTCAGTGCTCATAGTGACAAGACCCTAGGCGCCAGTGCCCATCATGGCATTGCTCACGGTGATATTTCTCACGGTGACAGTGCCCATGGTGATATTACCCATGGTGACAGTACTCAGTGATCAAGTGCTCATGGTGACATGGCATAAGGTGATAATGCTCACGGTGGCAGTGCAAAATGGTGACAGTGCCCATGGGGACATTGCTTAATGTGATAGTCCTTGTGGTGACATTGTGCATGGTGACATTGCCCACCATGACAGTGCTCTTGTTGACAGTGCTCATGGTGATAGTGCCAATGTTGGAAGTGCCCATCGTGAAAGTGTCCATGGTGACAGTTCTTATGATGAGAGTGGTCAGAGTGGCAGTGCTCATGGTGAAAGTGCCCATGGTGACAGAGCCCACGGTGACAGTGTCCATAGTTATAGTGTCCATGGTGACAGTACTAACAGTGAAATTGTCCATGGGGACACTGCCCATGGTGAAAGTGCCCATGGTCACAACACTCACGGTGATAGTGCTCACGGTGAGAGTGGCCATGGTGACAGTGACCACGGTGACAGTTCTAATGGTGATACTGCCAGTGATGACAGTGCTCTGGTGACAGTCCACATTGTACCAGTGCCCAAGGTGACAGTGCTCATGGTGACAGTGCCCAAAGTCACAATACCCATGGTGACAGTGCCCAGGCTGACAGTTCTCAAGGTGATAGTGCCCATGGTGACAGTGCACATGGTGATACAGAGAATGGGGACAGTGCTTATGGTGACAGTGGTCATGGTTGCAGTACCCATGGTGATAGTGCTGAAACTGACAGTGCCCTTGGGGATAGTGCCCATGGTGAGTGTGCTCGTGTTAATTGTGTCCATGGTGGCAGTTCCCATTGTGAAAGTGCTCATGATGACAGTGCCCATGTGGGTAGTTCCCATGGTGACAGTGCTCATGGTGATAGTGACCATGTTAACAGTGCACATGGTGGCTGTGCCCTTGGTGACAGTGCCCATGATGACAGTATTCATGGTGACAGTGCTCACGGTGATAATGCCCATGGTGGCAGTGCACATGGTGGTAGTGCACATGGTGGCAGTGAAAAATGGTGACAGTTCCCATGCTGACAGTTCTCATTGTGACAATGCACACGGTCACAACCGATGCTGACACTGCTCATGGTAGCTGTACCCTTGGTGACAGTGCTCAGAGTGATAGTGCCCATGGTGGCAGTGCCCATGGTGACACTGCCCATGGTGACAATGCCCATGATGACAGTGCTCATGGTGACAGTGCTCATGTTGGCAGAGCCATAAATAAGAGTGCTCATTGTGGCAGTGCTCATGGTGTCCGTGCTCATGGTGACAGTGCCCATGATTACAGTGTTTATGGTGATAGATGTCACGGTGTCAGTGCCCACGCGGAGAGTGCCAAGGCTGACAAAGCCCAGGGTGATACTTCCCATTGTGACAGTGCCCACGGTGACAGTGCCCATGGTGACAGCACCCAGTGTGACAAGGCGCATGGTGACAGTGCTCACGGTGACAGTGCCCATGGTGACAGTGCCGATGGTGAGAGTGCCAATAGTGACAGTGCTCATGGTGAAACTGCCCACAGAGACATCGCCCATGGTGATAGTGTTCATGGTGACAACCCCACGGTGACAGTGCCAATGTTGATAGTCCCAGTGGTGACAGGTCTTACATTGAATGTGACCATGGTGTCTGTGCTCATGGTGACAGTGCTCAAGGTTATAGTCTCCATGTTGACAGTGCCGATGGTGACAATTCTCATGGTGACATGGCCTATGGTGAAAATTCTCATAGTGACAGTGTTCACGGTGACAGTGCCCATGGTGCTATTACCCATGGTGACAGTACTCATAGTGAAACTGCCCATGTTGACACTGCCCATGGTGGCAGTGCAAAATGGTGACAGTGCCCATGGTGATATTGCTCATGGTGACATTGCTTATGGTGATAGTGTGTATGGTGAAACTGCACACAGTGACATTGCTCATGGTGACAGTGTTCATGGCGTTAGTTCCTATGGTGAATGTGACCATGGGGACCGTGCCCATAGTCACAATTCTCATGGTGTAGTGCTCACGGTGACAGTGCCCATGGTGACAATACACAGGGTGACAGTATTCATGGTGACATTGCTCATGGTGAGAGTGCCCATGTTCACAACTGTCACGGTGATAGTTCCCATGGTGACAATACCCAGGGTAACAGAGCTGATGGTAAAAGTGTTCATGGTGACAGTGCCCATGGTGACAGTACCTAAGGTGACAATTCCCATGGTGAGACTGCTCATAGACAGTGCCCATGGTGACAATACCCAGCGTGTCCTGTCCATGGTGACAGTGATCATGGTGACACATCTCATGAGGACAGTGCCATAAGTGACAGTGCTCATTGTGGCAGTGCTCATGGTGACAGTGCCCATGGTGACAGTGCCTATGGTGATAGATATCATGGTGGCTGTGCCCAGGGAGACATTGTCCACGCTGACAAGACCCATGGTGATACTTCCCATTGTGACAGTGCCATCGGTGGCAGAGCCCATGGTGACAGTGCCCAAGATCACAGAGCCCATGGTGAGAGTGCTAACGGTGACTGTGCCCATGGTGACAGCACCCAGTGTGAAAATGCCCATTGTGACAGTGCTCACGGTGACCATGCCAATGGTGATAGTGCCAATAGTGAGAGTGCTCACGGTGACACTGCCCATGGACACACTGCCCATTGTGATAGTGCCCATCATGACAACCCCTCGGAGGCAGTGCCAATGGTGAGAGTCCCCGTGGTGACAGTTCTCATGGTGAAAGTGATCCTTTTGAAATTGCTCATGGTGACAGTGCTCAAGGTGATAGTCTCCATGTTGACAGTGTGCATGGTGACTGTTCTCACGGTGACAGTGCCTAAGGTGATTATGCTCTTAGTGACAGTGCTCATGGTGACAGTGCCCATGGTGACAGTGACCACGGTGACTGTTCTCACCGTGGTAGTGCCCATGGTGACAGTGTTCATGATGACAGTCCGCATTAACGCTGTGCCCGTGGTGACATTGCTAATGGTGATAATTCTCACGGTGATAGTACGCACGTTGAAAATGACAAAGGTGACAACACCCAGGTGATAATAATCATGGTGAAAGTGCCCATGGTGGCAGTTCTCATACTGACAGTTCTTGTGACAGTGCTCATGGTGGCAGTGCTCGTGGTGACAGTGCTCTTGGTGACAGTGCTCATGGTGGCAGTGCCCATGGTGAGACTACCGATGGTGACCCTGCCCATGGTGACAGTGCACATGGTCATGGTGCCTCTGGTGGCAGTGCAATATAGTGAGAATGCCCATGATGATATTGCTCATGGTGATAGTGCCCATGGTGAGAGTGCCCATGGTTCCAGTGCTCATGGTGACAGTGCCCATTGTGACAGTGCCCTTGGTGACAGTGCACACCATGAGAGTGCCCATGGTGTCTGTGCCCATGGTGACAGTTCTTATCATGAGAGTGTTCACGGTAGCAGTGTTCATGGTAATAGTGCTCACGGAGGCATTGCCCACAATGAGAGTGCCCACGGTGAGAATACTGACTGTGACAGTGCCCATGATGACTTTTCTCTTTGTGACAGTGCCCTTGGGGACAGTTAGCACGGTGAGATTTCTCACAGTGATAGTGCACATTGTTTCAGTGCTCATAGTGACAAGACCCTAGGCGCCAGTGCCCATCATGGCATTGCTCACGGTGATATTTCTCACGGTGACAGTGCCCATGGTGATATTACCCATGGTGACAGTACTCAGTGATCAAGTGCTCATGGTGACATGGCATAAGGTGATAATGCTCACGGTGGCAGTGCAAAATGGTGACAGTGCCCATGGGGACATTGCTTAATGTGATAGTCCTTGTGGTGACATTGTGCATGGTGACATTGCCCACCATGACAGTGCTCTTGTTGACAGTGCTCATGGTGATAGTGCCAATGTTGGAAGTGCCCATCGTGAAAGTGTCCATGGTGACAGTTCTTATGATGAGAGTGGTCAGAGTGGCAGTGCTCATGGTGAAAGTGCCCATGGTGACAGAGCCCACGGTGACAGTGTCCATAGTTATAGTGTCCATGGTGACAGTACTAACAGTGAAATTGTCCATGGGGACACTGCCCATGGTGAAAGTGCCCATGGTCACAACACTCACGGTGATAGTGCTCACGGTGAGAGTGGCCATGGTGACAGTGACCACGGTGACAGTTCTAATGGTGATACTGCCCATGATGACAGTGCTCATGGTGACAGTCCACATTGTACCAGTGCCCAAGGTGACAGTGCTCATGGTGACAGTGCCCAAAGTCACAATACCCATGGTGACAGTGCCCAGGCTGACAGTTCTCAAGGTGATAGTGCCCATGGTGACAGTGCACATGGTGATACAGAGAATGGGGACAGTGCTTATGGTGACAGTGGTCATGGTTGCAGTACCCATGGTGATAGTGCTGAAACTGACAGTGCCCTTGGGGATAGTGCCCATGGTGAGTGTGCTCGTGTTAATTGTGTCCATGGTGGCAGTTCCCATTGTGAAAGTGCTCATGATGACAGTGCCCATGTGGGTAGTTCCCATGGTGACAGTGCTCATGGTGATAGTGACCATGTTAACAGTGCACATGGTGGCTGTGCCCTTGGTGACAGTGCCCATGATGACAGTATTCATGGTGACAGTGCTCACGGTGATAATGCCCATGGTGGCAGTGCACATGGTGGTAGTGCACATGGTGGCAGTGAAAAATGGTGACAGTTCCCATGCTGACAGTTCTCATTGTGACAATGCACACGGTCACAACCGATGCTGACACTGCTCATGGTAGCTGTACCCTTGGTGACAGTGCTCAGAGTGATAGTGCCCATGGTGGCAGTGCCCATGGTGACACTGCCCATGGTGACAATGCCCATGATGACAGTGCTCATGGTGACAGTGCTCATGTTGGCAGAGCCATAAATAAGAGTGCTCATTGTGGCAGTGCTCATGGTGTCCGTGCTCATGGTGACAGTGCCCATGATTACAGTGTTTATGGTGATAGATGTCACGGTGTCAGTGCCCACGCGGAGAGTGCCAAGGCTGACAAAGCCCAGGGTGATACTTCCCATTGTGACAGTGCCCACGGTGACAGTGCCCATGGTGACAGCACCCAGTGTGACAAGGCGCATGGTGACAGTGCTCACGGTGACAGTGCCCATGGTGACAGTGCCGATGGTGAGAGTGCCAATAGTGACAGTGCTCATGGTGAAACTGCCCACAGAGACATCGCCCATGGTGATAGTGTTCATGGTGACAACCCCACGGTGACAGTGCCAATGTTGATAGTCCCAGTGGTGACAGGTCTTACATTGAATGTGACCATGGTGTCTGTGCTCATGGTGACAGTGCTCAAGGTTATAGTCTCCATGTTGACAGTGCCGATGGTGACAATTCTCACGGTGACATGGCCTATGGTGAAAATTCTCATAGTGACAGTGTTCACGGTGACAGTGCCCATGGTGCTATTACCCATGGTGACAGTACTCATAGTGAAACTGCCCATGTTGACACTGCCCATGGTGGCAGTGCAAAATGGTGACAGTGCCCATGGTGATATTGCTCATGGTGACATTGCTTATGGTGATAGTGTGTATGGTGAAACTGCACACAGTGACATTGCTCATGGTGACAGTGTTCATGGCGTTAGTTCCTATGGTGAATGTGACCATGGGGACCGTGCCCATAGTCACAATTCTCATGGTGTAGTGCTCACGGTGACAGTGCCCATGGTGACAATACACAGGGTGACAGTATTCATGGTGACATTGCTCATGGTGAGAGTGCCCATGTTCACAACTGTCACGGTGATAGTTCCCATGGTGACAATACCCAGGGTAACAGAGCTGATGGTAAAAGTGTTCATGGTGACAGTGCCCATGGTGACAGTACCTAACGTGACAATTCCCATGGTGAGACTGCTCATAGACAGTGCCCATGGTGACAATACCCAGCGTGTCCTGTCCATGGTGACAGTGATCATGGTGACACATCTCATGAGGACAGTGCCATAAGTGACAGTGCTCATTGTGGCAGTGCTCATGGTGACAGTGCCCATGGTGACAGTGCCTATGGTGATAGATATCATGGTGGCTGTGCCCAGGGAGACATTGTCCACGCTGACAAGACCCATGGTGATACTTCCCATTGTGACAGTGCCATCGGTGGCAGAGCCCATGGTGACAGTGCCCAAGATCACAGAGCCCATGGTGAGAGTGCTAACGGTGACTGTGCCCATGGTGACAGCACCCAGTGTGAAAATGCCCATTGTGACAGTGCTCACGGTGACCATGCCAATGGTGATAGTGCCAATAGTGAGAGTGCTCACGGTGACACTGCCCATGGACACACTGCCCATTGTGATAGTGCCCATCATGACAACCCCTCGGAGGCAGTGCCAATGGTGAGAGTCCCCGTGGTGACAGTTCTCATGGTGAAAGTGATCCTTTTGAAATTGCTCATGGTGACAGTGCTCATGGTGACAGTGCTCAAGGTGATAGTCTCCATGTTGACAGTGTGCATGGTGACTGTTCTCACGGTGACAGTGCCTATGGTGATTATGCTCTTAGTGACAGTGCTCATGGTGACAGTGCCCATGGTGACAGTGACCACGGTGACTGTTCTCACCGTGGTAGTGCCCATGGTGACAGTGTTCATGATGACAGTCCGCATTAAGGCTGTGCCCGTGGTGACATTGCTAATGGTGATAATTCTCACGGTGATAGTACGCACGTTGAAAATGACAAAGGTGACAACACCCAGGTGATAATATTCATGGTGAAAGTGCCCATGGTGGCAGTTCTCATACTGACAGTTCTTGTGACAGTGCTCATGGTGGCAGTGCTCGTGGTGACAGTGCTCTTGGTGACAGTGCTCATGGTGGCAGTGCCCATGGTGAGACTACCGATGGTGACCCTGCCCATGGTGACAGTGCACATGGTCATGGTGCCTCTGGTGGCAGTGCAATATAGTGAGAATGCCCATGATGATATTGCTCATGGTGATAGTGCCCATGGTGAGAGTGCCCATGGTTCCAGTGCTCATGGTGACAGTGCCCATTGTGACAGTGCCCTTGGTGACAGTGCACACCATGAGAGTGCCCATGGTGTCTGTGCCCATGGTGACAGTTCTTATCATGAGAGTGTTCACGGTAGCAGTGTTCATGGTAATAGTGCTCACGGAGGCATTGCCCACAATGAGAGTGCCCACGGTGAGAATACTGACTGTGACAGTGCCCATGATGAATTTTCTCTCTGTGACAGTGCCCTTGGGGACAGTTAGCACGGTGAGATTTCTCACAGTGATAGTGCACATTGTTTCAGTGCTCATAGTGACAAGACCCTAGGCGCCAGTGCCCATCATGGCATTGCTCACGGTGATATTTCTCACGGTGACAGTGCCCATGGTGATATTACCCATGGTGACAGTACTCAGTGATCAAGTGCTCATGGTGACATGGCATAAGGTGATAATGCTCACGGTGGCAGTGCAAAATGGTGACAGTGCCCATGGGGACATTGCTTAATGTGATAGTCCTTGTGGTGACATTGTGCATGGTGACATTGCCCACCATGACAGTGCTCTTGTTGACAGTGCTCATGGTGATAGTGCCAATGTTGGAAGTGCCCATCGTGAAAGTGTCCATGGTGACAGTTCTTATGATGAGAGTGGTCAGAGTGGCAGTGCTCATGGTGAAAGTGCCCATGGTGACAGAGCCCACGGTGACAGTGTCCATAGTTATAGTGTCCATGGTGACAGTACTAACAGTGAAATTGTCCATGGGGACACTGCCCATGGTGAAAGTGCCCATGGTCACAACACTCACGGTGATAGTGCTCACGGTGAGAGTGGCCATGGTGACAGTGACCACGGTGACAGTTCTAATGGTGATACTGCCCATGATGACAGTGCTCATGGTGACAGTCCACATTGTACCAGTGCCCAAGGTGACAGTGCTCATGGTGACAGTGCCCAAAGTCACAATACCCATGGTGACAGTGCCCAGGCTGACAGTTCTCAAGGTGATAGTGCCCATGGTGACAGTGCACATGGTGATACAGAGAATGGGGACAGTGCTTATGGTGACAGTGGTCATGGTTGCAGTACCCATGGTGATAGTGCTGAAACTGACAGTGCCCTTGGGGATAGTGCCCATGGTGAGTGTGCTCGTGTTAATTGTGCCCATGGTGGCAGTTCCCATTGTGAAAGTGCTCATGATGACAGTGCCCATGTGGGTAGTTCCCATGGTGACAGTGCTCATGGTGATAGTGACCATGTTAACAGTGCACATGGTGGCTGTGCCCTTGGTGACAGTGCCCATGATGACAGTATTCATGGTGACAGTGCTCACGGTGATAATGCCCATGGTGGCAGTGCACATGGTGGTAGTGCACATGGTGGCAGTGAAAAATGGTGACAGTTCCCATGCTGACAGTTCTCATTGTGACAATGCACACGGTCACAACCGATGCTGACACTGCTCATGGTAGCTGTACCCTTGGTGACAGTGCTCAGAGTGATAGTGCCCATGGTGGCAGTGCCCATGGTGACACTGCCCATGGTGACAATGCCCATGATGACAGTGCTCATGGTGACAGTGCTCATGTTGGCAGAGCCATAAATAAGAGTGCTCATTGTGGCAGTGCTCATGGTGTCCGTGCTCATGGTGACAGTGCCCATGATTACAGTGTTTATGGTGATAGATGTCACGGTGTCAGTGCCCACGCGGAGAGTGCCAAGGCTGACAAAGCCCAGGGTGATACTTCCCATTGTGACAGTGCCCACGGTGACAGTGCCCATGGTGACAGCACCCAGTGTGACAAGGCGCATGGTGACAGTGCTCACGGTGACAGTGCCCATGGTGACAGTGCCGATGGTGAGAGTGCCAATAGTGACAGTGCTCATGGTGAAACTGCCCACAGAGACATCGCCCATGGTGATAGTGTTCATGGTGACAACCCCACGGTGACAGTGCCAATGTTGATAGTCCCAGTGGTGACAGGTCTTACATTGAATGTGACCATGGTGTCTGTGCTCATGGTGACAGTGCTCAAGGTTATAGTCTCCATGTTGACAGTGCCGATGGTGACAATTCTCACGGTGACAGGGCCTATGGTGAAAATTCTCATAGTGACAGTGTTCACGGTGACAGTGCCCATGGTGCTATTACCCATGGTGACAGTACTCATAGTGAAACTGCCCATGTTGACACTGCCCATGGTGGCAGTGCAAAATGGTGACAGTGCCCATGGTGATATTGCTCATGGTGACATTGCTTATGGTGATAGTGTGTATGGTGAAACTGCACACAGTGACATTGCTCATGGTGACAGTGTTCATGGCGTTAGTTCCTATGGTGAATGTGACCATGGGGACCGTGCCCATAGTCACAATTCTCATGGTGTAGTGCTCACGGTGACAGTGCCCATGGTGACAATACACAGGGTGACAGTATTCATGGTGACATTGCTCATGGTGAGAGTGCCCATGTTCACAACTGTCACGGTGATAGTTCCCATGGTGACAATACCCAGGGTAACAGAGCTGATGGTAAAAGTGTTCATGGTGACAGTGCCCATGGTGACAGTACCTAACGTGACAATTCCCATGGTGAGACTGCTCATAGACAGTGCCCATGGTGACAATACCCAGCGTGTCCTGTCCATGGTGACAGTGATCATGGTGACACATCTCATGAGGACAGTGCCATAAGTGACAGTGCTCATTGTGGCAGTGCTCATGGTGACAGTGCCCATGGTGACAGTGCCTATGGTGATAGATATCATGGTGGCTGTGCCCAGGGAGACATTGCCCACGCTGACAAGACCCATGGTGATACTTCCCATTGTGACAGTGCCATCGGTGGCAGAGCCCATGGTGACAGTGCCCAAGATCACAGAGCCCATGGTGAGAGTGCTAACGGTGACTGTGCCCATGGTGACAGCACCCAGTGTGAAAATGCCCATTGTGACAGTGCTCACGGTGACCATGCCAATGGTGATAGTGCCAATAGTGAGAGTGCTCACGGTGACACTGCCCATGGACACACTGCCCATTGTGATAGTGCCCATCATGACAACCCCTCGGAGGCAGTGCCAATGGTGAGAGTCCCCGTGGTGACAGTTCTCATGGTGAAAGTGATCCTTTTGAAATTGCTCATGGTGACAGTGCTCATGGTGACAGTGCTCAAGGTGATAGTCTCCATGTTGACAGTGTGCATGGTGACTGTTCTCACGGTGACAGTGCCTATGGTGATTATGCTCTTAGTGACAGTGCTCATGGTGACAGTGCCCATGGTGACAGTGACCACGGTGACTGTTCTCACCGTGGTAGTGCCCATGGTGACAGTGTTCATGATGACAGTCCGCATTAAGGCTGTGCCCGTGGTGACATTGCTAATGGTGATAATTCTCACGGTGATAGTACGCACGTTGAAAATGACAAAGGTGACAACACCCAGGTGATAATAATCATGGTGAAAGTGCCCATGGTGGCAGTTCTCATACTGACAGTTCTTGTGACAGTGCTCATGGTGGCAGTGCTCGTGGTGACAGTGCTCTTGGTGACAGTGCTCATGGTGGCAGTGCCCATGGTGAGACTACCGATGGTGACCCTGCCCATGGTGACAGTGCACATGGTCATGGTGCCTCTGGTGGCAGTGCAATATAGTGAGAATGCCCATGATGATATTGCTCATGGTGATAGTGCCCATGGTGAGAGTGCCCATGGTTCCAGTGCTCATGGTGACAGTGCCCATTGTGACAGTGCCCTTGGTGACAGTGCACACCATGAGAGTGCCCATGGTGTCTGTGCCCATGGTGACAGTTCTTATCATGAGAGTGTTCACGGTAGCAGTGTTCATGGTAATAGTGCTCACGGAGGCATTGCCCACAATGAGAGTGCCCACGGTGAGAATACTGACTGTGACAGTGCCCATGATGACTTTTCTCTTTGTGACAGTGCCCTTGGGGACAGTTAGCACGGTGAGATTTCTCACAGTGATAGTGCACATTGTTTCAGTGCTCATAGTGACAAGACCCTAGGCGCCAGTGCCCATCATGGCATTGCTCACGGTGATATTTCTCACGGTGACAGTGCCCATGGTGATATTACCCATGGTGACAGTACTCAGTGATCAAGTGCTCATGGTGACATGGCATAAGGTGATAATGCTCACGGTGGCAGTGCAAAATGGTGACAGTGCCCATGGGGACATTGCTTAATGTGATAGTCCTTGTGGTGACATTGTGCATGGTGACATTGCCCACCATGACAGTGCTCTTGTTGACAGTGCTCATGGTGATAGTGCCAATGTTGGAAGTGCCCATCGTGAAAGTGTCCATGGTGACAGTTCTTATGATGAGAGTGGTCAGAGTGGCAGTGCTCATGGTGAAAGTGCCCATGGTGACAGAGCCCACGGTGACAGTGTCCATAGTTATAGTGTCCATGGTGACAGTACTAACAGTGAAATTGTCCATGGGGACACTGCCCATGGTGAAAGTGCCCATGGTCACAACACTCACGGTGATAGTGCTCACGGTGAGAGTGGCCATGGTGACAGTGACCACGGTGACAGTTCTAATGGTGATACTGCCAGTGATGACAGTGCTCTGGTGACAGTCCACATTGTACCAGTGCCCAAGGTGACAGTGCTCATGGTGACAGTGCCCAAAGTCACAATACCCATGGTGACAGTGCCCAGGCTGACAGTTCTCAAGGTGATAGTGCCCATGGTGACAGTGCACATGGTGATACAGAGAATGGGGACAGTGCTTATGGTGACAGTGGTCATGGTTGCAGTACCCATGGTGATAGTGCTGAAACTGACAGTGCCCTTGGGGATAGTGCCCATGGTGAGTGTGCTCGTGTTAATTGTGTCCATGGTGGCAGTTCCCATTGTGAAAGTGCTCATGATGACAGTGCCCATGTGGGTAGTTCCCATGGTGACAGTGCTCATGGTGATAGTGACCATGTTAACAGTGCACATGGTGGCTGTGCCCTTGGTGACAGTGCCCATGATGACAGTATTCATGGTGACAGTGCTCACGGTGATAATGCCCATGGTGGCAGTGCACATGGTGGTAGTGCACATGGTGGCAGTGAAAAATGGTGACAGTTCCCATGCTGACAGTTCTCATTGTGACAATGCACACGGTCACAACCGATGCTGACACTGCTCATGGTAGCTGTACCCTTGGTGACAGTGCTCAGAGTGATAGTGCCCATGGTGGCAGTGCCCATGGTGACACTGCCCATGGTGACAATGCCCATGATGACAGTGCTCATGGTGACAGTGCTCATGTTGGCAGAGCCATAAATAAGAGTGCTCATTGTGGCAGTGCTCATGGTGTCCGTGCTCATGGTGACAGTGCCCATGATTACAGTGTTTATGGTGATAGATGTCACGGTGTCAGTGCCCACGCGGAGAGTGCCAAGGCTGACAAAGCCCAGGGTGATACTTCCCATTGTGACAGTGCCCACGGTGACAGTGCCCATGGTGACAGCACCCAGTGTGACAAGGCGCATGGTGACAGTGCTCACGGTGACAGTGCCCATGGTGACAGTGCCGATGGTGAGAGTGCCAATAGTGACAGTGCTCATGGTGAAACTGCCCACAGAGACATCGCCCATGGTGATAGTGTTCATGGTGACAACCCCACGGTGACAGTGCCAATGTTGATAGTCCCAGTGGTGACAGGTCTTACATTGAATGTGACCATGGTGTCTGTGCTCATGGTGACAGTGCTCAAGGTTATAGTCTCCATGTTGACAGTGCCGATGGTGACAATTCTCATGGTGACATGGCCTATGGTGAAAATTCTCATAGTGACAGTGTTCACGGTGACAGTGCCCATGGTGCTATTACCCATGGTGACAGTACTCATAGTGAAACTGCCCATGTTGACACTGCCCATGGTGGCAGTGCAAAATGGTGACAGTGCCCATGGTGATATTGCTCATGGTGACATTGCTTATGGTGATAGTGTGTATGGTGAAACTGCACACAGTGACATTGCTCATGGTGACAGTGTTCATGGCGTTAGTTCCTATGGTGAATGTGACCATGGGGACCGTGCCCATAGTCACAATTCTCATGGTGTAGTGCTCACGGTGACAGTGCCCATGGTGACAATACACAGGGTGACAGTATTCATGGTGACATTGCTCATGGTGAGAGTGCCCATGTTCACAACTGTCACGGTGATAGTTCCCATGGTGACAATACCCAGGGTAACAGAGCTGATGGTAAAAGTGTTCATGGTGACAGTGCCCATGGTGACAGTACCTAAGGTGACAATTCCCATGGTGAGACTGCTCATAGACAGTGCCCATGGTGACAATACCCAGCGTGTCCTGTCCATGGTGACAGTGATCATGGTGACACATCTCATGAGGACAGTGCCATAAGTGACAGTGCTCATTGTGGCAGTGCTCATGGTGACAGTGCCCATGGTGACAGTGCCTATGGTGATAGATATCATGGTGGCTGTGCCCAGGGAGACATTGTCCACGCTGACAAGACCCATGGTGATACTTCCCATTGTGACAGTGCCATCGGTGGCAGAGCCCATGGTGACAGTGCCCAAGATCACAGAGCCCATGGTGAGAGTGCTAACGGTGACTGTGCCCATGGTGACAGCACCCAGTGTGAAAATGCCCATTGTGACAGTGCTCACGGTGACCATGCCAATGGTGATAGTGCCAATAGTGAGAGTGCTCACGGTGACACTGCCCATGGACACACTGCCCATTGTGATAGTGCCCATCATGACAACCCCTCGGAGGCAGTGCCAATGGTGAGAGTCCCCGTGGTGACAGTTCTCATGGTGAAAGTGATCCTTTTGAAATTGCTCATGGTGACAGTGCTCAAGGTGATAGTCTCCATGTTGACAGTGTGCATGGTGACTGTTCTCACGGTGACAGTGCCTATGGTGATTATGCTCTTAGTGACAGTGCTCATGGTGACAGTGCCCATGGTGACAGTGACCACGGTGACTGTTCTCACCGTGGTAGTGCCCATGGTGACAGTGTTCATGATGACAGTCCGCATTAACGCTGTGCCCGTGGTGACATTGCTAATGGTGATAATTCTCACGGTGATAGTACGCACGTTGAAAATGACAAAGGTGACAACACCCAGGTGATAATAATCATGGTGAAAGTGCCCATGGTGGCAGTTCTCATACTGACAGTTCTTGTGACAGTGCTCATGGTGGCAGTGCTCGTGGTGACAGTGCTCTTGGTGACAGTGCTCATGGTGGCAGTGCCCATGGTGAGACTACCGATGGTGACCCTGCCCATGGTGACAGTGCACATGGTCATGGTGCCTCTGGTGGCAGTGCAATATAGTGAGAATGCCCATGATGATATTGCTCATGGTGATAGTGCCCATGGTGAGAGTGCCCATGGTTCCAGTGCTCATGGTGACAGTGCCCATTGTGACAGTGCCCTTGGTGACAGTGCACACCATGAGAGTGCCCATGGTGTCTGTGCCCATGGTGACAGTTCTTATCATGAGAGTGTTCACGGTAGCAGTGTTCATGGTAATAGTGCTCACGGAGGCATTGCCCACAATGAGAGTGCCCACGGTGAGAATACTGACTGTGACAGTGCCCATGATGACTTTTCTCTTTGTGACAGTGCCCTTGGGGACAGTTAGCACGGTGAGATTTCTCACAGTGATAGTGCACATTGTTTCAGTGCTCATAGTGACAAGACCCTAGGCGCCAGTGCCCATCATGGCATTGCTCACGGTGATATTTCTCACGGTGACAGTGCCCATGGTGATATTACCCATGGTGACAGTACTCAGTGATCAAGTGCTCATGGTGACATGGCATAAGGTGATAATGCTCACGGTGGCAGTGCAAAATGGTGACAGTGCCCATGGGGACATTGCTTAATGTGATAGTCCTTGTGGTGACATTGTGCATGGTGACATTGCCCACCATGACAGTGCTCTTGTTGACAGTGCTCATGGTGATAGTGCCAATGTTGGAAGTGCCCATCGTGAAAGTGTCCATGGTGACAGTTCTTATGATGAGAGTGGTCAGAGTGGCAGTGCTCATGGTGAAAGTGCCCATGGTGACAGAGCCCACGGTGACAGTGTCCATAGTTATAGTGTCCATGGTGACAGTACTAACAGTGAAATTGTCCATGGGGACACTGCCCATGGTGAAAGTGCCCATGGTCACAACACTCACGGTGATAGTGCTCACGGTGAGAGTGGCCATGGTGACAGTGACCACGGTGACAGTTCTAATGGTGATACTGCCCATGATGACAGTGCTCATGGTGACAGTCCACATTGTACCAGTGCCCAAGGTGACAGTGCTCATGGTGACAGTGCCCAAAGTCACAATACCCATGGTGACAGTGCCCAGGCTGACAGTTCTCAAGGTGATAGTGCCCATGGTGACAGTGCACATGGTGATACAGAGAATGGGGACAGTGCTTATGGTGACAGTGGTCATGGTTGCAGTACCCATGGTGATAGTGCTGAAACTGACAGTGCCCTTGGGGATAGTGCCCATGGTGAGTGTGCTCGTGTTAATTGTGTCCATGGTGGCAGTTCCCATTGTGAAAGTGCTCATGATGACAGTGCCCATGTGGGTAGTTCCCATGGTGACAGTGCTCATGGTGATAGTGACCATGTTAACAGTGCACATGGTGGCTGTGCCCTTGGTGACAGTGCCCATGATGACAGTATTCATGGTGACAGTGCTCACGGTGATAATGCCCATGGTGGCAGTGCACATGGTGGTAGTGCACATGGTGGCAGTGAAAAATGGTGACAGTTCCCATGCTGACAGTTCTCATTGTGACAATGCACACGGTCACAACCGATGCTGACACTGCTCATGGTAGCTGTACCCTTGGTGACAGTGCTCAGAGTGATAGTGCCCATGGTGGCAGTGCCCATGGTGACACTGCCCATGGTGACAATGCCCATGATGACAGTGCTCATGGTGACAGTGCTCATGTTGGCAGAGCCATAAATAAGAGTGCTCATTGTGGCAGTGCTCATGGTGTCCGTGCTCATGGTGACAGTGCCCATGATTACAGTGTTTATGGTGATAGATGTCACGGTGTCAGTGCCCACGCGGAGAGTGCCAAGGCTGACAAAGCCCAGGGTGATACTTCCCATTGTGACAGTGCCCACGGTGACAGTGCCCATGGTGACAGCACCCAGTGTGACAAGGCGCATGGTGACAGTGCTCACGGTGACAGTGCCCATGGTGACAGTGCCGATGGTGAGAGTGCCAATAGTGACAGTGCTCATGGTGAAACTGCCCACAGAGACATCGCCCATGGTGATAGTGTTCATGGTGACAACCCCACGGTGACAGTGCCAATGTTGATAGTCCCAGTGGTGACAGGTCTTACATTGAATGTGACCATGGTGTCTGTGCTCATGGTGACAGTGCTCAAGGTTATAGTCTCCATGTTGACAGTGCCGATGGTGACAATTCTCACGGTGACATGGCCTATGGTGAAAATTCTCATAGTGACAGTGTTCACGGTGACAGTGCCCATGGTGCTATTACCCATGGTGACAGTACTCATAGTGAAACTGCCCATGTTGACACTGCCCATGGTGGCAGTGCAAAATGGTGACAGTGCCCATGGTGATATTGCTCATGGTGACATTGCTTATGGTGATAGTGTGTATGGTGAAACTGCACACAGTGACATTGCTCATGGTGACAGTGTTCATGGCGTTAGTTCCTATGGTGAATGTGACCATGGGGACCGTGCCCATAGTCACAATTCTCATGGTGTAGTGCTCACGGTGACAGTGCCCATGGTGACAATACACAGGGTGACAGTATTCATGGTGACATTGCTCATGGTGAGAGTGCCCATGTTCACAACTGTCACGGTGATAGTTCCCATGGTGACAATACCCAGGGTAACAGAGCTGATGGTAAAAGTGTTCACGGTGACAGTGCCCATGGTGACAGTACCTAAGGTGACAATTCCCATGGTGAGACTGCTCATAGACAGTGCCCATGGTGACAATACCCAGCGTGTCCTGTCCATGGTGACAGTGATCATGGTGACACATCTCATGAGGACAGTGCCATAAGTGACAGTGCTCATTGTGGCAGTGCTCATGGTGACAGTGCCCATGGTGACAGTGCCTATGGTGATAGATATCATGGTGGCTGTGCCCAGGGAGACATTGTCCACGCTGACAAGACCCATGGTGATACTTCCCATTGTGACAGTGCCATCGGTGGCAGAGCCCATGGTGACAGTGCCCAAGATCACAGAGCCCATGGTGAGAGTGCTAACGGTGACTGTGCCCATGGTGACAGCACCCAGTGTGAAAATGCCCATTGTGACAGTGCTCACGGTGACCATGCCAATGGTGATAGTGCCAATAGTGAGAGTGCTCACGGTGACACTGCCCATGGACACACTGCCCATTGTGATAGTGCCCATCATGACAACCCCTCGGAGGCAGTGCCAATGGTGAGAGTCCCCGTGGTGACAGTTCTCATGGTGAAAGTGATCCTTTTGAAATTGCTCATGGTGACAGTGCTCATGGTGACAGTGCTCAAGGTGATAGTCTCCATGTTGACAGTGTGCATGGTGACTGTTCTCACGGTGACAGTGCCTATGGTGATTATGCTCTTAGTGACAGTGCTCATGGTGACAGTGCCCATGGTGACAGTGACCACGGTGACTGTTCTCACCGTGGTAGTGCCCATGGTGACAGTGTTCATGATGACAGTCCGCATTAAGGCTGTGCCCGTGGTGACATTGCTAATGGTGATAATTCTCACGGTGATAGTACGCACGTTGAAAATGACAAAGGTGACAACACCCAGGTGATAATATTCATGGTGAAAGTGCCCATGGTGGCAGTTCTCATACTGACAGTTCTTGTGACAGTGCTCATGGTGGCAGTGCTCGTGGTGACAGTGCTCTTGGTGACAGTGCTCATGGTGGCAGTGCCCATGGTGAGACTACCGATGGTGACCCTGCCCATGGTGACAGTGCACATGGTCATGGTGCCTCTGGTGGCAGTGCAATATAGTGAGAATGCCCATGATGATATTGCTCATGGTGATAGTGCCCATGGTGAGAGTGCCCATGGTTCCAGTGCTCATGGTGACAGTGCCCATTGTGACAGTGCCCTTGGTGACAGTGCACACCATGAGAGTGCCCATGGTGTCTGTGCCCATGGTGACAGTTCTTATCATGAGAGTGTTCACGGTAGCAGTGTTCATGGTAATAGTGCTCACGGAGGCATTGCCCACAATGAGAGTGCCCACGGTGAGAATACTGACTGTGACAGTGCCCATGATGAATTTTCTCTCTGTGACAGTGCCCTTGGGGACAGTTAGCACGGTGAGATTTCTCACAGTGATAGTGCACATTGTTTCAGTGCTCATAGTGACAAGACCCTAGGCGCCAGTGCCCATCATGGCATTGCTCACGGTGATATTTCTCACGGTGACAGTGCCCATGGTGATATTACCCATGGTGACAGTACTCAGTGATCAAGTGCTCATGGTGACATGGCATAAGGTGATAATGCTCACGGTGGCAGTGCAAAATGGTGACAGTGCCCATGGGGACATTGCTTAATGTGATAGTCCTTGTGGTGACATTGTGCATGGTGACATTGCCCACCATGACAGTGCTCTTGTTGACAGTGCTCATGGTGATAGTGCCAATGTTGGAAGTGCCCATCGTGAAAGTGTCCATGGTGACAGTTCTTATGATGAGAGTGGTCAGAGTGGCAGTGCTCATGGTGAAAGTGCCCATGGTGACAGAGCCCACGGTGACAGTGTCCATAGTTATAGTGTCCATGGTGACAGTCCTAACAGTGAAATTGTCCATGGGGACACTGCCCATGGTGAAAGTGCCCATGGTCACAACACTCACGGTGATAGTGCTCACGGTGAGAGTGGCCATGGTGACAGTGACCACGGTGACAGTTCTAATGGTGATACTGCCCATGATGACAGTGCTCATGGTGACAGTCCACATTGTACCAGTGCCCAAGGTGACAGTGCTCATGGTGACAGTGCCCAAAGTCACAATACCCATGGTGACAGTGCCCAGGCTGACAGTTCTCAAGGTGATAGTGCCCATGGTGACAGTGCACATGGTGATACAGAGAATGGGGACAGTGCTTATGGTGACAGTGGTCATGGTTGCAGTACCCATGGTGATAGTGCTGAAACTGACAGTGCCCTTGGGGATAGTGCCCATGGTGAGTGTGCTCGTGTTAATTGTGCCCATGGTGGCAGTTCCCATTGTGAAAGTGCTCATGATGACAGTGCCCATGTGGGTAGTTCCCATGGTGACAGTGCTCATGGTGATAGTGACCATGTTAACAGTGCACATGGTGGCTGTGCCCTTGGTGACAGTGCCCATGATGACAGTATTCATGGTGACAGTGCTCACGGTGATAATGCCCATGGTGGCAGTGCACATGGTGGTAGTGCACATGGTGGCAGTGAAAAATGGTGACAGTTCCCATGCTGACAGTTCTCATTGTGACAATGCACACGGTCACAACCGATGCTGACACTGCTCATGGTAGCTGTACCCTTGGTGACAGTGCTCAGAGTGATAGTGCCCATGGTGGCAGTGCCCATGGTGACACTGCCCATGGTGACAATGCCCATGATGACAGTGCTCATGGTGACAGTGCTCATGTTGGCAGAGCCATAAATAAGAGTGCTCATTGTGGCAGTGCTCATGGTGTCCGTGCTCATGGTGACAGTGCCCATGATTACAGTGTTTATGGTGATAGATGTCACGGTGTCAGTGCCCACGCGGAGAGTGCCAAGGCTGACAAAGCCCAGGGTGATACTTCCCATTGTGACAGTGCCCACGGTGACAGTGCCCATGGTGACAGCACCCAGTGTGACAAGGCGCATGGTGACAGTGCTCACGGTGACAGTGCCCATGGTGACAGTGCCGATGGTGAGAGTGCCAATAGTGACAGTGCTCATGGTGAAACTGCCCACAGAGACATCGCCCATGGTGATAGTGTTCATGGTGACAACCCCACGGTGACAGTGCCAATGTTGATAGTCCCAGTGGTGACAGGTCTTACATTGAATGTGACCATGGTGTCTGTGCTCATGGTGACAGTGCTCAAGGTTATAGTCTCCATGTTGACAGTGCCGATGGTGACAATTCTCACGGTGACAGGGCCTATGGTGAAAATTCTCATAGTGACAGTGTTCACCGTGACAGTGCCCATGGTGCTATTACCCATGGTGACAGTACTCATAGTGAAACTGCCCATGTTGACACTGCCCATGGTGGCAGTGCAAAATGGTGACAGTGCCCATGGTGATATTGCTCATGGTGACATTGCTTATGGTGATAGTGTGTATGGTGAAACTGCACACAGTGACATTGCTCATGGTGACAGTGTTCATGGCGTTAGTTCCTATGGTGAATGTGACCATGGGGACAGTGCCCATAGTCACAATTCTCATGGTGTAGTGCTCACGGTGACAGTGCCCATGGTGACAATACACAGGGTGACAGTATTCATGGTGACATTGCTCATGGTGAGAGTGCCCATGTTCACAACTGTCACGGTGATAGTTCCCATGGTGACAATACCCAGGGTAACAGAGCTGATGGTAAAAGTGTTCACGGTGACAGTGCCCATGGTGACAGTACCTAAGGTGACAATTCCCATGGTGAGACTGCTCATAGACAGTGCCCATGGTGACAATACCCAGCGTGTCCTGTCCATGGTGACAGTGATCATGGTGACACATCTCATGAGGACAGTGCCATAAGTGACAGTGCTCATTGTGGCAGTGCTCATGGTGACAGTGCCCATGGTGACAGTGCCTATGGTGATAGATATCATGGTGGCTGTGCCCAGGGAGACATTGCCCACGCTGACAAGACCCATGGTGATACTTCCCATTGTGACAGTGCCATCGGTGGCAGAGCCCATGGTGACAGTGCCCAAGATCACAGAGCCCATGGTGAGAGTGCTAACGGTGACTGTGCCCATGGTGACAGCACCCAGTGTGAAAATGCCCATTGTGACAGTGCTCACGGTGACCATGCCAATGGTGATAGTGCCAATAGTGAGAGTGCTCACGGTGACACTGCCCATGGACACACTGCCCATTGTGATAGTGCCCATCATGACAACCCCTCGGAGGCAGTGCCAATGGTGAGAGTCCCCGTGGTGACAGTTCTCATGGTGAAAGTGATCCTTTTGAAATTGCTCATGGTGACAGTGCTCATGGTGACAGTGCTCAAGGTGATAGTCTCCATGTTGACAGTGTGCATGGTGACTGTTCTCACGGTGACAGTGCCTATGGTGATTATGCTCTTAGTGACAGTGCTCATGGTGACAGTGCCCATGGTGACAGTGACCACGGTGACTGTTCTCACCGTGGTAGTGCCCATGGTGACAGTGTTCATGATGACAGTCCGCATTAAGGCTGTGCCCGTGGTGACATTGCTAATGGTGATAATTCTCACGGTGATAGTACGCACGTTGAAAATGACAAAGGTGACAACACCCAGGTGATAATAATCATGGTGAAAGTGCCCATGGTGGCAGTTCTCATACTGACAGTTCTTGTGACAGTGCTCATGGTGGCAGTGCTCGTGGTGACAGTGCTCTTGGTGACAGTGCTCATGGTGGCAGTGCCCATGGTGAGACTACCGATGGTGACCCTGCCCATGGTGACAGTGCACATGGTCATGGTGCCTCTGGTGGCAGTGCAATATAGTGAGAATGCCCATGATGATATTGCTCATGGTGATAGTGCCCATGGTGAGAGTGCCCATGGTTCCAGTGCTCATGGTGACAGTGCCCATTGTGACAGTGCCCTTGGTGACAGTGCACACCATGAGAGTGCCCATGGTGTCTGTGCCCATGGTGACAGTTCTTATCATGAGAGTGTTCACGGTAGCAGTGTTCATGGTAATAGTGCTCACGGAGGCATTGCCCACAATGAGAGTGCCCACGGTGAGAATACTGACTGTGACAGTGCCCATGATGACTTTTCTCTCTGTGACAGTGCCCTTGGGGACAGTTAGCACGGTGAGATTTCTCACAGTGATAGTGCACATTGTTTCAGTGCTCATAGTGACAAGACCCTAGGCGCCAGTGCCCATCATGGCATTGCTCACGGTGATATTTCTCACGGTGACAGTGCCCATGGTGATATTACCCATGGTGACAGTACTCAGTGATCAAGTGCTCATGGTGACATGGCATAAGGTGATAATGCTCACGGTGGCAGTGCAAAATGGTGACAGTGCCCATGGGGACATTGCTTAATGTGATAGTCCTTGTGGTGACATTGTGCATGGTGACATTGCCCACCATGACAGTGCTCTTGTTGACAGTGCTCATGGTGATAGTGCCAATGTTGGAAGTGCCCATCGTGAAAGTGTCCATGGTGACAGTTCTTATGATGAGAGTGGTCAGAGTGGCAGTGCTCATGGTGAAAGTGCCCATGGTGACAGAGCCCACGGTGACAGTGTCCATAGTTATAGTGTCCATGGTGACAGTACTAACAGTGAAATTGTCCATGGGGACACTGCCCATGGTGAAAGTGCCCATGGTCACAACACTCACGGTGATAGTGCTCACGGTGAGAGTGGCCATGGTGACAGTGACCACGGTGACAGTTCTAATGGTGATACTGCCCATGATGACAGTGCTCATGGTGACAGTCCACATTGTACCAGTGCCCAAGGTGACAGTGCTCATGGTGACAGTGCCCAAAGTCACAATACCCATGGTGACAGTGCCCAGGCTGACAGTTCTCAAGGTGATAGTGCCCATGGTGACAGTGCACATGGTGATACAGAGAATGGGGACAGTGCTTATGGTGACAGTGGTCATGGTTGCAGTACCCATGGTGATAGTGCTGAAACTGACAGTGCCCTTGGGGATAGTGCCCATGGTGAGTGTGCTCGTGTTAATTGTGTCCATGGTGGCAGTTCCCATTGTGAAAGTGCTCATGATGACAGTGCCCATGTGGGTAGTTCCCATGGTGACAGTGCTCATGGTGATAGTGACCATGTTAAGAGTGCACATGGTGGCTGTGCCCTTGGTGACAGTGCCCATGATGACAGTATTCATGGTGACAGTGCTCACGGTGATAATGCCCATGGTGGCAGTGCACATGGTGGTAGTGCACATGGTGGCAGTGAAAAATGGTGACAGTTCCCATGCTGACAGTTCTCATTGTGACAATGCACACGGTCACAACCGATGCTGACACTGCTCATGGTAGCTGTACCCTTGGTGACAGTGCTCAGAGTGATAGTGCCCATGGTGGCAGTGCCCATGGTGACACTGCCCATGGTGACAATGCCCATGATGACAGTGCTCATGGTGACAGTGCTCATGTTGGCAGAGCCATAAATAAGAGTGCTCATTGTGGCAGTGCTCATGGTGTCCGTGCTCATGGTGACAGTGCCCATGATTACAGTGTTTATGGTGATAGATGTCACGGTGTCAGTGCCCACGCGGAGAGTGCCAAGGCTGACAAAGCCCAGGGTGATACTTCCCATTGTGACAGTGCCCACGGTGACAGTGCCCATGGTGACAGCACCCAGTGTGACAAGGCGCATGGTGAGAGTGCTCACGGTGACAGTGCCCATGGTGACAGTGCCGATGGTGAGAGTGCCAATAGTGACAGTGCTCATGGTGAAACTGCCCACAGAGACATCGCCCATGGTGATAGTGTTCATGGTGACAACCCCACGGTGACAGTGCCAATGTTGATAGTCCCAGTGGTGACAGGTCTTACATTGAATGTGACCATGGTGTCTGTGCTCATGGTGACAGTGCTCAAGGTTATAGTCTCCATGTTGACAGTGCCGATGGTGACAATTCTCACGGTGACAGGGCCTATGGTGAAAATTCTCATAGTGACAGTGTTCACGGTGACAGTGCCCATGGTGCTATTACCCATGGTGACAGTACTCATAGTGAAACTGCCCAGGTTGACACTGCCCATGGTGGCAGTGCAAAATGGTGACAGTGCCCATGGTGATATTGCTCATGGTGACATTGCTTATGGTGATAGTGTGTATGGTGAAACTGCACACAGTGACATTGCTCATGGTGACAGTGTTCATGGCGTTAGTTCCTATGGTGAATGTGACCATGGGGACAGTGCCCATAGTCACAATTCTCATGGTGTAGTGCTCACGGTGACAGTGCCCATGGTGACAATACACAGGGTGACAGTATTCATGGTGACATTGCTCATGGTGAGAGTGCCCATGTTCACAACTGTCACGGTGATAGTTCCCATGGTGACAATACCCAGGGTAACAGAGCTGATGGTAAAAGTGTTCACGGTGACAGTGCCCATGGTGACAGTACCTAAGGTGACAATTCCCATGGTGAGACTGCTCATAGACAGTGCCCATGGTGACAATACCCAGCGTGTCCTGTCCATGGTGACAGTGATCATGGTGACACATCTCATGAGGACAGTGCCATAAGTGACAGTGCTCATTGTGGCAGTGCTCATGGTGACAGTGCCCATGGTGACAGTGCCTATGGTGATAGATATCATGGTGGCTGTGCCCAGGGAGACATTGTCCACGCTGACAAGACCCATGGTGATACTTCCCATTGTGACAGTGCCATCGGTGGCAGAGCCCATGGTGACAGTGCCCAAGATCACAGAGCCCATGGTGAGAGTGCTAACGGTGACTGTGCCCATGGTGACAGCACCCAGTGTGAAAATGCCCATTGTGACAGTGCTCACGGTGACCATGCCAATGGTGATAGTGCCAATAGTGAGAGTGCTCACGGTGACACTGCCCATGGACACACTGCCCATTGTGATAGTGCCCATCATGACAACCCCTCGGAGGCAGTGCCAATGGTGAGAGTCCCCGTGGTGACAGTTCTCATGGTGAAAGTGATCCTTTTGAAATTGCTCATGGTGACAGTGCTCATGGTGACAGTGCTCAAGGTGATAGTCTCCATGTTGACAGTGTGCATGGTGACTGTTCTCACGGTGACAGTGCCTATGGTGATTATGCTCTTAGTGACAGTGCTCATGGTGACAGTGCCCATGGTGACAGTGACCACGGTGACTGTTCTCACCGTGGTAGTGCCCATGGTGACAGTGTTCATGATGACAGTCCGCATTAAGGCTGTGCCCGTGGTGACATTGCTAATGGTGATAATTCTCACGGTGATAGTACGCACGTTGAAAATGACAAAGGTGACAACACCCAGGTGATAATAATCATGGTGAAAGTGCCCATGGTGGCAGTTCTCATACTGACAGTTCTTGTGACAGTGCTCATGGTGGCAGTGCTCGTGGTGACAGTGCTCTTGGTGACAGTGCTCATGGTGGCAGTGCCCATGGTGAGACTACCGATGGTGACCCTGCCCATGGTGACAGTGCACATGGTCATGGTGCCTCTGGTGGCAGTGCAATATAGTGAGAATGCCCATGATGATATTGCTCATGGTGATAGTGCCCATGGTGAGAGTGCCCATGGTTCCAGTGCTCATGGTGACAGTGCCCATTGTGACAGTGCCCTTGGTGACAGTGCACACCATGAGAGTGCCCATGGTGTCTGTGCCCATGGTGACAGTTCTTATCATGAGAGTGTTCACGGTAGCAGTGTTCATGGTAATAGTGCTCACGGAGGCATTGCCCACAATGAGAGTGCCCACGGTGAGAATACTGACTGTGACAGTGCCCATGATGACTTTTCTCTCTGTGACAGTGCCCTTGGGGACAGTTAGCACGGTGAGATTTCTCACAGTGATAGTGCACATTGTTTCAGTGCTCATAGTGACAAGATCCTAGGCGCCAGTGCCCATCATGGCATTGCTCACGGTGATATTTCTCACGGTGACAGTGCCCATGGTGATATTACCCATGGTGACAGTACTCAGTGATCAAGTGCTCATGGTGACATGGCATAAGGTGATAATGCTCACGGTGGCAGTGCAAAATGGTGACAGTGCCCATGGGGACATTGCTTAATGTGATAGTCCTTGTGGTGACATTGTGCATGGTGACATTGCACACCATGACAGTGCTCTTGTTGACAGTGCTCATGGTGATAGTGCCAATGTTGGAAGTGCCCATCGTGAAAGTGTCCATGGTGACAGTTCTTATGATGAGAGTGGTCAGAGTGGCAGTGCTCATGGTGAAAGTGCCCATGGTGACAGACCCCACAGTGACAGTGTCCATAGTTATAGTGTCCATGGTGACAGTACTAACAGTGAAATTGTCCATGGGGACACTGCCCATGGTGAAAGTGCCCATGGTCACAACACTCACGGTGATAGTGCTCACAGTGAGAGTGGCCGTGGTGACAGTGACCACGGTGACAGTTCTAATGGTGATACTGCCCATGATGACAGTGCTCTGGTGACAGTCCACATTGTACCAGTGCCCAAGGTGACAGTGCTCATGGTGACAGTGCCCAAAGTCACAATACCCATGGTGACAGTGCCCAGGCTGACAGTTCTTAAGGTGATAGTGCCCATGGTGACAGTGCACATGGTGATACAGAGAATGGGGACAGTGCTTATGGTGACAGTGGTCATGGTTGCAGTACCCATGGTGATAGTGCTGAAACTGACAGTGCCCTTGGGGATAGTGCCCATGGTGAGTGTGCTCGTGTTAATTGTGTCCATGGTGGCAGTTCCCATTGTGAAAGTGCTCATGATGACAGTGCCCATGTGGGTAGTTCCCATGGTGACAGTGCTCATGGTGATAGTGACCATGTTAACAGTGCACATGGTGGCTGTGCCCTTGGTGACAGTGCCCATGATGACAGTATTCATGGTGACAGTGCTCACGGTGATAATGCCCATGGTGGCAGTGCACATGGTGGTAGTGCACATGGTGGCAGTGAAAAATGGGGACAGTTCCCATGCTGACAGTTCTCATTCTGAAAACGCACACGGTCACAACCGATGCTGACACTGCTCATGGTAGCTGTACCCTTGGTGACAGTGCTCAGAGTGATAGTGCCCATGGTGGCAGTGCCCATGGTGACAGTGCCCATGGTGACAATGCCCATGATGACAGTGCCCATGGAGTCAGTGCCCACGGAGCCATTGCCTATGGTAACAGTGCTCACAGTGACAGTACCCATGGTAACAGTGACCATGGTGAGAGTGCTCATGGTGATAGTGTCTATGGTGACAGATCACACTGTGACAGTCCGCATTGTGCCAGTACCAATTGTGACAGTGCCCATGGTGACATTGACCATGGTGAGAGTGATCACGGTGCTAGTGCTCACAGTAATAGTGCTCATGGTGACAGTGCCGACAGTGAAGGTGCTCACGGTGACAGTGCCTCTGGTGATAGTGCCCATGGTGAGAGTCCGCCCATTGATAGTGCCCATGGTGGCAGTTCCCATTGTGAAAATGCTCATGATGACATTGCCCATTTTGGTAGTCCCCATGGTGACAGTGCTCACGTTGATAGTGACCTTGGTAACTGTGCACATGGTGGCCGTGCCCTTGGTGACAGTGCCAATGATGACAGTACTCATGGTGACAGTTCTCACGGTGATAGTGCCCATGGTGATATTGCACATGGTGGCAGTGAAAAATGGTGACAGTGCCCATGTTGACAGTTCTCATGGTGACAGTGCACACGGTGACAACCCATGCAGACAGTACCCACGGTGACAGTTCTCATGGTTGCAGTACCCATAGTGACAGTGCTCACAGTGATACTGCCCATGGTGGCAGTGCCCATGGTGACAGTGCCCATGGTGACACTGCCCATGATGACAGTGCCCATGGTGAAAGTTCCCACGGCGCCATTGCCTATGGTGACAGTGCTCATGGTAACAGTGCCCATGGTGACAGTGACCATGGTGAGAGTGCTCACACTGATAGTGCCCATGGTGACAGGGCTCATGGTGCCAGTCCGCATTGTGCCAGTACCCATGGCGACAGTGCTCATGGTGACACTGACCACAGTGAGAGTGCTCACTGTGAGAGAGCTCACGGTAATAGTGCTCATGGTGACAGTGCAAATGGTGACAATACCCATGGTGACAGTACTCATGTTGAAAATACCCATGGTGGCAGTTCTCATGGTGACAGTGCTCATAATAGCAGTGCCCAAGGTGGCAGTCCTCGTGGTGACAGTGCTAATGGTGACAGTGCTCTTGGTGGCAGTTCCCATGGGGACAGTACCGATGGTGACCCTGTGCATTGTTACAGTGCCCATGGTAACCGTGCTCACGGTGGTAGTGCACATCGTGACAGTGCCCATGGTGGCAGTTCACCTGGTGACAGTGCTAAATCGTGACAGTGCACATGCTGACAGTGCTCACGGTGATAGTGCCCATGGTGACAGTGCCCACGGTGATAATGGGTATTATTACAGTGTTCATCTTGACAGAGCCCAAGGTGGCAGTGGCCATGGTGACAGTGCCCACAATGACAGTGCCCATGGTAACAGTGCCGACAGTGACAGTGCCCATGGTGACACTTCTCACAGTGAATGTGCCCATGGGGACAGTTACCATGATGAGATTTCTCACGGTGATAGTGCCCGTTGTGACAGTGCTCACACTGACAATGCCCATGGTGCCACTGCCCATAGAGACATTCCGCACGGTCACTTTTCTCACGGTGAAAGTACCTATGGTGACACTGCACCTGGTGGCAGTGCAAAATGGTGACAGTGCCCATGGTGACATTGCTCATAGTGACTTTGCTAACAGTGATAGTCCTTACGGTGACAGTGTGCACAGTGACACTGCACACAGTTGCAGTGTTCATGGTGACAGTGTTCACGGTGATACTTTCCATGGTGATAGTGCCCATGGTGACACTGCACATGGTGGCAGTGAAAAATGGTGACAGTGCCCCTGTTGTCAGTTCTCATGGTGACCGTGCACATGGTGACAACCCGTGCAGACTGTACTCATGGTGACAGTACTCACGGTGACAGTTCTCATGTTTGCAGTATCCATGGTGACAGTGCTCACAGTGATAGTGCCCATGGTGAGAGTGCCCATGATGACAGGGCCCATGGTGCCATTGCCTATGGTGACAGTGCTCATGGTAACAGTGCCCAAGGTGACAGTGACCATGGTGAGAGTGCTCACACTGATGGTGCCCATGGTGACAGTGCTCATGGTGTCTGTCTACATTGTGCCAGTACCCATGGCTACAGTGCTCATGGTGACAGGGACCACAGTGAGAGAGCTCACGGTGAGAGTGCTCACGGTAATAGTGCTCATGGTGACAGTGCAAATGGTGACAATACCATGGTGACAGTACTCATGTTGAAAATACCCATGGTGGCAGTTCTCATAGCGACAGATCTCATGGTGACATTGCTCATAATAGCAGTGCCCAGGTGCCAGTGCTCGTGGTGACGGTGCTAATGGTGACAGTGCTCTTGGTGGCAGTTCCCATCGGGACAATACTGATGGTGACACTGTGCATTGTTACAGTGCCCATGGTAACCGTGTTCACGGTGATAGTGCACATCGTGACAGTGCCCATGGTGGTAGTTCACCTGGTGACAGTGCTAAATAGTGACAGTGCACATGCTGACAGTGCTCACGGTGATAGTGCCCATGGTGACAGTGCACACGGTCATAATGGGCATTGTTACAGAGTTCATGGTGACAGCACACGGTGGCAGTGGCCATGGAGACAGTGCCCACAATGACAGTGCCCATGGTGACAGTGCCGACAGTGACAGTGCCCATGGTGACACTTCTCATGGTGACAGTGCCCATGGGGACAGTTAGCATGGTGAGATTTCTAACGGTGATAGTGCCCGTTGTGCCAGTGCTCACAGTAACAATGCCCATGCGGCCAGTGCCCATAGAGTCATTCCGCACGGTCACATTTCTCACGGTGAAAGTGCCTATGGTGATATTAACCATGGTGACACTGCACATGGTGGCAGAGCAAAATGGCGACAGTGCCCATGGTGACATTGCTCATGGTGACTTTGCTTACGGTGATAGTCCTTACAGTGACAGTACACATGGTGACACTGCACACAGTGACAGTGTTCATGGTGAAAGTGTTCACGGTGATAGTTCCCATGGTGAGATTGTCCTGGTAACAGTGCCCATAGTCACAATTCTCATGGTGTAGTGCTCACAGTGACAGTGCCCATGGTGTCATGCCCATGGTGACAGTGCTCATGGTGACAGTGCTCATGTTGGCAGAGCCATAAATAAGAGTGCTCATTGTGGCAGTGCTCATGGTGTCCGTGCTCATGGTGACAGTGCCCATGATTACAGTGTTTATGGTGATAGATGTCACGGTGTCAGTGCCCACGCGGAGAGTGCCAAGGCTGACAAAGCCCAGGGTGATACTTCCCATTGTGACAGTGCCCACGGTGACAGTGCCCATGGTGACAGCACCCAGTGTGACAAGGCGCATGGTGACAGTGCTCACGGTGACGGTGCCCATGGTGACAGTGCCGATGGTGAGAGTGCCAATAGTGACAGTGCTCATGGTGAAACTGCCCACAGAGACATTGCCCATGGTGATAGTGTTCATGGTGACAACCCCACGGTGACAGTGCCAATGTTGATAGTCCCAGTGGTGACAGGTCTTACATTGAATGTGACCATGGTGTCTGTGCTCATGGTGACAGTGCTCAAGGTTATAGTCTCCATGTTGACAGTGCCGATGGTGACAATTCTCACGGTGACAGGGCCTATGGTGAAAATTCTCATAGTGACAGTGTTCACGGTGACAGTTCCCATGGTGCTATTACCCATGGTGACAGTTCTCATAGTGAAACTGCCCATGTTGACACTGCCCATGGTGGCAGTGCAAAATGGTGACAGTGCCCATGGTGATATTGCTCATGGTGACATTGCTTATGGTGATAGTGTGTATGGTGAAACTGCACACAGTGACATTGCTCATGGTGACAGTGTTCATGGCGTTAGTTCCTATGGTGAATGTGACCATGGGGACAGTGCCCATAGTCACAATTCTCATGGGGTAGTGCTCACGGTGACAGTGCCCATGGTGACAATACACAGGGTGACAGTATTCATGGTGACATTGCTCATGGTGAGAGTGCCCATGTTCACAACTGTCACGGTGATAGTTCCCATGGTGACAATACCCAGGGTAACAGAGCTGATGGTAAAAGTGTTCACGGTGACAGTGCCCATGGTGACAGTACCTAAGGTGACAATTCCCATGGTGAGACTGCTCATAGACAGTGCCCATGGTGACAATACCCAGCGTGTCCTGTCCATGGTGACAGTGATCATGGTGACACATCTCATGAGGACAGTGCCATAAGTGACAGTGCTCATTGTGGCAGTGCTCATGGTGACAGTGCCCATGGTGACAGTGCCTATGGTGATAGATATCATGGTGGCTGTGCCCAGGGAGACATTGTCCACGCTGACAAGACCCATGGTGATACTTCCCATTGTGACAGTGCCATCGGTGGCAGAGCCCATGGTGACAGTGCCCAAGATCACAGAGCCCATGGTGAGAGTGCTAACGGTGACTGTGCCCATGGTGACAGCACCCAGTGTGAAAATGCCCATTGTGACAGTGCTCACGGTGACCATGCCAATGGTGATAGTGCCAATAGTGAGAGTGCTCACGGTGACACTGCCCATGGACACACTGCCCATTGTGATAGTGCCCATCATGACAACCCCTCGGAGGCAGTGCCAATGGTGAGAGTCCCCGTGGTGACAGTTCTCATGGTGAAAGTGATCCTTTTGAAATTGCTCATGGTGACAGTGCTCATGGTGACAGTGCTCAAGGTGATAGTCTCCATGTTGACAGTGTGCATGGTGACTGTTCTCACGGTGACAGTGCCTATGGTGATTATGCTCTTAGTGACAGTGCTCATGGTGACAGTGCCCATGGTGACAGTGACCACGGTGACTGTTCTCACCGTGGTAGTGCCCATGGTGACAGTGTTCATGATGACAGTCCGCATTAAGGCTGTGCCCGTGGTGACATTGCTAATGGTGATAATTCTCACGGTGATAGTACGCACGTTGAAAATGACAAAGGTGACAACACCCAGGTGATAATAATCATGGTGAAAGTGCCCATGGTGGCAGTTCTCATACTGACAGTTCTTGTGACAGTGCTCATGGTGGCAGTGCTCGTGGTGACAGTGCTCTTGGTGACAGTGCTCATGGTGGCAGTGCCCATGGTGAGACTACCGATGGTGACCCTGCCCATGGTGACAGTGCACATGGTCATGGTGCCTCTGGTGGCAGTGCAATATAGTGAGAATGCCCATGATGATATTGCTCATGGTGATAGTGCCCATGGTGAGAGTGCCCATGGTTCCAGTGCTCATGGTGACAGTGCCCATTGTGACAGTGCCCTTGGTGACAGTGCACACCATGAGAGTGCCCATGGTGTCTGTGCCCATGGTGACAGTTCTTATCATGAGAGTGTTCACGGTAGCAGTGTTCATGGTAATAGTGCTCACGGAGGCATTGCCCACAATGAGAGTGCCCACGGTGAGAATACTGACTGTGACAGTGCCCATGATGAATTTTCTCTTTGTGACAGTGCCCTTGGGGACAGTTAGCACGGTGAGATTTCTCACAGTGATAGTGCACATTGTTTCAGTGCTCATAGTGACAAGACCCTAGGCGCCAGTGCCCATCATGGCATTGCTCACGGTGATATTTCTCACGGTGACAGTGCCCATGGTGATATTACCCATGGTGACAGTACTCAGTGATCAAGTGCTCATGGTGACATGGCATAAGGTGATAATGCTCACGGTGGCAGTGCAAAATGGTGACAGTGCCCATGGGGACATTGCTTAATGTGATAGTCCTTGTGGTGACATTGTGCATGGTGACATTGCCCACCATGACAGTGCTCTTGTTGACAGTGCTCATGGTGATAGTGCCAATGTTGGAAGTGCCCATCGTGAAAGTGTCCATGGTGACAGTTCTTATGATGAGAGTGGTCAGAGTGGCAGTGCTCATGGTGAAAGTGCCCATGGTGACAGAGCCCACGGTGACAGTGTCCATAGTTATAGTGTCCATGGTGACAGTACTAACAGTGAAATTGTCCATGGGGACACTGCCCATGGTGAAAGTGCCCATGGTCACAACACTCACGGTGATAGTGCTCACGGTGAGAGTGGCCATGGTGACAGTGACCACGGTGACAGTTCTAATGGTGATACTGCCCATGATGACAGTGCTCATGGTGACAGTCCACATTGTACCAGTGCCCAAGGTGACAGTGCTCATGGTGACAGTGCCCAAAGTCACAATACCCATGGTGACAGTGCCCAGGCTGACAGTTCTCAAGGTGATAGTGCCCATGGTGACAGTGCACATGGTGATACAGAGAATGGGGACAGTGCTTATGGTGACAGTGGTCATGGTTGCAGTACCCATGGTGATAGTGCTGAAACTGACAGTGCCCTTGGGGATAGTGCCCATGGTGAGTGTGCTCGTGTTAATTGTGTCCATGGTGGCAGTTCCCATTGTGAAAGTGCTCATGATGACAGTGCCCATGTGGGTAGTTCCCATGGTGACAGTGCTCATGGTGATAGTGACCATGTTAAGAGTGCACATGGTGGCTGTGCCCTTGGTGACAGTGCCCATGATGACAGTATTCATGGTGACAGTGCTCACGGTGATAATGCCCATGGTGGCAGTGCACATGGTGGTAGTGCACATGGTGGCAGTGAAAAATGGTGACAGTTCCCATGCTGACAGTTCTCATTGTGACAATGCACACGGTCACAACCGATGCTGACGCTGCTCATGGTAGCTGTACCCTTGGTGACAGTGCTCAGAGTGATAGTGCCCATGGTGGCAGTGCCCATGGTGACACTGCCCATGGTGACAATGCCCATGATGACAGTGCTCATGGTGACAGTGCTCATGTTGGCAGAGCCATAAATAAGAGTGCTCATTGTGGCAGTGCTCATGGTGTCCGTGCTCATGGTGACAGTGCCCATGATTACAGTGTTTATGGTGATAGATGTCACGGTGTCAGTGCCCACGCGGAGAGTGCCAAGGCTGACAAAGCCCAGGGTGATACTTCCCATTGTGACAGTGCCCACGGTGACAATGACCATGGTGACAGCACCGAGTGTGACAAGGCGCATGGTGACAGTGCTCACGGCGACAGTGCCCATGGTGACAGTGCCGATGGTGAGAGTGCCAATAGTGACAGTGCTCATGGTGAAACTGCCCACAGAGACATCGCCCATGGTGATAGTGTTCATGGTGACAACCCCACGGTGACAGTGCCAATGTTGATAGTCCCAGTGGTGACAGGTCTTACATTGAATGTGACCATGGTGTCTGTGCTCATGGTGACAGTGCTCAAGGTTATAGTCTCCATGTTGACAGTGCCGATGGTGACAATTCTCACGGTGACAGGGCCTATGGTGAAAATTCTCATAGTGACAGTGTTCACGGTGACAGTGCCCATGGTGCTATTACCCATGGTGACAGTACTCATAGTGAAACTGCCCAGGTTGACACTGCCCATGGTGGCAGTGCAAAGTGGTGAGAGTGCCCATGGTGATATTGCTCATGGTGACATTGCTTATGGTGATAGTGTGTATGGTGAAACTGCACACAGTGACATTGCTCATGGTGACAGTGTTCATGGCGTTAGTTCCTATGGTGAATGTGACCATGGGGACAGTGCCCATAGTCACAATTCTCATGGTGTAGTGCTCACGGTGACAGTGCCCATGGTGACAATACACAGGGTGACAGTATTCATGGTGACATTGCTCATGGTGAGAGTGCCCATGTTCACAACTGTCACGGTGATAGTTCCCATGGTGACAATACCCAGGGTAACAGAGCTGATGGTAAAAGTGTTCACGGTGACAGTGCCCATGGTGACAGTACCTAAGGTGACAATTCCCATGGTGAGACTGCTCATAGACAGTGCCCATGGTGACAATACCCAGCGTGTCCTGTCCATGGTGACAGTGATCATGGTGACACATCTCATGAGGACAGTGCCATAAGTGACAGTGCTCATTGTGGCAGTGCTCATGGTGACAGTGCCCATGGTGACAGTGCCTATGGTGATAGATATCATGGTGGCTGTGCCCAGGGAGACATTGCCCACGCTGACAAGACCCATGGTGATACTTCCCATTGTGACAGTGCCATCGGTGGCAGAGCCCATGGTGACAGTGCCCAAGATCACAGAGCCCATGGTGAGAGTGCTAACGGTGACTGTGCCCATGGTGACAGCACCCAGTGTGAAAATGCCCATTGTGACAGTGCTCACGGTGACCATGCCAATGGTGATAGTGCCAATAGTGAGAGTGCTCACGGTGACACTGCCCATGGACACACTGCCCATTGTGATAGTGCCCATCATGACAACCCCTCGGAGGCAGTGCCAATGGTGAGAGTCCCCGTGGTGACAGTTCTCATGGTGAAAGTGATCCTTTTGAAATTGCTCATGGTGACAGTGCTCATGGTGACAGTGCTCAAGGTGATAGTCTCCATGTTGACAGTGTGCATGGTGACTGTTCTCACGGTGACAGTGCCTATGGTGATTATGCTCTTAGTGACAGTGCTCATGGTGACAGTGCCCATGGTGACAGTGACCACGGTGACTGTTCTCACCGTGGTAGTGCCCATGGTGACAGTGTTCATGATGACAGTCCGCATTAAGGCTGTGCCCGTGGTGACATTGCTAATGGTGATAATTCTCACGGTGATAGTACGCACGTTGAAAATGACAAAGGTGACAACACCCAGGTGATAATAATCATGGTGAAAGTGCCCATGGTGGCAGTTCTCATACTGACAGTTCTTGTGACAGTGCTCATGGTGGCAGTGCTCGTGGTGACAGTGCTCTTGGTGACAGTGCTCATGGTGGCAGTGCCCATGGTGAGACTACCGATGGTGACCCTGCCCATGGTGACAGTGCACATGGTCATGGTGCCTCTGGTGGCAGTGCAATATAGTGAGAATGCCCATGATGATATTGCTCATGGTGATAGTGCCCATGGTGAGAGTGCCCATGGTTCCAGTGCTCATGGTGACAGTGCCCATTGTGACAGTGCCCTTGGTGACAGTGCACACCATGAGAGTGCCCATGGTGTCTGTGCCCATGGTGACAGTTCTTATCATGAGAGTGTTCATGGTAGCAGTGTTCATGGTAATAGTGCTCACGGAGGCATTGCCCACAATGAGAGTGCCCACGGTGAGAATACTGACTGTGACAGTGCCCATGATGACTTTTCTCTCTGTGACAGTGCCCTTGGGGACAGTTAGCACGGTGAGATTTCTCACAGTGATAGTGCACATTGTTTCAGTGCTCATAGTGACAAGATCCTAGGCGCCAGTGCCCATCATGGCATTGCTCACGGTGATATTTCTCACGGTGACAGTGCCCATGGTGATATTACCCATGGTGACAGTACTCAGTGATCAAGTGCTCATGGTGACATGGCATAAGGTGATAATGCTCACGGTGGCAGTGCAAAATGGTGACAGTGCCCATGGGGACATTGCTTAATGTGATAGTCCTTGTGGTGACATTGTGCATGGTGACATTGCACACCATGACAGTGCTCTTGTTGACAGTGCTCATGGTGATAGTGCCAATGTTGGAAGTGCCCATCGTGAAAGTGTCCATGGTGACAGTTCTTATGATGAGAGTGGTCAGAGTGGCAGTGCTCATGGTGAAAGTGCCCATGGTGACAGACCCCACAGTGACAGTGTCCATAGTTATAGTGTCCATGGTGACAGTACTAACAGTGAAATTGTCCATGGGGACACTGCCCATGGTGAAAGTGCCCATGGTCACAACACTCACGGTGATAGTGCTCACAGTGAGAGTGGCCGTGGTGACAGTGACCACGGTGACAGTTCTAATGGTGATACTGCCCATGATGACAGTGCTCTGGTGACAGTCCACATTGTACCAGTGCCCAAGGTGACAGTGCTCATGGTGACAGTGCCCAAAGTCACAATACCCATGGTGACAGTGCCCAGGCTGACAGTTCTCAAGGTGATAGTGCCCATGGTGACAGTGCACATGGTGATACAGAGAATGGGGACAGTGCTTATGGTGACAGTGGTCATGGTTGCAGTACCCATGGTGATAGTGCTGAAACTGACAGTGCCCTTGGGGATAGTGCCCATGGTGAGTGTGCTCGTGTTAATTGTGTCCATGGTGGCAGTTCCCATTGTGAAAGTGCTCATGATGACAGTGCCCATGTGGGTAGTTCCCATGGTGACAGTGCTCATGGTGATAGTGACCATGTTAACAGTGCACATGGTGGCTGTGCCCTTGGTGACAGTGCCCATGATGACAGTATTCATGGTGACAGTGCTCACGGTGATAATGCCCATGGTGGCAGTGCACATGGTGGTAGTGCACATGGTGGCAGTGAAAAATGGGGACAGTTCCCATGCTGACAGTTCTCATTCTGAAAACGCACACGGTCACAACCGATGCTGACACTGCTCATGGTAGCTGTACCCTTGGTGACAGTGCTCAGAGTGATAGTGCCCATGGTGGCAGTGCCCATGGTGACAGTGCCCATGGTGACAATGCCCATGATGACAGTGCCCATGGAGTCAGTGCCCACGGAGCCATTGCCTATGGTAACAGTGCTCACAGTGACAGTACCCATGGTAACAGTGACCATGGTGAGAGTGCTCATGGTGATAGTGTCTATGGTGACAGATCACACTGTGACAGTCCGCATTGTGCCAGTACCAATTGTGACAGTGCCCATGGTGACATTGACCATGGTGAGAGTGATCACGGTGCTAGTGCTCACAGTAATAGTGCTCATGGTGACAGTGCCGACAGTGAAGGTGCTCACGGTGACAGTGCCTCTGGTGATAGTGCCCATGGTGAGAGTCCGCCCATTGATAGTGCCCATGGTGTCAGTTCCCATTGTGAAAATGCTCATGATGACATTGCCCATTTTGGTAGTCCCCATGGTGACAGTGCTCACGGTGATAGTGACCTTGGTAACTGTGCACATGGTGGCCGTGCCCTTGGTGACAGTGCCAATGATGACAGTACTCATGGTGACAGTTCTCACGGTGATAGTGCCCATGGTGATATTGCACATGGTGGCAGTGAAAAATGGTGACAGTGCCCATGTTGACAGTTCTCATGGTGACAGTACACACGGTGACAACCCATGCAGACAGTACTCACGGTGACAGTTCTCATGGTTGCAGTACCCATAGTGACAGTGCTCACAGTGATACTGCCCATGGTGGCAGTGCCCATGGTGACAGTGCCCATGGTGACACTGCCCATGATGACAGTGCCCATGGTGAAAGTTCCCACGGCGCCATTGCCTATGGTGACAGTGCTCATGGTAACAGTGCCCATGGTGACAGTGACCATGGTGAGAGTGCTCACACTGATAGTGCCCATGGTGACAGGGCTCATGGTGCCAGTCCGCATTGTGCCAGTACCCATGGCGACAGTGCTCATGGTGACACTGACCACAGTGAGAGTGCTCACTGTGATAGAGCTCACGGTAATAGTGCTCATGGTGACAGTGCAAAGGGTGACAATACCCATGGTGACAGTACTCATGTTGAAAATACCCATGGTGGCAGTTCTCATGGTGACAGTGCTCATAATAGCAGTGCCCAAGGTGGCAGTCCTCGTGGTGACAGTGCTAATGGTGACAGTGCTCTTGGTGGCAGTTCCCATGGGGACAGTACCGATGGTGACCCTGTGCATTGTTACAGTGCCCATGGTAACCGTGCTCACGGTGGTAGTGCACATCGTGACAGTGCCCATGGTGGCAGTGCTAAATCGTGACAGTGCACATGCTGACAGTGCTCACGGTGATAGTGCCCATGGTGACAGTGCCCACGGTGATAATGGGTATTATTACAGTGTTCATCTTGACAGAGCCCAAGGTGGCAGTGGCCATGGTGACAGTGCCCACAATGACAGTGCCCATGGTAACAGTGCCGACAGTGACAGTGCCCATGGTGACACTTCTCACAGTGAATGTGCCCATGGGGACAGTTACCATGATGAGATTTCTCACGGTGATAGTGCCCGTTGTGACAGTGCTCACAGTGACAATGCCCATGGTGCCACTGCCCATAGAGACATTCCGCACGGTCACTTTTCTCACGGTGAAAGTACCTATGGTGACACTGCACCTGGTGGCAGTGCAAAATGGTGACAGTGCCCATGGTGACATTGCTCATAGTGACTTTGCTTACAGTGATAGTCCTTACGGTGACAGTGTGCATGGTGACACTGCACACAGTTGCAGTGTTCATGGTGACAGTGTTCACGGTGATACTTTCCATGGTGATAGTGCCCATGGTGACACTGCACATGGTGGCAGTGAAAAATGGTGACAGTGCCCCTGTTGTCAGTTCTCATGGTGACCGTGCACATGGTGACAACCCGTGCAGACTGTACTCATGGTGACAGTACTCACGGTGACAGTTCTCATGTTTGCAGTATCCATGGTGACAGTGCTCACAGTGATAGTGCCCATGGTGAGAGTGCCCATGATGACAGGGCCTATGGTGCCATTGCCTATGGTGGCAGTGCTCATGGTAACAGTGCCCAAGGTGACAGTGACCATGGTGAGAGTGCTCACACTGATGGTGCCCATGGTGACAGTGCTCATGGTGTCTGTCTACATTGTGCCAGTACCCATGGCAACAGTGCTCATGGTGACAGGGACCACAGTGAGAGAGCTCACGGTGAGAGTGCTCACGGTAATAGTGCTCATGGTGACAGTGCAAATGGTGACAATACCATGGTGACAGTACTCATGTTGAAAATACCCATGGTGGCAGTTCTCATAGCGACAGATCTCATGGTGACATTGCTCATAATAGCAGTGCCCAGGTGCCAGTGCTCGTGGTGACGGTGCTAATGGTGACAGTGCTCTTGGTGGCAGTTCCCATCGGGACAATACTGATGGTGACACTGTGCATTGTTACAGTGCCCATGGTAACCGTGTTCACGGTGATAGTGCACATCGTGACAGTGCCCATGGTGGTAGTTCACCTGGTGACAGTGCTAAATAGTGACAGTGCACATGCTGACAGTGCTCACGGTGATAGTGCCCATGGTGACAGTGCACACGGTCATAATGGGCATTGTTACAGAGTTCATGGTGACAGCACACGGTGGCAGTGGCCATGGAGACAGTGCCCACAATGACAGTGCCCATGGTGACAGTGCCGACAGTGACAGTGCCCATGGTGACACTTCTCATGGTGACAGTGCCCATGGGGACAGTTAGCATGGTGAGATTTCTAACGGTGATAGTGCCCGTTGTGCCAGTGCTCACAGTAACAATGCCCATGGGGCCAGTGCCCATAGAGTCATTCCGCACGGTCACATTTCTCACGGTGAAAGTGCCTATGGTGATATTAACCATGGTGACACTGCACATGGTGGCAGAGCAAAATGGCGACAGTGCCCATGGTGACATTGCTCATGGTGACTTTGCTTACGGTGATAGTCCTTACAGTGACAGTACGCATGGTGACACTGCACACAGTGACAGTGTTCATGGTGAAAGTGTTCACGGTGATAGTTCCCATGGTGAGATTGTCCTGGTAACAGTGTCCATAGTCACAATTCTCATGGTGTAGTGCTCACAGTGACAGTGCCCATGGTGTCATGCCCATGGTGACAGTGCTCATGGTGACAGTGCTCATGTTGGCAGAGCCATAAATAAGAGTGCTCATTGTGGCAGTGCTCATGGTGTCCGTGCTCATGGTGACAGTGCCCATGATTACAGTGTTTATGGTGATAGATGTCACGGTGTCAGTGCCCACGCGGAGAGTGCCAAGGCTGACAAAGCCCAGGGTGATGCTTCCCATTGTGACAGTGCCCACGGTGACAGTGCCCATGGTGACAGCACCCAGTGTGACAAGGTGCATGGTGACAGTGCTCACGGTGACAGTGCCCATGGTGACAGTGCCGATGGTGAGAGTGCCAATAGTGACAGTGCTCATGGTGAAACTGCCCACAGAGACATCGCCCATGGTGATAGTGTTCATGGTGACAACCCCACGGTGACAGTGCCAATGTTGATAGTCCCAGTGGTGACAGGTCTTACATTGAATGTGACCATGGTGTCTGTGCTCATGGTGACAGTGCTCAAGGTTATAGTCTCCATGTTGACAGTGCCGATGGTGACAATTCTCACGGTGACAGGGCCTATGGTGAAAATTCTCATAGTGACAGTGTTCACGGTGACAGTGCCCATGGTGCTATTACCCATGGTGACAGTTCTCATAGTGAAACTGCCCATGTTGACACTGCCCATGGTGGCAGTGCAAAATGGTGACAGTGCCCATGGTGATATTGCTCATGGTGACATTGCTTATGGTGATAGTGTGTATGGTGAAACTGCACACAGTGACATTGCTCATGGTGACAGTGTTCATGGCGTTAGTTCCTATGGTGAATGTGACCATGGGGACAGTGCCCATAGTCACAATTCTCATGGGGTAGTGCTCACGGTGACAGTGCCCATGGTGACAATACACAGGGTGACAGTATTCATGGTGACATTGCTCATGGTGAGAGTGCCCATGTTCACAACTGTCACGGTGATAGTTCCCATGGTGACAATACCCAGGGTAACAGAGCTGATGGTAAAAGTGTTCACGGTGACAGTGCCCATGGTGACAGTACCTAAGGTGACAATTCCCATGGTGAGACTGCTCATAGACAGTGCCCATGGTGACAATACCCAGCGTGTCCTGTCCATGGTGACAGTGATCATGGTGACACATCTCATGAGGACAGTGCCATAAGTGACAGTGCTCATGGTGACAGTGCCCATGGTGACAGTGCCTATGGTGATAGATATCATGGTGGCTGTGCCCAGGGAGACATTGCCCACGCTGACAAGACCCATGGTGATACTTCCCATTGTGACAGTGCCATCGGTGGCAGAGCCCATGGTGACAGTGCCCAAGATCACAGAGCCCATGGTGAGAGTGCTAACGGTGACTGTGCCCATGGTGACAGCACCCAGTGTGAAAATGCCCATTGTGACAGTGCTCACGGTGACCATGCCAATGGTGATAGTGCCAATAGTGAGAGTGCTCACGGTGACACTGCCCATGGACACACTGCCCATTGTGATAGTGCCCATCATGACAACCCCTCGGAGGCAGTGCCAATGGTGAGAGTCCCCGTGGTGACAGTTCTCATGGTGAAAGTGATCCTTTTGAAATTGCTCATGGTGACAGTGCTCATGGTGACAGTGCTCAAGGTGATAGTCTCCATGTTGACAGTGTGCATGGTGACTGTTCTCACGGTGACAGTGCCTATGGTGATTATGCTCTTAGTGACAGTGCTCATGGTGACAGTGCCCATGGTGACAGTGACCACGGTGACTGTTCTCACCGTGGTAGTGCCCATGGTGACAGTGTTCATGATGACAGTCCGCATTAAGGCTGTGCCCGTGGTGACATTGCTAATGGTGATAATTCTCACGGTGATAGTACGCACGTTGAAAATGACAAAGGTGACAACACCCAGGTGATAATAATCATGGTGAAAGTGCCCATGGTGGCAGTTCTCATACTGACAGTTCTTGTGACAGTGCTCATGGTGGCAGTGCTCGTGGTGACAGTGCTCTTGGTGACAGTGCTCATGGTGGCAGTGCCCATGGTGAGACTACCGATGGTGACCCTGCCCATGGTGACAGTGCACATGGTCATGGTGCCTCTGGTGGCAGTGCAATATAGTGAGAATGCCCATGATGATATTGCTCATGGTGATAGTGCCCATGGTGAGAGTGCCCATGGTTCCAGTGCTCATGGTGACAGTGCCCATTGTGACAGTGCCCTTGGTGACAGTGCACACCATGAGAGTGCCCATGGTGTCTGTGCCCATGGTGACAGTTCTTATCATGAGAGTGTTCACGGTAGCAGTGTTCATGGTAATAGTGCTCACGGAGGCATTGCCCACAATGAGAGTGCCCACGGTGAGAATACTGACTGTGACAGTGCCCATGATGACTTTTCTCTCTGTGACAGTGCCCTTGGGGACAGTTAGCACGGTGAGATTTCTCACAGTGATAGTGCACATTGTTTCAGTGCTCATAGTGACAAGACCCTAGGCGCCAGTGCCCATCATGGCATTGCTCACGGTGATATTTCTCACGGTGACAGTGCCCATGGTGATATTACCCATGGTGACAGTACTCAGTGATCAAGTGCTCATGGTGACATGGCATAAGGTGATAATGCTCACGGTGGCAGTGCAAAATGGTGACAGTGCCCATGGGGACATTGCTTAATGTGATAGTCCTTGTGGTGACATTGTGCATGGTGACATTGCACACCATGACAGTGCTCTTGTTGACAGTGCTCATGGTGATAGTGCCAATGTTGGAAGTGCCCATCGTGAAAGTGTCCATGGTGACAGTTCTTATGATGAGAGTGGTCAGAGTGGCAGTGCTCATGGTGAAAGTGCCCATGGTGACAGACCCCACAGTGACAGTGTCCATAGTTATAGTGTCCATGGTGACAGTACTAACAGTGAAATTGTCCATGGGGACACTGCCCATGGTGAAAGTGCCCATGGTCACAACACTCACGGTGATAGTGCTCACAGTGAGAGTGGCCATGGTGACAGTGACCACGGTGACAGTTCTAATGGTGATACTGCCCATGATGACAGTGCTCTGGTGACAGTCCACATTGTACCAGTGCCCAAGGTGACAGTGCTCATGGTGACAGTGCCCAAAGTCACAATACCCATGGTGACAGTGCCCAGGCTGACAGTTCTTAAGGTGATAGTGCCCATGGTGACAGTGCACATGGTGATACAGAGAATGGGGACAGTGCTTATGGTGACAGTGGTCATGGTTGCAGTACCCATGGTGATAGTGCTGAAACTGACAGTGCCCTTGGGGATAGTGCCCATGGTGAGTGTGCTCGTGTTAATTGTGTCCATGGTGGCAGTTCCCATTGTGAAAGTGCTCATGATGACAGTGCCCATGTGGGTAGTTCCCATGGTGACAGTGCTCATGGTGATAGTGACCATGTTAAGAGTGCACATGGTGGCTGTGCCCTTGGTGACAGTGCCCATGATGACAGTATTCATGGTGACAGTGCTCACGGTGATAATGCCCATGGTGGCAGTGCACATGGTGGTAGTGCACATGGTGGCAGTGAAAAATGGGGACAGTTCCCATGCTGACAGTTCTCATTCTGAAAACGCACACGGTCACAACCGATGCTGACACTGCTCATGGTAGCTGTACCCTTGGTGACAGTGCTCAGAGTGATAGTGCCCATGGTGGCAGTGCCCATGGTGACAGTGCCCATGGTGACAATGCCCATGATGACAGTGCCCATGGAGTCAGTGCCCACGGAGCCATTGCCTATGGTAACAGTGCTCACAGTGACAGTACCCATGGTAACAGTGACCATGGTGAGAGTGCTCATGGTGATAGTGCCTATGGTGACAGATCACACTGTGACAGTCCGCATTGTGCCAGTACCAATTGTGACAGTGCCCATGGTGACATTGACCATGGTGAGAGTGATCACGGTGCTAGTGCTCACAGTAATAGTGCTCATGGTGACAGTGCCGACAGTGAAGGTGCTCACGGTGACAGTGCCTCTGGTGATAGTGCCCATGGTGAGAGTCCGCCCATTGATAGTGCCCATGGTGTCAGTTCCCATTGTGAAAATGCTCATGATGACATTGCCCATTTTGGTAGTCCCCATGGTGACAGTGCTCACGGTGATAGTGACCTTGGTAACTGTGCACATGGTGGCCGTGCCCTTGGTGACAGTGCCAATGATGACAGTACTCATGGTGACAGTTCTCACGGTGATAGTGCCCATGGTGATATTGCACATGGTGGCAGTGAAAAATGGTGACAGTGCCCATGTTGACAGTTCTCATGGTGACAGTGCACACGGTGACAACCCATGCAGACAGTACTCACGGTGACAGTTCTCATGGTTGCAGTACCCCTGGTGACAGTGCTCACAGTGATACTGCCCATGGTGGCAGTGCCCATGGTGACAGTGCCCATGGTGACACTGCCCATGATGACAGTGCCCATGGTGAAAGTTCCCACGGCGCCATTGCCTATGGTGACAGTGCTCATGGTAACAGTGCCCATGGTGACAGTGACCATGGTGAGAGTGCTCACACTGATAGTGCCCATGGTGACAGGGCTCATGGTGCCAGTCCGCATTGTGCCAGTACCCATGGCGACAGTGCTCATGGTGACACTGACCACAGTGAGAGTGCTCACTGTGATAGAGCTCACGGTAATAGTGCTCATGGTGACAGAGCAAAGGGTGACAATACCCATGGTGACAGTACTCATGTTGAAAATACCCATGGTGGCAGTTCTCATGGTGACAGTGCTCATAATAGCAGTGCCCAAGGTGGCAGTCCTCGTGGTGACAGTGCTAATGGTGACAGTGCTCTTGGTGGCAGTTCCCATGGGGACAGTACCGATGGTGACCCTGTGCATTGTTACAGTGCCCATGGTAACCGTGCTCACGGTGGTAGTGCACATCGTGACAGTGCCCATGGTGGCAGTGCTAAATCGTGACAGTGCACATGCTGACAGTGCTCACGGTGATAGTGCCCATGGTGACAGTGCCCACGGTGATAATGGGTATTATTACAGTGTTCATCTTGACAGAGCCCAAGGTGGCAGTGGCCATGGTGACAGTGCCCACAATGACAGTGCCCATGGTAACAGTGCCGACAGTGACAGTGCCCATGGTGACACTTCTCACAGTGAATGTGCCCATGGGGACAGTTACCATGATGAGATTTCTCACGGTGATAGTGCCCGTTGTGACAGTGCTCACACTGACAATGCCCATGGTGCCACTGCCCATAGAGACATTCCGCACGGTCACTTTTCTCACGGTGAAAGTACCTATGGTGACACTGCACCTGGTGGCAGTGCAAAATGGTGACAGTGCCCATGGTGACATTGCTCATAGTGACTTTGCTTACAGTGATAGTCCTTACGGTGACAGTGTGCATGGTGACACTGCACACAGTTGCAGTGTTCATGGTGACAGTGTTCACGGTGATACTTTCCATGGTGATAGTGCCCATGGTGACACTGCACATGGTGGCAGTGAAAAATGGTGACAGTGCCCCTGTTGTCAGTTCTCATGGTGACCGTGCACATGGTGACAACCCGTGCAGACTGTACTCATGGTGACAGTACTCACGGTGACAGTTCTCATGTTTGCAGTATCCATGGTGACAGTGCTCACAGTGATAGTGCCCATGGTGAGAGTGCCCATGATGACAGGGCCCATGGTGCCATTGCCTATGGTGACAGTGCTCATGGTAACAGTGCCCAAGGTGACAGTGACCATGGTGACAGTGCTCACACTGATGGTGCCCATGGTGACAGTGCTCATGGTGTCTGTCTACATTGTGCCAGTACCCATGGCAACAGTGCTCATGGTGACAGGGACCACAGTGAGAGAGCTCACGGTGAGAGTGCTCACGGTAATAGTGCTCATGGTGACAGTGCAAATGGTGACAATACCATGGTGACAGTACTCATGTTGAAAATACCCATGGTGGCAGTTCTCATAGCGACAGATCTCATGGTGACATTGCTCATAATAGCAGTGCCCAGGTGCCAGTGCTCGTGGTGACGGTGCTAATGGTGACAGTGCTCTTGGTGGCAGTTCCCATCGGGACAATACTGATGGTGACACTGTGCATTGTTACAGTGCCCATGGTAACCGTGTTCACGGTGATAGTGCACATCGTGACAGTGCCCATGGTGGTAGTTCACCTGGTGACAGTGCTAAATAGTGACAGTGCACATGCTGACAGTGCTCACGGTGATAGTGCCCATGGTGACAGTGCACACGGTGATAATGGGCATTGTTACAGAGTTCATGGTGACAGCACACGGTGGCAGTGGCCATGGAGACAGTGCCCACAATGACAGTGCCCATGGTGACAGTGCCGACAGTGACAGTGCCCATGGTGACACTTCTCATGGTGACAGTGCCCATGGGGACAGTTAGCATGGTGAGATTTCTAACGGTGATAGTGCCCGTTGTGCCAGTGCTCACAGTAACAATGCCCATGGGGCCAGTGCCCATAGAGTCATTCCGCACGGTCACATTTCTCACGGTGAAAGTGCCTATGGTGATATTAACCATGGTGACACTGCACATGGTGGCAGAGCAAAATGGCGACAGTGCCCATGGTGACATTGCTCATGGTGACTTTGCTTACGGTGATAGTCCTTACAGTGACAGTACGCATGGTGACACTGCACACAGTGACAGTGTTCATGGTGAAAGTGTTCACGGTGATAGTTCCCATGGTGAGATTGTCCTGGTAACAGTGCCCATAGTCACAATTCTCATGGTGTAGTGCTCACAGTGACAGTGCCCATGGTGTCATGCCCATGGTGACAGTGCTCATGGTGACAGTGCTCATGTTGGCAGAGCCATAAATAAGAGTGCTCATTGTGGCAGTGCTCATGGTGTCCGTGCTCATGGTGACAGTGCCCATGATTACAGTGTTTATGGTGATAGATGTCACGGTGTCAGTGCCCACGCGGAGAGTGCCAAGGCTGACAAAGCCCAGGGTGATGCTTCCCATTGTGACAGTGCCCACGGTGACAGTGCCCATGGTGACAGCACCCAGTGTGACAAGGCGCATGGTGACAGTGCTCACGGTGACAGTGCCCATGGTGACAGTGCCGATGGTGAGAGTGCCAATAGTGACAGTGCTCATGGTGAAACTGCCCACAGAGACATCGCCCATGGTGATAGTGTTCATGGTGACAACCCCACGGTGACAGTGCCAATGTTGATAGTCCCAGTGGTGACAGGTCTTACATTGAATGTGACCATGGTGTCTGTGCTCATGGTGACAGTGCTCAAGGTTATAGTCTCCATGTTGACAGTGCCGATGGTGACAATTCTCACGGTGACAGGGCCTATGGTGAAAATTCTCATAGTGACAGTGTTCACGGTGACAGTGCCCATGGTGCTATTACCCATGGTGACAGTTCTCATAGTGAAACTGCCCATGTTGACACTGCCCATGGTGGCAGTGCAAAATGGTGACAGTGCCCATGGTGATATTGCTCATGGTGACATTGCTTATGGTGATAGTGTGTATGGTGAAACTGCACACAGTGACATTGCTCATGGTGACAGTGTTCATGGCGTTAGTTCCTATGGTGAATGTGACCATGGGGACAGTGCCCATAGTCACAATTCTCATGGTGTAGTGCTCACGGTGACAGTGCCCATGGTGACAATACACAGGGTGACAGTATTCATGGTGACATTGCTCATGGTGAGAGTGCCCATGTTCACAACTGTCACGGTGATAGTTCCCATGGTGACAATACCCAGGGTAACAGAGCTGATGGTAAAAGTGTTCACGGTGACAGTGCCCATGGTGACAGTACCTAAGGTGACAATTCCCATGGTGAGACTGCTCATAGACAGTGCCCATGGTGACAATACCCAGCGTGTCCTGTCCATGGTGACAGTGATCATGGTGACACATCTCATGAGGACAGTGCCATAAGTGACAGTGCTCATGGTGACAGTGCCCATGGTGACAGTGCCTATGGTGATAGATATCATGGTGGCTGTGCCCAGGGAGACATTGTCCACGCTGACAAGACCCATGGTGATACTTCCCATTGTGACAGTGCCATCGGTGGCAGAGCCCATGGTGACAGTGCCCAAGATCACAGAGCCCATGGTGAGAGTGCTAACGGTGACTGTGCCCATGGTGACAGCACCCAGTGTGAAAATGCCCATTGTGACAGTGCTCACGGTGACCATGCCAATGGTGATAGTGCCAATAGTGAGAGTGCTCACGGTGACACTGCCCATGGACACACTGCCCATTGTGATAGTGCCCATCATGACAACCCCTCGGAGGCAGTGCCAATGGTGAGAGTCCCCGTGGTGACAGTTCTCATGGTGAAAGTGATCCTTTTGAAATTGCTCATGGTGACAGTGCTCATGGTGACAGTGCTCAAGGTGATAGTCTCCATGTTGACAGTGTGCATGGTGACTGTTCTCACGGTGACAGTGCCTATGGTGATTATGCTCTTAGTGACAGTGCTCATGGTGACAGTGCCCATGGTGACAGTGACCACGGTGACTGTTCTCACCGTGGTAGTGCCCATGGTGACAGTGTTCATGATGACAGTCCGCATTAAGGCTGTGCCCGTGGTGACATTGCTAATGGTGATAATTCTCACGGTGATAGTACGCACGTTGAAAATGACAAAGGTGACAACACCCAGGTGATAATAATCATGGTGAAAGTGCCCATGGTGGCAGTTCTCATACTGACAGTTCTTGTGACAGTGCTCATGGTGGCAGTGCTCGTGGTGACAGTGCTCTTGGTGACAGTGCTCATGGTGGCAGTGCCCATGGTGAGACTACCGATGGTGACCCTGCCCATGGTGACAGTGCACATGGTCATGGTGCCTCTGGTGGCAGTGCAATATAGTGAGAATGCCCATGATGATATTGCTCATGGTGATAGTGCCCATGGTGAGAGTGCCCATGGTTCCAGTGCTCATGGTGACAGTGCCCATTGTGACAGTGCCCTTGGTGACAGTGCACACCATGAGAGTGCCCATGGTGTCTGTGCCCATGGTGACAGTTCTTATCATGAGAGTGTTCACGGTAGCAGTGTTCATGGTAATAGTGCTCACGGAGGCATTGCCCACAATGAGAGTGCCCACGGTGAGAATACTGACTGTGACAGTGCCCATGATGACTTTTCTCTCTGTGACAGTGCCCTTGGGGACAGTTAGCACGGTGAGATTTCTCACAGTGATAGTGCACATTGTTTCAGTGCTCATAGTGACAAGATCCTAGGCGCCAGTGCCCATCATGGCATTGCTCACGGTGATATTTCTCACGGTGACAGTGCCCATGGTGATATTACCCATGGTGACAGTACTCAGTGATCAAGTGCTCATGGTGACATGGCATAAGGTGATAATGCTCACGGTGGCAGTGCAAAATGGTGACAGTGCCCATGGGGACATTGCTTAATGTGATAGTCCTTGTGGTGACATTGTGCATGGTGACATTGCACACCATGACAGTGCTCTTGTTGACAGTGCTCATGGTGATAGTGCCAATGTTGGAAGTGCCCATCGTGAAAGTGTCCATGGTGACAGTTCTTATGATGAGAGTGGTCAGAGTGGCAGTGCTCATGGTGAAAGTGCCCATGGTGCCAGACCCCACAGTGACAGTGTCCATAGTTATAGTGTCCATGGTGACAGTACTAACAGTGAAATTGTCCATGGGGACACTGCCCATGGTGAAAGTGCCCATGGTCACAACACTCACGGTGATAGTGCTCACAGTGAGAGTGGCCGTGGTGACAGTGACCACGGTGACAGTTCTAATGGTGATACTGCCCATGATGACAGTGCTCTGGTGACAGTCCACATTGTACCAGTGCCCAAGGTGACAGTGCTCATGGTGACAGTGCCCAAAGTCACAATACCCATGGTGACAGTGCCCAGGCTGACAGTTCTTAAGGTGATAGTGCCCATGGTGACAGTGCACATGGTGATACAGTGAATGGGGACAGTGCTTATGGTGACAGTGGTCATGGTTGCAGTACCCATGGTGATAGTGCTGAAACTGACAGTGCCCTTGGGGATAGTGCCCATGGTGAGTGTGCTCGTGTTAATTGTGTCCATGGTGGCAGTTCCCATTGTGAAAGTGCTCATGATGACAGTGCCCATGTGGGTAGTTCCCATGGTGACAGTGCTCATGGTGATAGTGACCATGTTAACAGTGCACATGGTGGCTGTGCCCTTGGTGACAGTGCCCATGATGACAGTATTCATGGTGACAGTGCTCACGGTGATAATGCCCATGGTGGCAGTGCACATGGTGGTAGTGCACATGGTGGCAGTGAAAAATGGGGACAGTTCCCATGCTGACAGTTCTCATTCTGAAAACGCACACGGTCACAACCGATGCTGACACTGCTCATGGTAGCTGTACCCTTGGTGACAGTGCTCAGAGTGATAGTGCCCATGGTGGCAGTGCCCATGGTGACAGTGCCCATGGTGACAATGCCCATGATGACAGTGCCCATGGAGTCAGTGCCCACGGAGCCATTGCCTATGGTAACAGTGCTCACAGTGACAGTACCCATGGTAACAGTGACCATGGTGAGAGTGCTCATGGTGATAGTGTCTATGGTGACAGATCACACTGTGACAGTCCGCATTGTGCCAGTACCAATTGTGACAGTGCCCATGGTGACATTGACCATGGTGAGAGTGATCACGGTGCTAGTGCTCACAGTAATAGTGCTCATGGTGACAGTGCCGACAGTGAAGGTGCTCACGGTGACAGTGCCTCTGGTGATAGTGCCCATGGTGAGAGTCCGCCCATTGATAGTGCCCATGGTGTCAGTTCCCATTGTGAAAATGCTCATGATGACATTGCCCATTTTGGTAGTCCCCATGGTGACAGTGCTCACGGTGATAGTGACCTTGGTAACTGTGCACATGGTGGCCGTGCCCTTGGTGACAGTGCCAATGATGACAGTACTCATGGTGACAGTTCTCACGGTGATAGTGCCCATGGTGATATTGCACATGGTGGCAGTGAAAAATGGTGACAGTGCCCATGTTGACAGTTCTCATGGTGACAGTGCACACGGTGACAACCCATGCAGACAGTACTCACGGTGACAGTTCTCATGGTTGCAGTACCCATAGTGACAGTGCTCACAGTGATACTGCCCATGGTGGCAGTGCCCATGGTGACAGTGCCCATGGTGACACTGCCCATGATGACAGTGCCCATGGTGAAAGTTCCCACGGCGCCATTGCCTATGGTGACAGTGCTCATGGTAACAGTGCCCATGGTGACAGTGACCATGGTGAGAGTGCTCACACTGATAGTGCCCATGGTGACAGGGCTCATGGTGCCAGTCCGCATTGTGCCAGTACCCATGGCGACAGTGCTCATGGTGACACTGACCACAGTGAGAGTGCTCACTGTGATAGAGCTCACGGTAATAGTGCTCATGGTGACAGTGCAAAGGGTGACAATACCCATGGTGACAGTACTCATGTTGAAAATACCCATGGTGGCAGTTCTCATGGTGACAGTGCTCATAATAGCAGTGCCCAAGGTGGCAGTCCTCGTGGTGACAGTGCTAATGGTGACAGTGCTCTTGGTGGCAGTTCCCATGGGGACAGTACCGATGGTGACCCTGTGCATTGTTACAGTGCCCATGGTAACCGTGCTCACGGTGGTAGTGCACATCGTGACAGTGCCCATGGTGGCAGTTCACCTGGTGACAGTGCTAAATCGTGACAGTGCACATGCTGACAGTGCTCACGGTGATAGTGCCCATGGTGACAGTGCCCACGGTGATAATGGGTATTATTACAGTGTTCATCTTGACAGAGCCCAAGGTGGCAGTGGCCATGGTGACAGTGCCCACAATGACAGTGCCCATGGTAACAGTGCCGACAGTGACAGTGCCCATGGTGACACTTCTCACAGTGAATGTGCCCATGGGGACAGTTACCATGATGAGATTTCTCACGGTGATAGTGCCCGTTGTGACAGTGCTCACAGTGACAATGCCCATGGTGCCACTGCCCATAGAGACATTCCGCACGGTCACTTTTCTCACGGTGAAAGTACCTATGGTGACACTGCATCTGGTGGCAGTGCAAAATGGTGACAGTGCCCATGGTGACATTGCTCATAGTGACTTTGCTAACAGTGATAGTCCTTACGGTGACAGTGTGCACAGTGACACTGCACACAGTTGCAGTGTTCATGGTGACAGTGTTCACGGTGATACTTTCCATGGTGATAGTGCCCATGGTGACACTGCACATGGTGGCAGTGAAAAATGGTGACAGTGCCCCTGTTGTCAGTTCTCATGGTGACCGTGCACATGGTGACAACCCGTGCAGACTGTACTCATGGTGACAGTACTCACGGTGACAGTTCTCATGTTTGCAGTATCCATGGTGACAGTGCTCACAGTGATAGTGCCCATGGTGAGAGTGCCCATGATGACAGGGCCCATGGTGCCATTGCCTATGGTGACAGTGCTCATGGTAACAGTGCCCAAGGTGACAGTGACCATGGTGAGAGTGCTCACACTGATGGTGCCCATGGTGACAGTGCTCATGGTGTCTGTCTACATTGTGCCAGTACCCATGGCAACAGTGCTCATGGTGACAGGGACCACAGTGAGAGAGCTCACGGTGAGAGTGCTCACGGTAATAGTGCTCATGGTGACAGTGCAAATGGTGACAATACCATGGTGACAGTACTCATGTTGAAAATACCCATGGTGGCAGTTCTCATAGCGACAGATCTCATGGTGACATTGCTCATAATAGCAGTGCCCAGGTGCCAGTGCTCGTGGTGACGGTGCTAATGGTGACAGTGCTCTTGGTGGCAGTTCCCATCGGGACAATACTGATGGTGACACTGTGCATTGTTACAGTGCCCATGGTAACCGTGTTCACGGTGATAGTGCACATCGTGACAGTGCCCATGGTGGTAGTTCACCTGGTGACAGTGCTAAATAGTGACAGTGCACATGCTGACAGTGCTCACGGTGATAGTGCCCATGGTGACAGTGCACACGGTCATAATGGGCATTGTTACAGAGTTCATGGTGACAGCACACGGTGGCAGTGGCCATGGAGACAGTGCCCACAATGACAGTGCCCATGGTGACAGTGCCGACAGTGACAGTGCCCATGGTGACACTTCTCATGGTGACAGTGCCCATGGGGACAGTTAGCATGGTGAGATTTCTAACGGTGATAGTGCCCGTTGTGCCAGTGCTCACAGTAACAATGCCCATGCGGCCAGTGCCCATAGAGTCATTCCGCACGGTCACATTTCTCACGGTGAAAGTGCCTATGGTGATATTAACCATGGTGACACTGCACATGGTGGCAGAGCAAAATGGCGACAGTGCCCATGGTGACATTGCTCATGGTGACTTTGCTTACGGTGATAGTCCTTACAGTGACAGTACACATGGTGACACTGCACACAGTGACAGTGTTCATGGTGAAAGTGTTCACGGTGATAGTTCCCATGGTGAGATTGTCCTGGTAACAGTGCCCATAGTCACAATTCTCATGGTGTAGTGCTCACAGTGACAGTGCCCATGGTGTCATGCCCATGGTGACAGTGCTCATGGTGACAGTGCTCATGTTGGCAGAGCCATAAATAAGAGTGCTCATTGTGGCAGTGCTCATGGTGTCCGTGCTCATGGTGACAGTGCCCATGATTACAGTGTTTATGGTGATAGATGTCACGGTGTCAGTGCCCACGCGGAGAGTGCCAAGGCTGACAAAGCCCAGGGTGATACTTCCCATTGTGACAGTGCCCACGGTGACAGTGCCCATGGTGACAGCACCCAGTGTGACAAGGCGCATGGTGACAGTGCTCACGGTGACAGTGCCCATGGTGACAGTGCCGATGGTGAGAGTGCCAATAGTGACAGTGCTCATGGTGAAACTGCCCACAGAGACATTGCCCATGGTGATAGTGTTCATGGTGACAACCCCACGGTGACAGTGCCAATGTTGATAGTCCCAGTGGTGACAGGTCTTACATTGAATGTGACCATGGTGTCTGTGCTCATGGTGACAGTGCTCAAGGTTATAGTCTCCATGTTGACAGTGCCGATGGTGACAATTCTCACGGTGACAGGGCCTATGGTGAAAATTCTCATAGTGACAGTGTTCACGGTGACAGTGCCCATGGTGCTATTACCCATGGTGACAGTTCTCATAGTGAAACTGCCCATGTTGACACTGCCCATGGTGGCAGTGCAAAATGGTGACAGTGCCCATGGTGATATTGCTCATGGTGACATTGCTTATGGTGATAGTGTGTATGGTGAAACTGCACACAGTGACATTGCTCATGGTGACAGTGTTCATGGCGTTAGTTCCTATGGTGAATGTGACCATGGGGACAGTGCCCATAGTCACAATTCTCATGGGGTAGTGCTCACGGTGACAGTGCCCATGGTGACAATACACAGGGTGACAGTATTCATGGTGACATTGCTCATGGTGAGAGTGCCCATGTTCACAACTGTCACGGTGATAGTTCCCATGGTGACAATACCCAGGGTAACAGAGCTGATGGTAAAAGTGTTCACGGTGACAGTGCCCATGGTGACAGTACCTAAGGTGACAATTCCCATGGTGAGACTGCTCATAGACAGTGCCCATGGTGACAATACCCAGCGTGTCCTGTCCATGGTGACAGTGATCATGGTGACACATCTCATGAGGACAGTGCCATAAGTGACAGTGCTCATTGTGGCAGTGCTCATGGTGACAGTGCCCATGGTGACAGTGCCTATGGTGATAGATATCATGGTGGCTGTGCCCAGGGAGACATTGTCCACGCTGACAAGACCCATGGTGATACTTCCCATTGTGACAGTGCCATCGGTGGCAGAGCCCATGGTGACAGTGCCCAAGATCACAGAGCCCATGGTGAGAGTGCTAACGGTGACTGTGCCCATGGTGACAGCACCCAGTGTGAAAATGCCCATTGTGACAGTGCTCACGGTGACCATGCCAATGGTGATAGTGCCAATAGTGAGAGTGCTCACGGTGACACTGCCCATGGACACACTGCCCATTGTGATAGTGCCCATCATGACAACCCCTCGGAGGCAGTGCCAATGGTGAGAGTCCCCGTGGTGACAGTTCTCATGGTGAAAGTGATCCTTTTGAAATTGCTCATGGTGACAGTGCTCATGGTGACAGTGCTCAAGGTGATAGTCTCCATGTTGACAGTGTGCATGGTGACTGTTCTCACGGTGACAGTGCCTATGGTGATTATGCTCTTAGTGACAGTGCTCATGGTGACAGTGCCCATGGTGACAGTGACCACGGTGACTGTTCTCACCGTGGTAGTGCCCATGGTGACAGTGTTCATGATGACAGTCCGCATTAAGGCTGTGCCCGTGGTGACATTGCTAATGGTGATAATTCTCACGGTGATAGTACGCACGTTGAAAATGACAAAGGTGACAACACCCAGGTGATAATAATCATGGTGAAAGTGCCCATGGTGGCAGTTCTCATACTGACAGTTCTTGTGACAGTGCTCATGGTGGCAGTGCTCGTGGTGACAGTGCTCTTGGTGACAGTGCTCATGGTGGCAGTGCCCATGGTGAGACTACCGATGGTGACCCTGCCCATGGTGACAGTGCACATGGTCATGGTGCCTCTGGTGGCAGTGCAATATAGTGAGAATGCCCATGATGATATTGCTCATGGTGATAGTGCCCATGGTGAGAGTGCCCATGGTTCCAGTGCTCATGGTGACAGTGCCCATTGTGACAGTGCCCTTGGTGACAGTGCACACCATGAGAGTGCCCATGGTGTCTGTGCCCATGGTGACAGTTCTTATCATGAGAGTGTTCACGGTAGCAGTGTTCATGGTAATAGTGCTCACGGAGGCATTGCCCACAATGAGAGTGCCCACGGTGAGAATACTGACTGTGACAGTGCCCATGATGACTTTTCTCTTTGTGACAGTGCCCTTGGGCACAGTTAGCACGGTGAGATTTCTCACAGTGATAGTGCACATTGTTTCAGTGCTCATAGTGACAAGACCCTAGGCGCCAGTGCCCATCATGGCATTGCTCACGGTGATATTTCTCACGGTGACAGTGCCCATGGTGATATTACCCATGGTGACAGTACTCAGTGATCAAGTGCTCATGGTGACATGGCATAAGGTGATAATGCTCACGGTGGCAGTGCAAAATGGTGACAGTGCCCATGGGGACATTGCTTAATGTGATAGTCCTTGTGGTGACATTGTGCATGGTGACATTGCCCACCATGACAGTGCTCTTGTTGACAGTGCTCATGGTGATAGTGCCAATGTTGGAAGTGCCCATCGTGAAAGTGTCCATGGTGACAGTTCTTATGATGAGAGTGGTCAGAGTGGCAGTGCTCATGGTGAAAGTGCCCATGGTGACAGAGCCCACGGTGACAGTGTCCATAGTTATAGTGTCCATGGTGACAGTACTAACAGTGAAATTGTCCATGGGGACACTGCCCATGGTGAAAGTGCCCATGGTCACAACACTCACGGTGATAGTGCTCACGGTGAGAGTGGCCATGGTGACAGTGACCACGGTGACAGTTCTAATGGTGATACTGCCCATGATGACAGTGCTCATGGTGACAGTCCACATTGTACCAGTGCCCAAGGTGACAGTGCTCATGGTGACAGTGCCCAAAGTCACAATACCCATGGTGACAGTGCCCAGGCTGACAGTTCTCAAGGTGATAGTGCCCATGGTGACAGTGCCCATGGTGATACAGAGAATGGGGACAGTGCTTATGGTGACAGTGGTCATGGTTGCAGTACCCATGGTGATAGTGCTGAAACTGACAGTGCCCTTGGGGATAGTGCCCATGGTGAGTGTGCTCGTGTTAATTGTGTCCATGGTGGCAGTTCCCATTGTGAAAGTGCTCATGATGACAGTGCCCATGTGGGTAGTTCCCATGGTGACAGTGCTCATGGTGATAGTGACCATGTTAAGAGTGCACATGGTGGCTGTGCCCTTGGTGACAGTGCCCATGATGACAGTATTCATGGTGACAGTGCTCACGGTGATAATGCCCATGGTGGCAGTGCACATGGTGGTAGTGCACATGGTGGCAGTGAAAAATGGTGACAGTTCCCATGCTGACAGTTCTCATTGTGACAATGCACACGGTCACAACCGATGCTGACACTGCTCATGGTAGCTGTACCCTTGGTGACAGTGCTCAGAGTGATAGTGCCCATGGTGGCAGTGCCCATGGTGACACTGCCCATGGTGACAATGCCCATGATGACAGTGCTCATGGTGACAGTGCTCATGTTGGCAGAGCCATAAATAAGAGTGCTCATTGTGGCAGTGCTCATGGTGTCCGTGCTCATGGTGACAGTGCCCATGATTACAGTGTTTATGGTGATAGATGTCACGGTGTCAGTGCCCACGCGGAGAGTGCCAAGGCTGACAAAGCCCAGGGTGATACTTCCCATTGTGACAGTGCCCACGGTGACAGTGCCCATGGTGACAGCACCCAGTGTGACAAGGCGCATGGTGACAGTGCTCACGGTGACAGTGCCCATGGTGACAGTGCCGATGGTGAGAGTGCCAATAGTGACAGTGCTCATGGTGAAACTGCCCACAGAGACATCGCCCATGGTGATAGTGTTCATGGTGACAACCCCACGGTGACAGTGCCAATGTTGATAGTCCCAGTGGTGACAGGTCTTACATTGAATGTGACCATGGTGTCTGTGCTCATGGTGACAGTGCTCAAGGTTATAGTCTCCATGTTGACAGTGCCGATGGTGACAATTCTCACGGTGACAGGGCCTATGGTGAAAATTCTCATAGTGACAGTGTTCACGGTGACAGTGCCCATGGTGCTATTACCCATGGTGACAGTACTCATAGTGAAACTGCCCATGTTGACACTGCCCATGGTGGCAGTGCAAAATGGTGACAGTGCCCATGGTGATATTGCTCATGGTGACATTGCTTATGGTGATAGTGTGTATGGTGAAACTGCACACAGTGACATTGCTCATGGTGACAGTGTTCATGGCGTTAGTTCCTATGGTGAATGTGACCATGGGGACAGTGCCCATAGTCACAATTCTCATGGGGTAGTGCTCACGGTGACAGTGCCCATGGTGACAATACACAGGGTGACAGTATTCATGGTGACATTGCTCATGGTGAGAGTGCCCATGTTCACAACTGTCACGGTGATAGTTCCCATGGTGACAATACCCAGGGTAACAGAGCTGATGGTAAAAGTGTTCACGGTGACAGTGCCCATGGTGACAGTACCTAAGGTGACAATTCCCATGGTGAGACTGCTCATAGACAGTGCCCATGGTGACAATACCCAGCGTGTCCTGTCCATGGTGACAGTGATCATGGTGACACATCTCATGAGGACAGTGCCATAAGTGACAGTGCTCATTGTGGCAGTGCTCATGGTGACAGTGCCCATGGTGACAGTGCCTATGGTGATAGATATCATGGTGGCTGTGCCCAGGGAGACATTGTCCACGCTGACAAGACCCATGGTGATACTTCCCATTGTGACAGTGCCATCGGTGGCAGAGCCCATGGTGACAGTGCCCAAGATCACAGAGCCCATGGTGAGAGTGCTAACGGTGACTGTGCCCATGGTGACAGCACCCAGTGTGAAAATGCCCATTGTGACAGTGCTCACGGTGACCATGCCAATGGTGATAGTGCCAATAGTGAGAGTGCTCACGGTGACACTGCCCATGGACACACTGCCCATTGTGATAGTGCCCATCATGACAACCCCTCGGAGGCAGTGCCAATGGTGAGAGTCCCCGTGGTGACAGTTCTCATGGTGAAAGTGATCCTTTTGAAATTGCTCATGGTGACAGTGCTCATGGTGACAGTGCTCAAGGTGATAGTCTCCATGTTGACAGTGTGCATGGTGACTGTTCTCACGGTGACAGTGCCTATGGTGATTATGCTCTTAGTGACAGTGCTCATGGTGACAGTGCCCATGGTGACAGTGACCACGGTGACTGTTCTCACCGTGGTAGTGCCCATGGTGACAGTGTTCATGATGACAGTCCGCATTAAGGCTGTGCCCGTGGTGACATTGCTAATGGTGATAATTCTCACGGTGATAGTACGCACGTTGAAAATGACAAAGGTGACAACACCCAGGTGATAATAATCATGGTGAAAGTGCCCATGGTGGCAGTTCTCATACTGACAGTTCTTGTGACAGTGCTCATGGTGGCAGTGCTCGTGGTGACAGTGCTCTTGGTGACAGTGCTCATGGTGGCAGTGCCCATGGTGAGACTACCGATGGTGACCCTGCCCATGGTGACAGTGCACATGGTCATGGTGCCTCTGGTGGCAGTGCAATATAGTGAGAATGCCCATGATGATATTGCTCATGGTGATAGTGCCCATGGTGAGAGTGCCCATGGTTCCAGTGCTCATGGTGACAGTGCCCATTGTGACAGTGCCCTTGGTGACAGTGCACACCATGAGAGTGCCCATGGTGTCTGTGCCCATGGTGACAGTTCTTATCATGAGAGTGTTCACGGTAGCAGTGTTCATGGTAATAGTGCTCACGGAGGCATTGCCCACAATGAGAGTGCCCACGGTGAGAATACTGACTGTGACAGTGCCCATGATGACTTTTCTCTCTGTGACAGTGCCCTTGGGGACAGTTAGCACGGTGAGATTTCTCACAGTGATAGTGCACATTGTTTCAGTGCTCATAGTGACAAGACCCTAGGCGCCAGTGCCCATCATGGCATTGCTCACGGTGATATTTCTCACGGTGACAGTGCCCATGGTGATATTACCCATGGTGACAGTACTCAGTGATCAAGTGCTCATGGTGACATGGCATAAGGTGATAATGCTCACGGTGGCAGTGCAAAATGGTGACAGTGCCCATGGGGACATTGCTTAATGTGATAGTCCTTGTGGTGACATTGTGCATGGTGACATTGCACACCATGACAGTGCTCTTGTTGACAGTGCTCATGGTGATAGTGCCAATGTTGGAAGTGCCCATCGTGAAAGTGTCCATGGTGACAGTTCTTATGATGAGAGTGGTCAGAGTGGCAGTGCTCATGGTGAAAGTGCCCATGGTGCCAGACCCCACAGTGACAGTGTCCATAGTTATAGTGTCCATGGTGACAGTACTAACAGTGAAATTGTCCATGGGGACACTGCCCATGGTGAAAGTGCCCATGGTCACAACACTCACGGTGATAGTGCTCACAGTGAGAGTGGCCGTGGTGACAGTGACCACGGTGACAGTTCTAATGGTGATACTGCCCATGATGACAGTGCTCTGGTGACAGTCCACATTGTACCAGTGCCCAAGGTGACAGTGCTCATGGTGACAGTGCCCAAAGTCACAATACCCATGGTGACAGTGCCCAGGCTGACAGTTCTTAAGGTGATAGTGCCCATGGTGACAGTGCACATGGTGATACAGTGAATGGGGACAGTGCTTATGGTGACAGTGGTCATGGTTGCAGTACCCATGGTGATAGTGCTGAAACTGATAGTGCCCTTGGGGATAGTGCCCATGGTGAGTGTGCTCGTGTTAATTGTGTCCATGGTGGCAGTTCCCATTGTGAAAGTGCTCATGATGACAGTGCCCATGTGGGTAGTTCCCATGGTGACAGTGCTCATGGTGATAGTGACCATGTTAACAGTGCACATGGTGGCTGTGCCCTTGGTGACAGTGCCCATGATGACAGTATTCATGGTGACAGTGCTCACGGTGATAATGCCCATGGTGGCAGTGCACATGGTGGTAGTGCACATGGTGGCAGTGAAAAATGGGGACAGTTCCCATGCTGACAGTTCTCATTCTGAAAACGCACACGGTCACAACCGATGCTGACACTGCTCATGGTAGCTGTACCCTTGGTGACAGTGCTCAGAGTGATAGTGCCCATGGTGGCAGTGCCCATGGTGACAGTGCCCATGGTGACAATGCCCATGATGACAGTGCCCATGGAGTCAGTGCCCACGGAGCCATTGCCTATGGTAACAGTGCTCACAGTGACAGTACCCATGGTAACAGTGACCATGGTGAGAGTGCTCATGGTGATAGTGTCTATGGTGACAGATCACACTGTGACAGTCCGCATTGTGCCAGTACCAATTGTGACAGTGCCCATGGTGACATTGACCATGGTGAGAGTGATCACGGTGCTAGTGCTCACAGTAATAGTGCTCATGGTGACAGTGCCGACAGTGAAGGTGCTCACGGTGACAGTGCCTCTGGTGATAGTGCCCATGGTGAGAGTCCGCCCATTGATAGTGCCCATGGTGTCAGTTCCCATTGTGAAAATGCTCATGATGACATTGCCCATTTTGGTAGTCCCCATGGTGACAGTGCTCACGGTGATAGTGACCTTGGTAACTGTGCACATGGTGGCCGTGCCCTTGGTGACAGTGCCAATGATGACAGTACTCATGGTGACAGTTCTCACGGTGATAGTGCCCATGGTGATATTGCACATGGTGGCAGTGAAAAATGGTGACAGTGCCCATGTTGACAGTTCTCATGGTGACAGTGCACACGGTGACAACCCATGCAGACAGTACTCACGGTGACAGTTCTCATGGTTGCAGTACCCATAGTGACAGTGCTCACAGTGATACTGCCCATGGTGGCAGTGCCCATGGTGACAGTGCCCATGGTGACACTGCCCATGATGACAGTGCCCATGGTGAAAGTTCCCACGGCGCCATTGCCTATGGTGACAGTGCTCATGGTAACAGTGCCCATGGTGACAGTGACCATGGTGAGAGTGCTCACACTGATAGTGCCCATGGTGACAGGGCTCATGGTGCCAGTCCGCATTGTGCCAGTACCCATGGCGACAGTGCTCATGGTGACACTGACCACAGTGAGAGTGCTCACTGTGATAGAGCTCACGGTAATAGTGCTCATGGTGACAGTGCAAAGGGTGACAATACCCATGGTGACAGTACTCATGTTGAAAATACCCATGGTGGCAGTTCTCATGGTGACAGTGCTCATAATAGCAGTGCCCAAGGTGGCAGTCCTCGTGGTGACAGTGCTAATGGTGACAGTGCTCTTGGTGGCAGTTCCCATGGGGACAGTACCGATGGTGACCCTGTGCATTGTTACAGTGCCCATGGTAACCGTGCTCACGGTGGTAGTGCACATCGTGACAGTGCCCATGGAGGCAGTGCTAAATCGTGACAGTGCACATGCTGACAGTGCTCACGGTGATAGTGCCCATGGTGACAGTGCCCACGGTGATAATGGGTATTATTACAGTGTTCATCTTGACAGAGCCCAAGGTGGCAGTGGCCATGGTGACAGTGCCCACAATGACAGTGCCCATGGTAACAGTGCCGACAGTGACAGTGCCCATGGTGACACTTCTCACAGTGAATGTGCCCATGGGGACAGTTACCATGATGAGATTTCTCACGGTGATAGTGCCCGTTGTGACAGTGCTCACAGTGACAATGCCCATGGTGCCACTGCCCATAGAGACATTCCGCACGGTCACTTTTCTCACGGTGAAAGTACCTATGGTGACACTGCACCTGGTGGCAGTGCAAAATGGTGACAGTGCCCATGGTGACATTGCTCATAGTGACTTTGCTTACAGTGATAGTCCTTACGGTGACAGTGTGCATGGTGACACTGCACACAGTTGCAGTGTTCATGGTGACAGTGTTCACGGTGATACTTTCCATGGTGATAGTGCCCATGGTGACACTGCACATGGTGGCAGTGAAAAATGGTGACAGTGCCCCTGTTGTCAGTTCTCATGGTGACCGTGCACATGGTGACAACCCGTGCAGACTGTACTCATGGTGACAGTACTCACGGTGACAGTTCTCATGTTTGCAGTATCCATGGTGACAGTGCTCACAGTGATAGTGCCCATGGTGAGAGTGCCCATGATGACAGGGCCCATGGTGCCATTGCCTATGGTGACAGTGCTCATGGTGACAGTGCCCAAAGTCACAATACCCATGGTGACAGTGCCCAGGCTGACAGTTCTTAAGGTGATAGTGCCCATGGTGACAGTGCACATGGTGATACAGTGAATGGGGACAGTGCTTATGGTGACAGTGGTCATGGTTGCAGTACCCATGGTGATAGTGCTGAAACTGACAGTGCCCTTGGGGATAGTGCCCATGGTGAGTGTGCTCGTGTTAATTGTGTCCATGGTGGCAGTTCCCATTGTGAAAGTGCTCATGATGACAGTGCCCATGTGGGTAGTTCCCATGGTGACAGTGCTCATGGTGATAGTGACCATGTTAACAGTGCACATGGTGGCTGTGCCCTTGGTGACAGTGCCCATGATGACAGTATTCATGGTGACAGTGCTCACGGTGATAATGCCCATGGTGGCAGTGCACATGGTGGTAGTGCACATGGTGGCAGTGAAAAATGGGGACAGTTCCCATGCTGACAGTTCTCATTCTGAAAACGCACACGGTCACAACCGATGCTGACACTGCTCATGGTAGCTGTACCCTTGGTGACAGTGCTCAGAGTGATAGTGCCCATGGTGGCAGTGCCCATGGTGACAGTGCCCATGGTGACAATGCCCATGATGACAGTGCCCATGGAGTCAGTGCCCACGGAGCCATTGCCTATGGTAACAGTGCTCACAGTGACAGTACCCATGGTAACAGTGACCATGGTGAGAGTGCTCATGGTGATAGTGTCTATGGTGACAGATCACACTGTGACAGTCCGCATTGTGCCAGTACCAATTGTGACAGTGCCCATGGTGACATTGACCATGGTGAGAGTGATCACGGTGCTAGTGCTCACAGTAATAGTGCTCATGGTGACAGTGCCGACAGTGAAGGTGCTCACGGTGACAGTGCCTCTGGTGATAGTGCCCATGGTGAGAGTCCGCCCATTGATAGTGCCCATGGTGTCAGTTCCCATTGTGAAAATGCTCATGATGACATTGCCCATTTTGGTAGTCCCCATGGTGACAGTGCTCACGGTGATAGTGACCTTGGTAACTGTGCACATGGTGGCCGTGCCCTTGGTGACAGTGCCAATGATGACAGTACTCATGGTGACAGTTCTCACGGTGATAGTGCCCATGGTGATATTGCACATGGTGGCAGTGAAAAATGGTGACAGTGCCCATGTTGACAGTTCTCATGGTGACAGTGCACACGGTGACAACCCATGCAGACAGTACTCACGGTGACAGTTCTCATGGTTGCAGTACCCATAGTGACAGTGCTCACAGTGATACTGCCCATGGTGGCAGTGCCCATGGTGACAGTGCCCATGGTGACACTGCCCATGATGACAGTGCCCATGGTGAAAGTTCCCACGGCGCCATTGCCTATGGTGACAGTGCTCATGGTAACAGTGCCCATGGTGACAGTGACCATGGTGAGAGTGCTCACACTGATAGTGCCCATGGTGACAGGGCTCATGGTGCCAGTCCGCATTGTGCCAGTACCCATGGCGACAGTGCTCATGGTGACACTGACCACAGTGAGAGTGCTCACTGTGATAGAGCTCACGGTAATAGTGCTCATGGTGACAGTGCAAAGGGTGACAATACCCATGGTGACAGTACTCATGTTGAAAATACCCATGGTGGCAGTTCTCATGGTGACAGTGCTCATAATAGCAGTGCCCAAGGTGGCAGTCCTCGTGGTGACAGTGCTAATGGTGACAGTGCTCTTGGTGGCAGTTCCCATGGGGACAGTACCGATGGTGACCCTGTGCATTGTTACAGTGCCCATGGTAACCGTGCTCACGGTGGTAGTGCACATCGTGACAGTGCCCATGGTGGCAGTGCTAAATCGTGACAGTGCACATGCTGACAGTGCTCACGGTGATAGTGCCCATGGTGACAGTGCCCACGGTGATAATGGGTATTATTACAGTGTTCATCTTGACAGAGCCCAAGGTGGCAGTGGCCATGGTGACAGTGCCCACAATGACAGTGCCCATGGTAACAGTGCCGACAGTGACAGTGCCCATGGTGACACTTCTCACAGTGAATGTGCCCATGGGGACAGTTACCATGATGAGATTTCTCACGGTGATAGTGCCCGTTGTGACAGTGCTCACAGTGACAATGCCCATGGTGCCACTGCCCATAGAGACATTCCGCACGGTCACTTTTCTCACGGTGAAAGTACCTATGGTGACACTGCACCTGGTGGCAGTGCAAAATGGTGACAGTGCCCATGGTGACATTGCTCATAGTGACTTTGCTTACAGTGATAGTCCTTACGGTGACAGTGTGCATGGTGACACTGCACACAGTTGCAGTGTTCATGGTGACAGTGTTCACGGTGATACTTTCCATGGTGATAGTGCCCATGGTGACACTGCACATGGTGGCAGTGAAAAATGGTGACAGTGCCCCTGTTGTCAGTTCTCATGGTGACCGTGCACATGGTGACAACCCGTGCAGACTGTACTCATGGTGACAGTACTCACGGTGACAGTTCTCATGTTTGCAGTATCCATGGTGACAGTGCTCACAGTGATAGTGCCCATGGTGAGAGTGCCCATGATGACAGGGCCTATGGTGCCATTGCCTATGGTGGCACTGCTCATGGTAACAGTGCCCAAGGTGACAGTGACCATGGTGAGAGTGCTCACACTGATGGTGCCCATGGTGACAGTGCTCATGGTGTCTGTCTACATTGTGCCAGTACCCATGGCTACAGTGCTCATGGTGACAGGGACCACAGTGAGAGAGCTCACGGTGAGAGTGCTCACGGTAATAGTGCTCATGGTGACAGTGCAAATGGTGACAATACCATGGTGACAGTACTCATGTTGAAAATACCCATGGTGGCAGTTCTCATAGCGACAGATCTCATGGTGACATTGCTCATAATAGCAGTGCCCAGGTGCCAGTGCTCGTGGTGACGGTGCTAATGGTGACAGTGCTCTTGGTGGCAGTTCCCATCGGGACAATACTGGTGGTGACACTGTGCATTGTTACAGTGCCCATGGTAACCGTGTTCACGGTGATAGTGCACATCGTGACAGTGCCCATGGTGGTAGTTCACCTGGTGACAGTGCTAAATAGTGACAGTGCACATGCTGACAGTGCTCACGGTGATAGTGCCCATGGTGACAGTGCACACGGTGATAATGGGCATTGTTACAGAGTTCATGGTGACAGCACACGGTGGCAGTGGCCATGGAGACAGTGCCCACAATGACAGTGCCCATGGTGACAGTGCCGACAGTGACAGTGCCCATGGTGACACTTCTCATGGTGACAGTGCCCATGGGGACAGTTAGCATGGTGAGATTTCTAACGGTGATAGTGCCCGTTGTGCCAGTGCTCACAGTAACAATGCCCATGGGGCCAGTGCCCATAGAGTCATTCCGCACGGTCACATTTCTCACGGTGAAAGTGCCTATGGTGATATTAACCATGGTGACACTGCACATGGTGGCAGAGCAAAATGGCGACAGTGCCCATGGTGACATTGCTCATGGTGACTTTGCTTACGGTGATAGTCCTTACAGTGACAGTACGCATGGTGACACTGCACACAGTGACAGTGTTCATGGTGAAAGTGTTCACGGTGATAGTTCCCATGGTGAGATTGTCCTGGTAACAGTGCCCATAGTCACAATTCTCATGGTGTAGTGCTCACAGTGACAGTGCCCATGGTGTCATGCCCATGGTGACAGTGCTCATGGTGACAGTGCTCATGTTGGCAGAGCCATAAATAAGAGTGCTCATTGTGGCAGTGCTCATGGTGTCCGTGCTCATGGTGACAGTGCCCATGATTACAGTGTTTATGGTGATAGATGTCACGGTGTCAGTGCCCACGCGGAGAGTGCCAAGGCTGACAAAGCCCAGGGTGATGCTTCCCATTGTGACAGTGCCCACGGTGACAGTGCCCATGGTGACAGCACCCAGTGTGACAAGGCGCATGGTGACAGTGCTCACGGTGACAGTGCCCATGGTGACAGTGCCGATGGTGAGAGTGCCAATAGTGACAGTGCTCATGGTGAAACTGCCCACAGAGACATCGCCCATGGTGATAGTGTTCATGGTGACAACCCCACGGTGACAGTGCCAATGTTGATAGTCCCAGTGGTGACAGGTCTTACATTGAATGTGACCATGGTGTCTGTGCTCATGGTGACAGTGCTCAAGGTTATAGTCTCCATGTTGACAGTGCCGATGGTGACAATTCTCACGGTGACAGGGCCTATGGTGAAAATTCTCATAGTGACAGTGTTCACGGTGACAGTGCCCATGGTGCTATTACCCATGGTGACAGTTCTCATAGTGAAACTGCCCATGTTGACACTGCCCATGGTGGCAGTGCAAAATGGTGACAGTGCCCATGGTGATATTGCTCATGGTGACATTGCTTATGGTGATAGTGTGTATGGTGAAACTGCACACAGTGACATTGCTCATGGTGACAGTGTTCATGGCGTTAGTTCCTATGGTGAATGTGACCATGGGGACAGTGCCCATAGTCACAATTCTCATGGTGTAGTGCTCACGGTGACAGTGCCCATGGTGACAATACACAGGGTGACAGTATTCATGGTGACATTGCTCATGGTGAGAGTGCCCATGTTCACAACTGTCACGGTGATAGTTCCCATGGTGACAATACCCAGGGTAACAGAGCTGATGGTAAAAGTGTTCACGGTGACAGTGCCCATGGTGACAGTACCTAAGGTGACAATTCCCATGGTGAGACTGCTCATAGACAGTGCCCATGGTGACAATACCCAGCGTGTCCTGTCCATGGTGACAGTGATCATGGTGACACATCTCATGAGGACAGTGCCATAAGTGACAGTGCTCATTGTGGCAGTGCTCATGGTGACAGTGCCCATGGTGACAGTGCCTATGGTGATAGATATCATGGTGGCTGTGCCCAGGGAGACATTGTCCACGCTGACAAGACCCATGGTGATACTTCCCATTGTGACAGTGCCATCGGTGGCAGAGCCCATGGTGACAGTGCCCAAGATCACAGAGCCCATGGTGAGAGTGCTAACGGTGACTGTGCCCATGGTGACAGCACCCAGTGTGAAAATGCCCATTGTGACAGTGCTCACGGTGACCATGCCAATGGTGATAGTGCCAATAGTGAGAGTGCTCACGGTGACACTGCCCATGGACACACTGCCCATTGTGATAGTGCCCATCATGACAACCCCTCGGAGGCAGTGCCAATGGTGAGAGTCCCCGTGGTGACAGTTCTCATGGTGAAAGTGATCCTTTTGAAATTGCTCATGGTGACAGTGCTCATGGTGACAGTGCTCAAGGTGATAGTCTCCATGTTGACAGTGTGCATGGTGACTGTTCTCACGGTGACAGTGCCTATGGTGATTATGCTCTTAGTGACAGTGTTCATGGTGACAGTGCCCATGGTGACAGTGACCACGGTGACTGTTCTCACCGTGGTAGTGCCCATGGTGACAGTGTTCATGATGACAGTCCGCATTAAGGCTGTGCCCGTGGTGACATTGCTAATGGTGATAATTCTCACGGTGATAGTACGCACGTTGAAAATGACAAAGGTGACAACACCCAGGTGATAATAATCATGGTGAAAGTGCCCATGGTGGCAGTTCTCATACTGACAGTTCTTGTGACAGTGCTCATGGTGGCAGTGCTCGTGGTGACAGTGCTCTTGGTGACAGTGCTCATGGTGGCAGTGCCCATGGTGAGACTACCGATGGTGACCCTGCCCATGGTGACAGTGCACATGGTCATGGTGCCTCTGGTGGCAGTGCAATATAGTGAGAATGCCCATGATGATATTGCTCATGGTGATAGTGCCCATGGTGAGAGTGCCCATGGTTCCAGTGCTCATGGTGACAGTGCCCATTGTGACAGTGCCCTTGGTGACAGTGCACACCATGAGAGTGCCCATGGTGTCTGTGCCCATGGTGACAGTTCTTATCATGAGAGTGTTCACGGTAGCAATGTTCATGGTAATAGTGCTCACGGAGGCATTGCCCACAATGAGAGTGCCCACGGTGAGAATACTGACTGTGACAGTGCCCATGATGACTTTTCTCTCTGTGACAGTGCCCTTGGGGACAGTTAGCACGGTGAGATTTCTCACAGTGATAGTGCACATTGTTTCAGTGCTCATAGTGACAAGATCCTAGGCGCCAGTGCCCATCATGGCATTGCTCACGGTGATATTTCTCACGGTGACAGTGCCCATGGTGATATTACCCATGGTGACAGTACTCAGTGATCAAGTGCTCATGGTGACATGGCATAAGGTGATAATGCTCACGGTGGCAGTGCAAAATGGTGACAGTGCCCATGGGGACATTGCTTAATGTGATAGTCCTTGTGGTGACATTGTGCATGGTGACATTGCACACCATGACAGTGCTCTTGTTGACAGTGCTCATGGTGATAGTGCCAATGTTGGAAGTGCCCATCGTGAAAGTGTCCATGGTGACAGTTCTTATGATGAGAGTGGTCAGAGTGGCAGTGCTCATGGTGAAAGTGCCCATGGTGACAGAGCCCACGGTGACAGTGTCCATAGATATAGTGTCCATGGTGACAGTACTAACAGTGAAATTGTCCATGGGGACACTGCCCATGGTGAAAGTGCCCATGGTCACAACACTCACGGTGATAGTGCTCACAGTGAGAGTGGCCGTGGTGACAGTGACCACGGTGACAGTTCTAATGGTGATACTGCCCATGATGACAGTGCTCTGGTGACAGTCCACATTGTACCAGTGCCCAAGGTGACAGTGCTCATGGTGACAGTGCCCAAAGTCACAATACCCATGGTGACAGTGCCCAGGCTGACAGTTCTTAAGGTGATAGTGCCCATGGTGACAGTGCACATGGTGATACAGTGAATGGGGACAGTGCTTATGGTGACAGTGGTCATGGTTGCAGTACCCATGGTGATAGTGCTGAAACTGACAGTGCCCTTGGGGATAGTGCCCATGGTGAGTGTGCTCGTGTTAATTGTGTCCATGGTGGCAGTTCCCATTGTGAAAGTGCTCATGATGACAGTGCCCATGTGGGTAGTTCCCATGGTGACAGTGCTCATGGTGATAGTGACCATGTTAACAGTGCACATGGTGGCTGTGCCCTTGGTGACAGTGCCCATGATGACAGTATTCATGGTGACAGTGCTCACGGTGATAATGCCCATGGTGGCAGTGCACATGGTGGTAGTGCACATGGTGGCAGTGAAAAATGGGGACAGTTCCCATGCTGACAGTTCTCATTCTGAAAACGCACACGGTCACAACCGATGCTGACACTGCTCATGGTAGCTGTACCCTTGGTGACAGTGCTCAGAGTGATAGTGCCCATGGTGGCAGTGCCCATGGTGACAGTGCCCATGGTGACAATGCCCATGATGACAGTGCCCATGGAGTCAGTGCCCACGGAGCCATTGCCTATGGTAACAGTGCTCACAGTGACAGTACCCATGGTAACAGTGACCATGGTGAGAGTGCTCATGGTGATAGTGTCTATGGTGACAGATCACACTGTGACAGTCCGCATTGTGCCAGTACCAATTGTGACAGTGCCCATGGTGACATTGACCATGGTGAGAGTGATCACGGTGCTAGTGCTCACAGTAATAGTGCTCATGGTGACAGTGCCGACAGTGAAGGTGCTCACGGTGACAGTGCCTCTGGTGATAGTGCCCATGGTGAGAGTCCGCCCATTGATAGTGCCCATGGTGTCAGTTCCCATTGTGAAAATGCTCATGATGACATTGCCCATTTTGGTAGTCCCCATGGTGACAGTGCTCACGGTGATAGTGACCTTGGTAACTGTGCACATGGTGGCCGTGCCCTTGGTGACAGTGCCAATGATGACAGTACTCATGGTGACAGTTCTCACGGTGATAGTGCCCATGGTGATATTGCACATGGTGGCAGTGAAAAATGGTGACAGTGCCCATGTTGACAGTTCTCATGGTGACAGTGCACACGGTGACAACCCATGCAGACAGTACTCACGGTGACAGTTCTCATGGTTGCAGTACCCATAGTGACAGTGCTCACAGTGATACTGCCCATGGTGGCAGTGCCCATGGTGACAGTGCCCATGGTGACACTGCCCATGATGACAGTGCCCATGGTGAAAGTTCCCACGGCGCCATTGCCTATGGTGACAGTGCTCATGGTAACAGTGCCCATGGTGACAGTGACCATGGTGAGAGTGCTCACACTGATAGTGCCCATGGTGACAGGGCTCATGGTGCCAGTCCGCATTGTGCCAGTACCCATGGCGACAGTGCTCATGGTGACACTGACCACAGTGAGAGTGCTCACTGTGATAGAGCTCACGGTAATAGTGCTCATGGTGACAGTGCAAAGGGTGACAATACCCATGGTGACAGTACTCATGTTGAAAATACCCATGGTGGCAGTTCTCATGGTGACAGTGCTCATAATAGCAGTGCCCAAGGTGGCAGTCCTCGTGGTGACAGTGCTAATGGTGACAGTGCTCTTGGTGGCAGTTCCCATGGGGACAGTACCGATGGTGACCCTGTGCATTGTTACAGTGCCCATGGTAACCGTGCTCACGGTGGTAGTGCACATCGTGACAGTGCCCATGGTGGCAGTGCTAAATCGTGACAGTGCACATGCTGACAGTGCTCACGGTGATAGTGCCCATGGTGACAGTGCCCACGGTGATAATGGGTATTATTACAGTGTTCATCTTGACAGAGCCCAAGGTGGCAGTGGCCATGGTGACAGTGCCCACAATGACAGTGCCCATGGTAACAGTGCCGACAGTGACAGTGCCCATGGTGACACTTCTCACAGTGAATGTGCCCATGGGGACAGTTACCATGATGAGATTTCTCACGGTGATAGTGCCCGTTGTGACAGTGCTCACAGTGACAATGCCCATGGTGCCACTGCCCATAGAGACATTCCGCACGGTCACTTTTCTCACGGTGAAAGTACCTATGGTGACACTGCACCTGGTGGCAGTGCAAAATGGTGACAGTGCCCATGGTGACATTGCTCATAGTGACTTTGCTTACAGTGATAGTCCTTACGGTGACAGTGTGCATGGTGACACTGCACACAGTTGCAGTGTTCATGGTGACAGTGTTCACGGTGATACTTTCCATGGTGATAGTGCCCATGGTGACACTGCACATGGTGGCAGTGAAAAATGGTGACAGTGCCCCTGTTGTCAGTTCTCATGGTGACCGTGCACATGGTGACAACCCGTGCAGACTGTACTCATGGTGACAGTACTCACGGTGACAGTTCTCATGTTTGCAGTATCCATGGTGACAGTGCTCACAGTGATAGTGCCCATGGTGAGAGTGCCCATGATGACAGGGCCTATGGTGCCATTGCCTATGGTGGCACTGCTCATGGTAACAGTGCCCAAGGTGACAGTGACCATGGTGAGAGTGCTCACACTGATGGTGCCCATGGTGACAGTGCTCATGGTGTCTGTCTACATTGTGCCAGTACCCATGGCTACAGTGCTCATGGTGACAGGGACCACAGTGAGAGAGCTCACGGTGAGAGTGCTCACGGTAATAGTGCTCATGGTGACAGTGCAAATGGTGACAATACCATGGTGACAGTACTCATGTTGAAAATACCCATGGTGGCAGTTCTCATAGCGACAGATCTCATGGTGACATTGCTCATAATAGCAGTGCCCAGGTGCCAGTGCTCGTGGTGACGGTGCTAATGGTGACAGTGCTCTTGGTGGCAGTTCCCATCGGGACAATACTGATGGTGACACTGTGCATTGTTACAGTGCCCATGGTAACCGTGTTCACGGTGATAGTGCACATCGTGACAGTGCCCATGGTGGTAGTTCACCTGGTGACAGTGCTAAATAGTGACAGTGCACATGCTGACAGTGCTCACGGTGATAGTGCCCATGGTGACAGTGCACACGGTGATAATGGGCATTGTTACAGAGTTCATGGTGACAGCACACGGTGGCAGTGGCCATGGAGACAGTGCCCACAATGACAGTGCCCATGGTGACAGTGCCGACAGTGACAGTGCCCATGGTGACACTTCTCATGGTGACAGTGCCCATGGGGACAGTTAGCATGGTGAGATTTCTAACGGTGATAGTGCCCGTTGTGCCAGTGCTCACAGTAACAATGCCCATGGGGCCAGTGCCCATAGAGTCATTCCGCACGGTCACATTTCTCACGGTGAAAGTGCCTATGGTGATATTAACCATGGTGACACTGCACATGGTGGCAGAGCAAAATGGCGACAGTGCCCATGGTGACATTGCTCATGGTGACTTTGCTTACGGTGATAGTCCTTACAGTGACAGTACGCATGGTGACACTGCACACAGTGACAGTGTTCATGGTGAAAGTGTTCACGGTGATAGTTCCCATGGTGAGATTGTCCTGGTAACAGTGCCCATAGTCACAATTCTCATGGTGTAGTGCTCACAGTGACAGTGCCCATGGTGTCATGCCCATGGTGACAGTGCTCATGGTGACAGTGCTCATGTTGGCAGAGCCATAAATAAGAGTGCTCATTGTGGCAGTGCTCATGGTGTCCGTGCTCATGGTGACAGTGCCCATGATTACAGTGTTTATGGTGATAGATGTCACGGTGTCAGTGCCCACGCGGAGAGTGCCAAGGCTGACAAAGCCCAGGGTGATGCTTCCCATTGTGACAGTGCCCACGGTGACAGTGCCCATGGTGACAGCACCCAGTGTGACAAGGCGCATGGTGACAGTGCTCACGGTGACAGTGCCCATGGTGACAGTGCCGATGGTGAGAGTGCCAATAGTGACAGTGCTCATGGTGAAACTGCCCACAGAGACATCGCCCATGGTGATAGTGTTCATGGTGACAACCCCACGGTGACAGTGCCAATGTTGATAGTCCCAGTGGTGACAGGTCTTACATTGAATGTGACCATGGTGTCTGTGCTCATGGTGACAGTGCTCAAGGTTATAGTCTCCATGTTGACAGTGCCGATGGTGACAATTCTCACGGTGACAGGGCCTATGGTGAAAATTCTCATAGTGACAGTGTTCACGGTGACAGTGCCCATGGTGCTATTACCCATGGTGACAGTTCTCATAGTGAAACTGCCCATGTTGACACTGCCCATGGTGGCAGTGCAAAATGGTGACAGTGCCCATGGTGATATTGCTCATGGTGACATTGCTTATGGTGATAGTGTGTATGGTGAAACTGCACACAGTGACATTGCTCATGGTGACAGTGTTCATGGCGTTAGTTCCTATGGTGAATGTGACCATGGGGACAGTGCCCATAGTCACAATTCTCATGGGGTAGTGCTCACGGTGACAGTGCCCATGGTGACAATACACAGGGTGACAGTATTCATGGTGACATTGCTCATGGTGAGAGTGCCCATGTTCACAACTGTCACGGTGATAGTTCCCATGGTGACAATACCCAGGGTAACAGAGCTGATGGTAAAAGTGTTCACGGTGACAGTGCCCATGGTGACAGTACCTAAGGTGACAATTCCCATGGTGAGACTGCTCATAGACAGTGCCCATGGTGACAATACCCAGCGTGTCCTGTCCATGGTGACAGTGATCATGGTGACACATCTCATGAGGACAGTGCCATAAGTGACAGTGCTCATTGTGGCAGTGCTCATGGTGACAGTGACCATGGTGACAGTGCCTATGGTGATAGATATCATGGTGGCTGTGCCCAGGGAGACATTGTCCACGCTGACAAGACCCATGGTGATACTTCCCATTGTGACAGTGCCATCGGTGGCAGAGCCCATGGTGACAGTGCCCAAGATCACAGAGCCCATGGTGAGAGTGCTAACGGTGACTGTGCCCATGGTGACAGCACCCAGTGTGAAAATGCCCATTGTGACAGTGCTCACGGTGACCATGCCAATGGTGATAGTGCCAATAGTGAGAGTGCTCACGGTGACACTGCCCATGGACACACTGCCCATTGTGATAGTGCCCATCATGACAACCCCTCGGAGGCAGTGCCAATGGTGAGAGTCCCCGTGGTGACAGTTCTCATGGTGAAAGTGATCCTTTTGAAATTGCTCATGGTGACAGTGCTCATGGTGACAGTGCTCAAGGTGATAGTCTCCATGTTGACAGTGTGCATGGTGACTGTTCTCACGGTGACAGTGCCTATGGTGATTATGCTCTTAGTGACAGTGCTCATGGTGACAGTGCCCATGGTGACAGTGACCACGGTGACTGTTCTCACCGTGGTAGTGCCCATGGTGACAGTGTTCATGATGACAGTCCGCATTAAGGCTGTGCCCGTGGTGACATTGCTAATGGTGATAATTCTCACGGTGATAGTACGCACGTTGAAAATGACAAAGGTGACAACACCCAGGTGATAATAATCATGGTGAAAGTGCCCATGGTGGCAGTTCTCATACTGACAGTTCTTGTGACAGTGCTCATGGTGGCAGTGCTCGTGGTGACAGTGCTCTTGGTGACAGTGCTCATGGTGGCAGTGCCCATGGTGAGACTACCGATGGTGACCCTGCCCATGGTGACAGTGCACATGGTCATGGTGCCTCTGGTGGCAGTGCAATATAGTGAGAATGCCCATGATGATATTGCTCATGGTGATAGTGCCCATGGTGAGAGTGCCCATGGTTCCAGTGCTCATGGTGACAGTGCCCATTGTGACAGTGCCCTTGGTGACAGTGCACACCATGAGAGTGCCCATGGTGTCTGTGCCCATGGTGACAGTTCTTATCATGAGAGTGTTCACGGTAGCAGTGTTCATGGTAATAGTGCTCACGGAGGCATTGCCCACAATGAGAGTGCCCACGGTGAGAATACTGACTGTGACAGTGCCCATGATGACTTTTCTCTCTGTGACAGTGCCCTTGGGGACAGTTAGCACGGTGAGATTTCTCACAGTGATAGTGCACATTGTTTCAGTGCTCATAGTGACAAGATTCTAGGCGCCAGTGCCCATCATGGCATTGCTCACGGTGATATTTCTCACGGTGACAGTGCCCATGGTGATATTACCCATGGTGACAGTACTCAGTGATCAAGTGCTCATGGTGACATGGCATAAGGTGATAATGCTCACGGTGGCAGTGCAAAATGGTGACAGTGCCCATGGGGACATTGCTTAATGTGATAGTCCTTGTGGTGACATTGTGCATGGTGACATTGCACACCATGACAGTGCTCTTGTTGACAGTGCTCATGGTGATAGTGCCAATGTTGGAAGTGCCCATCGTGAAAGTGTCCATGGTGACAGTTCTTATGATGAGAGTGGTCAGAGTGGCAGTGCTCATGGTGAAAGTGCCCATGGTGCCAGACCCCACAGTGACAGTGTCCATAGTTATAGTGTCCATGGTGACAGTACTAACAGTGAAATTGTCCATGGGGACACTGCCCATGGTGAAAGTGCCCATGGTCACAACACTCACGGTGATAGTGCTCACAGTGAGAGTGGCCGTGGTGACAGTGACCACGGTGACAGTTCTAATGGTGATACTGCCCATGATGACAGTGCTCTGGTGACAGTCCACATTGTACCAGTGCCCAAGGTGACAGTGCTCATGGTGACAGTGCCCAAAGTCACAATACCCATGGTGACAGTGCCCAGGCTGACAGTTCTTAAGGTGATAGTGCCCATGGTGACAGTGCACATGGTGATACAGAGAATGGGGACAGTGCTTATGGTGACAGTGGTCATGGTTGCAGTACCCATGGTGATAGTGCTGAAACTGACAGTGCCCTTGGGGATAGTGCCCATGGTGAGTGTGCTCGTGTTAATTGTGTCCATGGTGGCAGTTCCCATTGTGAAAGTGCTCATGATGACAGTGCCCATGTGGGTAGTTCCCATGGTGACAGTGCTCATGGTGATAGTGACCATGTTAACAGTGCACATGGTGGCTGTGCCCTTGGTGACAGCGCCCATGATGACAGTATTCATGGTGACAGTGCTCACGGTGATAATGCCCATGGTGGCAGTGCACATGGTGGTAGTGCACATGGTGGCAGTGAAAAATGGGGACAGTTCCCATGCTGACAGTTCTCATTCTGAAAACGCACACGGTCACAACCGATGCTGACACTGCTCATGGTAGCTGTACCCTTGGTGACAGTGCTCAGAGTGATAGTGCCCATGGTGGCAGTGCCCATGGTGACAGTGCCCATGGTGACAATGCCCATGATGACAGTGCCCATGGAGTCAGTGCCCACGGAGCCATTGCCTATGGTAACAGTGCTCACAGTGACAGTACCCATGGTAACAGTGACCATGGTGAGAGTGCTCATGGTGATAGTGTCTATGGTGACAGATCACACTGTGACAGTCCGCATTGTGCCAGTACCAATTGTGACAGTGCCCATGGTGACATTGACCATGGTGAGAGTGATCACGGTGCTAGTGCTCACAGTAATAGTGCTCATGGTGACAGTGCCGACAGTGAAGGTGCTCACGGTGACAGTGCCTCTGGTGATAGTGCCCATGGTGAGAGTCCGCCCATTGATAGTGCCCATGGTGGCAGTTCCCATTGTGAAAATGCTCATGATGACATTGCCCATTTTGGTAGTCCCCATGGTGACAGTGCTCACGGTGATAGTGACCTTGGTAACTGTGCACATGGTGGCCGTGCCCTTGGTGACAGTGCCAATGATGACAGTACTCATGGTGACAGTTCTCACGGTGATAGTGCCCATGGTGATATTGCACATGGTGGCAGTGAAAAATGGTGACAGTGCCCATGTTGACAGTTCTCATGGTGACAGTGCACACGGTGACAACCCATGCAGACAGTACTCACGGTGACAGTTCTCATGGTTGCAGTACCCATAGTGACAGTGCTCACAGTGATACTGCCCATGGTGGCAGTGCCCATGGTGACAGTGCCCATGGTGACACTGCCCATGATGACAGTGCCCATGGTGAAAGTTCCCACGGCGCCATTGCCTATGGTGACAGTGCTCATGGTAACAGTGCCCATGGTGACAGTGACCATGGTGAGAGTGCTCACACTGATAGTGCCCATGGTGACAGGGCTCATGGTGCCAGTCCGCATTGTGCCAGTACCCATGGCGACAGTGCTCATGGTGACACTGACCACAGTGAGAGTGCTCACTGTGATAGAGCTCACGGTAATAGTGCTCATGGTGACAGTGCAAAGGGTGACAATACCCATGGTGACAGTACTCATGTTGAAAATACCCATGGTGGCAGTTCTCATGGTGACAGTGCTCATAATAGCAGTGCCCAAGGTGGCAGTCCTCGTGGTGACAGTGCTAATGGTGACAGTGCTCTTGGTGGCAGTTCCCATGGGGACAGTACCGATGGTGACCCTGTGCATTGTTACAGTGCCCATGGTAACCGTGCTCACGGTGGTAGTGCACATCGTGACAGTGCCCATGGTGGCAGTGCTAAATCGTGACAGTGCACATGCTGACAGTGCTCACGGTGATAGTGCCCATGGTGACAGTGCCCACGGTGATAATGGGTATTATTACAGTGTTCATCTTGACAGAGCCCAAGGTGGCAGTGGCCATGGTGACAGTGCCCACAATGACAGTGCCCATGGTAACAGTGCCGACAGTGACAGTGCCCATGGTGACACTTCTCACAGTGAATGTGCCCATGGGGACAGTTACCATGATGAGATTTCTCACGGTGATAGTGCCCGTTGTGACAGTGCTCACACTGACAATGCCCATGGTGCCACTGCCCATAGAGACATTCCGCACGGTCACTTTTCTCACGGTGAAAGTACCTATGGTGACACTGCACCTGGTGGCAGTGCAAAATGGTGACAGTGCCCATGGTGACATTGCTCATAGTGACTTTGCTTACAGTGATAGTCCTTACGGTGACAGTGTGCATGGTGACACTGCACACAGTTGCAGTGTTCATGGTGACAGTGTTCACGGTGATACTTTCCATGGTGATAGTGCCCATGGTGACACTGCACATGGTGGCAGTGAAAAATGGTGACAGTGCCCCTGTTGTCAGTTCTCATGGTGACCGTGCACATGGTGACAACCCGTGCAGACTGTACTCATGGTGACAGTACTCACGGTGACAGTTCTCATGTTTGCAGTATCCATGGTGACAGTGCTCACAGTGATAGTGCCCATGGTGAGAGTGCCCATGATGACAGGGCCCATGGTGCCATTGCCTATGGTGACAGTGCTCATGGTAACAGTGCCCAAGGTGACAGTGACCATGGTGACAGTGCTCACACTGATGGTGCCCATGGTGACAGTGCTCATGGTGTCTGTCTACATTGTGCCAGTACCCATGGCAACAGTGCTCATGGTGACAGGGACCACAGTGAGAGAGCTCACGGTGAGAGTGCTCACGGTAATAGTGCTCATGGTGACAGTGCAAATGGTGACAATACCATGGTGACAGTACTCATGTTGAAAATACCCATGGTGGCAGTTCTCATAGCGACAGATCTCATGGTGACATTGCTCATAATAGCAGTGCCCAGGTGCCAGTGCTCGTGGTGACGGTGCTAATGGTGACAGTGCTCTTGGTGGCAGTTCCCATCGGGACAATACTGATGGTGACACTGTGCATTGTTACAGTGCCCATGGTAACCGTGTTCACGGTGATAGTGCACATCGTGACAGTGCCCATGGTGGTAGTTCACCTGGTGACAGTGCTAAATAGTGACAGTGCACATGCTGACAGTGCTCACGGTGATAGTGCCCATGGTGACAGTGCACACGGTGATAATGGGCATTGTTACAGAGTTCATGGTGACAGCACACGGTGGCAGTGGCCATGGAGACAGTGCCCACAATGACAGTGCCCATGGTGACAGTGCCGACAGTGACAGTGCCCATGGTGACACTTCTCATGGTGACAGTGCCCATGGGGACAGTTAGCATGGTGAGATTTCTAATGGTGATAGTGCCCGTTGTGCCAGTGCTCACAGTAACAATGCCCATGGGGCCAGTGCCCATAGAGTCATTCCGCACGGTCACATTTCTCACGGTGAAAGTGCCTATGGTGATATTAACCATGGTGACACTGCACATGGTGGCAGAGCAAAATGGCGACAGTGCCCATGGTGACATTGCTCATGGTGACTTTGCTTACGGTGATAGTCCTTACAGTGACAGTACGCATGGTGACACTGCACACAGTGACAGTGTTCATGGTGAAAGTGTTCACGGTGATAGTTCCCATGGTGAGATTGTCCTGGTAACAGTGCCCATAGTCACAATTCTCATGGTGTAGTGCTCACAGTGACAGTGCCCATGGTGTCATGCCCATGGTGACAGTGCTCATGGTGACAGTGCTCATGTTGGCAGAGCCATAAATAAGAGTGCTCATTGTGGCAGTGCTCATGGTGTCCGTGCTCATGGTGACAGTGCCCATGATTACAGTGTTTATGGTGATAGATGTCACGGTGTCAGTGCCCACGCGGAGAGTGCCAAGGCTGACAAAGCCCAGGGTGATGCTTCCCATTGTGACAGTGCCCACGGTGACAGTGCCCATGGTGACAGCACCCAGTGTGACAAGGCGCATGGTGACAGTGCTCACGGTGACAGTGCCCATGGTGACAGTGCCGATGGTGAGAGTGCCAATAGTGACAGTGCTCATGGTGAAACTGCCCACAGAGACATCGCCCATGGTGATAGTGTTCATGGTGACAACCCCACGGTGACAGTGCCAATGTTGATAGTCCCAGTGGTGACAGGTCTTACATTGAATGTGACCATGGTGTCTGTGCTCATGGTGACAGTGCTCAAGGTTATAGTCTCCATGTTGACAGTGCCGATGGTGACAATTCTCACGGTGACAGGGCCTATGGTGAAAATTCTCATAGTGACAGTGTTCACGGTGACAGTGCCCATGGTGCTATTACCCATGGTGACAGTTCTCATAGTGAAACTGCCCATGTTGACACTGCCCATGGTGGCAGTGCAAAATGGTGACAGTGCCCATGGTGATATTGCTCATGGTGACATTGCTTATGGTGATAGTGTGTATGGTGAAACTGCACACAGTGACATTGCTCATGGTGACAGTGTTCATGGCGTTAGTTCCTATGGTGAATGTGACCATGGGGACAGTGCCCATAGTCACAATTCTCATGGTGTAGTGCTCACGGTGACAGTGCCCATGGTGACAATACACAGGGTGACAGTATTCATGGTGACATTGCTCATGGTGAGAGTGCCCATGTTCACAACTGTCACGGTGATAGTTCCCATGGTGACAATACCCAGGGTAACAGAGCTGATGGTAAAAGTGTTCACGGTGACAGTGCCCATGGTGACAGTACCTAAGGTGACAATTCCCATGGTGAGACTGCTCATAGACAGTGCCCATGGTGACAATACCCAGCGTGTCCTGTCCATGGTGACAGTGATCATGGTGACACATCTCATGAGGACAGTGCCATAAGTGACAGTGCTCATGGTGACAGTGCCCATGGTGACAGTGCCTATGGTGATAGATATCATGGTGGCTGTGCCCAGGGAGACATTGTCCACGCTGACAAGACCCATGGTGATACTTCCCATTGTGACAGTGCCATCGGTGGCAGAGCCCATGGTGACAGTGCCCAAGATCACAGAGCCCATGGTGAGAGTGCTAACGGTGACTGTGCCCATGGTGACAGCACCCAGTGTGAAAATGCCCATTGTGACAGTGCTCACGGTGACCATGCCAATGGTGATAGTGCCAATAGTGAGAGTGCTCACGGTGACACTGCCCATGGACACACTGCCCATTGTGATAGTGCCCATCATGACAACCCCTCGGAGGCAGTGCCAATGGTGAGAGTCCCCGTGGTGACAGTTCTCATGGTGAAAGTGATCCTTTTGAAATTGCTCATGGTGACAGTGCTCATGGTGACAGTGCTCAAGGTGATAGTCTCCATGTTGACAGTGTGCATGGTGACTGTTCTCACGGTGACAGTGCCTATGGTGATTATGCTCTTAGTGACAGTGCTCATGGTGACAGTGCCCATGGTGACAGTGACCACGGTGACTGTTCTCACCGTGGTAGTGCCCATGGTGACAGTGTTCATGATGACAGTCCGCATTAAGGCTGTGCCCGTGGTGACATTGCTAATGGTGATAATTCTCACGGTGATAGTACGCACGTTGAAAATGACAAAGGTGACAACACCCAGGTGATAATAATCATGGTGAAAGTGCCCATGGTGGCAGTTCTCATACTGACAGTTCTTGTGACAGTGCTCATGGTGGCAGTGCTCGTGGTGACAGTGCTCTTGGTGACAGTGCTCATGGTGGCAGTGCCCATGGTGAGACTACCGATGGTGACCCTGCCCATGGTGACAGTGCACATGGTCATGGTGCCTCTGGTGGCAGTGCAATATAGTGAGAATGCCCATGATGATATTGCTCATGGTGATAGTGCCCATGGTGAGAGTGCCCATGGTTCCAGTGCTCATGGTGACAGTGCCCATTGTGA